>NW_018127934.1:2246711-2248252 GCF_001952655.1 Monopterus albus
CCTTACGACTTCTTTATTTTGCTTATTATAATTGTTATATAATTTTTTGTATAATAATTTTTATTAAACACAATTATTAATAATCAAGGAGCCAAAAATAAACTACTGGCCTCATGTGAAATCTAATCTCTCCAACACGCAAGAGAGTACACGGCCTTTCTACCTCACCGTCTGTTCACTGTACACAGGTACCATTAGTGTGCATATTTCCACTGATACCTGCTTAATAAACCAGATAAATGTCACCATTATGAGGAATTTGTCAATTCTCAAAATAGAAGCTTTTTGGATTTTGGTACATCAGCAGCCTAAATGAAGGCATGCATTTCCAAGCCTTCTTTTGAAATGAGTACTTTGAATGATCAGCACCTCTGCAGTTTTATTTGCCTGGCAGATAACAGCATATTCATTATGGACATAAATAACATTGCACTACACAGTATATCATGTATACTGAGGCATTCCAATGGTACAAAAAAATTCATAGTAGGAGAGGACGGACATGTACTGTACCTATGGGGCACACAAAGGCAATGGGCCAGACTGATGCAATGAAATGTTAGAGGGAAACATCACAACTGAAATGTGCTGAATTACATTTTAAAAGAGCATTCATTGCTACTGAAATATTTTCTGTCATTGTGGTCAGCAGTGGCATCCAAAGCTTTAGGGCTAAAACTCAGTCACATCTTTGTTCACTGTATCTTACTTTTACCTGCCAGACTGCTTTAAGCATGTTTGAGTATGAATAACCTGGAATGTTGACAACATAAATATAAAATGTTAATTATTCTCCCTGTCAACGCTTTCTCCCTTCATATTCACCAACATGGACAGTGCTGGCAGAGCCACACTGCAGCTGCCTCTCAAATCCATAATACATGAACATTTTGGCAGGTTTTGAATATGTATGTTCTTACTGCACAACGTAAAGTACAAACACACCATATGTCAACATAAATACCAGGTTCCCACAATACTATGCACAAAGGACAAAACTTTTTAGAAACTGACCAAAAAAAACCCCAGCCTGAATTAAAATTAAGACTTTTTTTCACAAATGAGTGTGGCTTATTAAATTAGGCTGAATTCCACTGTGATTCAAAGCCCCTAATATTTGCTCACCACTCAAAATTCATCAGCACGAAAAAAATGTCACAGTCATTTCCACCAGCTGCAGAGTTCATATTACTCATCTGAACTGCCATTAGCAATTTGACCAAAGGTTGTTGAAATATGATAGACACAGGGTCTCAGGGATGTGTCCTCAGCCCCATGCTCTACACCCTGTTCACCTATGACTGTGTCACCTCCCACAAAGACAACATCATTCTAAAGTTCACGGACGACACTGCAGTGATAGGTTGCATCACCGGCAGGGACGAAGCAGCCTACAGGAGGGAGGTGGCCGGTCTGGTGTCATGGTGCAAGGACAATAATCTCAGCCTCAACACAGACAAGACAAAGGAGATGATAGTGGACATGAGGAAGGAGAGGAGATCTCATCGGCCGCTGTTCATCTGGGGGCTTGAAGTGGAGAG
>NW_018127934.1:2248570-2255053 GCF_001952655.1 Monopterus albus
TGAAGGGTGGGTGGAATGGCTCCCTCCATCCTCAAAGACCCCCCCCCCCCCCAGCATGGACTTTTCACCTCCCTAGCCTCTGGCCAGAGGTTCAGAAGTGTGAAATGTAGGACTGCTAGATTGAAAAACTCTTTCTTTCCCTCTGCCATCAGACTCCTAAACTGCTGAGGAGTTTATTACCAGGAAATATTTCATGTACTGTTTACATTCTCAGTTTGCACATGCATAGTTGCACAATGACTGTTGACTGCTGCCCATGCTGCTCCTATGCAGCATACATTGTTATATTCTTGTATATTTTTATTATATTGCTGCATTTGCTGCTTAAAGTGCCTTAGATTTTGTGTTACCTATTTATCTACTTTATATTTCACTTGTATTTTTGTGGCATTCATGTGGACAGCAAAGTAAGAATTTCATTGTACAGGGAAACACGTTTCCTAACTGTGCATGACAATAAACACTTTGACCTCATTAATAAAACAACATCTGAGGTTTAGGACTCAAATGCAGACACCAACCAGTGATGATGGCGGTTAAAGTTAAACAGATTATTAAAACAAAATGGGAAAGACAGCGGCTTACTTTGAGGCCAGGCAGGCAAAACAGAACAGAGACAGAGTTAGTCTAATGCGGGGTAAAAGACATGTAAACAGTCCAGATAAATATTAAGTCCAAGGGGGTGGACAAGAGGCAGAGTCCATGGGAAACCGACTAAACATGAGGATAACACAAAATAACAGCCAAAAAAAAAACCAAACACATAGAGCTTCTGTAGATAGTGAGGCACACTGAGAGCATGAGCTACAGACAAGCGCATCAGATAATCTGGCAACTAAACACAGGAAACAGATGACGATTTATACAGAGGAGGCTGATGACTGAAGTGGCTGCAGGTGTGGGGTGAGAGAGTCAGGACACCGCTGTAGTGACGATCTCAATACGTGGAGGCAGGATGTCAATCAATAGTCTTTAGAAAAGTACAGAACATTAAAAGGCAGGGAAAACATGGGTCAGACAAGAACAGGACTGAGAGTGTGACAGTGTCAAAACATTTACTATACATGTTGTGGAGGGGGCGGTTTATAAAGCTGAAACATGCCTGCTACTTCAACAGAAATGTTTTCATATACTGGTACAAAGACCCAAAGACAAACCGCCTGCGTTACATGAAAAGCTATTAGCAGTCTCTCTCTACAAGCTCAGCACCATGGAGAACTCCAAATGAGTGTCTTTCTTTTATTTTATTTATTTATTTTGTCCAGCATTGTTCGGCCGTCACCCAGCCCAGTTTTACAGGTGAGGCTGAGATGCAACTCTAAGTTTTTGCAGTTCCACGTTTAACTATTTGCACCATATACTGCGCCACAAATTGGCTCAGGGACAGTGTCAGGCACTCTCTTGCCAGGCATATAGGTGGAAATGGAGTCTGGACCACCAGCAATAAAACAAATGCATGAATATGTGTGGTAAAGGTGTTGAATTGAATGCAAGGTGCAGTGGAAAAGACAGATTGTCACTAGCCTTCACAGACTTTGGAGTCCAGATGAGTGAGGTCCACCAGTGCCCTCCCCAATCGGCTAGTTGTCCTGAACCTGACCAGGAGAGCACTCTAGAATAATCTGACCTAATCTAAGCAAAAGTCCGAGTTATTCTGCTAATGATCTGCTCCATTACAGCTTCTACTCTGAGGTGACATTGCCTTGTCAACAGATGTTTCTCAAGTAAAAAATTAACTTTGAAATTTAAAAAAAGTGGTGCCGCATATACATTACTCATAAACTACAGCCATGCAACACTACACCTGCAGCAATGTGACAAAAGCCAGTCCTTTAATGAGGGTCCAAAACAGAAAAGCTTCCACAAGAGATGAGTGACATTTTAGAGAATCTTCTTGGTTGTCTTCTCTACTTTATTTCTCAAGCAGGATGCTTTTGTAGGTTTGGTCCTGATGCCCAGAAGATGCATCCTGAAGTCAGTGTCCACAGGTGGAAGACTGTAACGTGCTATTCATATAACAATCATGTGATTTATAATTTTGTATTTTTAACTGTGGGCGAAGCATTTTGAGACTGAAACAAGCAAGATGATACTAAACATGAAATCTGTGCTGTCAACGATGAAGAATGAGTGAAAAAGTACAGGCAAATACATGCACACATACTGTACTGTCTGAAGACAAAATCCTAAAGATAAATATATTTAGGATTTCATAGCTTTTCCTGTTCACTCATCTCCCTTTCAGTCTTTTAATTAGCTGATTCAATAGCTTAACAGAGGCAAACTACTGATCAAATCTAGAGTGACTTTTTATTTTCAAATATCAAAAAGATGCCAACATGTTGACAGTGCTTGGAATTTATCAAGCAAACACAATGCATTTTGACCTTGCAGCATTAGGCTCTTCAAATATTACATTTCTCGGTCTCACTGAAAATGTAGCTTTTAATATTACTATCTTGCAGAGATCCACACCGACAATTAACTGAGTACAGCTCCATTAATATCAGCTCATTTTAAGTTTTTTATTTGTTGACTATATGTTATTTCCTTGTGGGTACACAGCAAAAATTATACATAAAATTTGTTGGATATTTTTACTCTACAGCAGAAAATAAATCTATTATACAACTGGTTGGCATTAAGATGCAAGTGTAACCACTTTTAGCCATTTACACTGCAATATTTGGATTGCAGTATTAACATTTTTTAAGACACATTAAATTGACTACACTTTAAAAATACATTTTAAAGTGTGTTAGTTTCAACCACAAGTATTAATCACACTTCAATTTTATTTATAGATTTTTTTTTCCTGGAGCAGTACATTTGCTTAGTTTGGAGGGGTGGGGTTCACACTAATATGGGCTTCAGATCATTTCAAACAACCAAAGTACTGCAAGATAGGAGTAGCTGTGACAAGCTAGAAGGCTAAAAAGAAAAATACTTTTAAACTTTAACATCAGATTAATATAAACCACCATTGTGACTAAAATTTAAAAAAAAAAAATAGCATCACATTCCGAGGACAGAGGAGCATCACTGCTTCATGTCTTGATAGACATACCTGTCGTCGGTCCAGTGCTATAGCAGTCAGTGTGAGCGTGGAGACGTGCAGGGAGCAGTACTGTACAAAGCGGCTGATATGACACATCGTCTTCCCAAATACCCAAGTGCTGTTCACGAAGCGGACCTAAAGGGAGCGCATACACAATTCAGGCCATATGTGGGTGTCAAATTTACATCCTTATAGAAATTAATTTCTTTCGGGGGGGGGGCAAAAACATTTTGACACAAATGATCAAGCATGAAGTCTTCCGTCTCTAAATATTCAGATTGATTCAGAATATAAAGAAAAAAAACTCTTCTACTGTATGATGGCGCTAATAACAATCTCAGAGATTTTTATAAAGAAAGTAATGTCTTATTTTTCAATCCTGGTCCTGGAGGTAGGCTGTCCAATATCATCAGAAATAGTTGTACTTCAGGCATGTGATGCTTCTTTAATTTGTAATCTAACTCACCTGTAGCAACCAACAAGTGCTGGCAATACAGAAATCACACTTGCGACCAGTTACAATGGAGAAAAGTTGACTCAACCTTTGTGTCATGTGGACCACACTGAGCATGGAGAAAAGAAAGAAGAGCAAAGAATGATCTGAGGATTTGAAAACCACAATAGTGGAAAATCATGGACAGTCTCAAGGCTGCAAGTCCATCTACAGAGAGCTGTCTGTTCCTGTGTTCACTGTGCACAACATTGTCAAGACATTTACAGCCCATGGCGCTGTAGCTAATCTCCCTGGATGTGGATGAAAGAGAAAGATTGATGACAGATTGCAACAAAGGATTGTTTGAATGGTGGATAAAGAACCTCAATCAACTTCCAAACAAATTCAAGTTGACCTGCAGAAACAGGGTGCAACAGTGTCAGCTCGCACTATCATCACCATCTGAATGAGAAGGGAAACTATGGTGACCCAGAGGGACCCCACTGCTGACACAGAAACATAAAAAAACAGATTGGAGTTTGCTGAAACCTACCTGAAGAAGCCACAATCCTTCTGGGAGAATGTCCTGTGGACTAATGAGACTAAAATAGAGCTTTTTGGTCGAGCACATCATTCTGTTTTCAGAAAAACAAAATGAGGCCTTTAAAGAAAAGAACACGTCCCTCAGTCAAACATGGTGGAGGTTTGCTGATGTTTTGGGGTTGTTTTGCTGCTTCAGGCACTGGATGTCTTGACTGTGTGTATGGCATTATGAAGTCTGACAACTACCAATGAATTCTGGAGCACAATGTAGGACCCAGTGTCAGAAAGTTGGGTCTCCGTCAGAGGTCGTGGGGATTACAGCAAAACAATGACCAAAAGCAGACTTCAGAACCACCCAGAAATGGTTTCAGACAATATGCTGGAGATTCTGAAGTGGCCAGTAGCAAGTCCAGACCCAAATCTCATAGAGCACCTGTGGAGAGGTCTCAAGGAACCCTTCAAATCCGAGAGACCTGGAGCAGTTGGCAAAAGAAGAGTGGTCCATAATTCCAGGAGAGAGGTGAAAGAAACTCAGATGATTACAGGAAGTAATTGATTTGTTATTCTGTCCAAAAGATGTGCTACCAAATATTAAGTTCAGGGTGTAAATAATTCTGTCCAGTCCATTTCTGGAGTTCTGTGTGCAACATGAGAATACCAAAGAATCTGTGATTTGAAACAATTTTCTGGGAGAAGTGGTGCGTTATCTGACAGAAATGCAGGGGTGCCAATATCTTAGGCCATGACAGTATGTGTAAGTGAACACAAAAAACGCACACAATAAAACGTAGTTACATTTCTAACATCATCAGTCGTGACAGAACCTTACCAGAGTGAAGGGTGTATTGAGGACGGTGATGAAGATATCGGCCACAGCGAGGTTCATGATAAACAAACTGGTGGCGGACTGGGTGCGCTTGTTTTTCACCACCACATGGCACACCAGGGTGTTCCCGAACAGGGAGATCACGATGATCAAAGAGTACGCGGCCACCAGCAGCGCCTTCACGCTCCCGTCCTGCCACTCCACTCCACGGCGCTTCTTAGAAGCCAGAGAGCGCCAGTCCTCCAGCATCCCCTCGTCAAAGTCCAGGAAGAAGATGCCCGAAGTCCGGTTGCCCAACTGTCCCGAAACGTTCATCAAACGCTCCGCGTAAGAAAACATCCCTTGTGCCAGAAGTGAGGAGTCGTTAAGTGTCTCTCCTACACCTGTGCAAAGGACCATAGATAACCAAACACACACAGTCCACATGTTGTCAGCTTCTTTTCCCTCGTTCTTTGTGTAATCTGATAATTTGTGCACCTGCTGCGCGCACCTGCTCCGTCTCGTGCGTGCTGAAGTGATGCGGAGATGCTGAAGCAACAGGTTGATGCGACTTGATTCAGCGCTGCTGTTTTTAAACCCTCGTGTAGCCAATGTGTGTGCGCATGAAAATCAGAGAGAGGGAGGGAGGGAGGGACCTCAGTGTGGCAGCATATAAATCCCTCTCACACACGTTGTGTTTTCATAACTTCAGGGGCCATTACATTGACCCGCAGTCGGTACGGAAAGTTATCAGACCCTTACAAGTTCTCCACATTTTGTTGTGCTGCAGACTCGTTTTAAAATAGATTGTTCATATTTTTCTCATCAATATACACATTATACTCCACAATGATAAAGTGAAAATAGGTCTTGGAGCTCCTGGGCACTTTCAATGCTGCAGAAATGTTCTTGTGCCATAACAAAGGGTCTAAATACTTATGTAAATTAGATATTTCAGTCTTTTATTTTTAATACATTTGCAAAACTCCAAAACTCACTTTATCATTGTCGAGTATTGTGCGTAGAGTGCATAGACGGTCTTAATACTTTCTGTACCAACTGTACATTTCCCGGAGGCTTAACCATAACCATAGTTACTCGCTACCTAACCCTAATGTCACCCTAACCTTAAAGCAAGTCATCACTCTAAATTTTAATGGTTTCGGTTTTTGGGGACTTGCTTTTTGCCCCCATAAAGACATCATATCCAAACAGGGTGACTGAGTAGACAGATTTACATCCCCACAACATGACTAATACCAGGTCACACACATGCACCCTCTTTCTCTCTGTCCCTGCCTTTCCAGTCTTTGCTTTTATTGGCTTGCAACAATAACACTTCAGGAGAAGCTTCCCAGCGTTCAGTGAGCTGAGGCAAGGACAGAAATTGAAATTAAATCTCCAGTGAACAGCCACCCATCCTTTTCCTGATTTGCACTTCTAACACTAAATCTGGCTCAGTCTAACGTGCAGGGCACAGAGAGATGGATAGATAGAGTACTTTATTAATTCTCACAGGAAAAATGCTCTTGTTATAACACTCACTAAACAGATTCACAGAAACAACAAGCAGAGGTTGGCAGGATTCCTATACAATCAGGCCAAAGGAGATATATATATATATATATATATATATATCTGTAT
>NW_018127934.1:2255299-2290601 GCF_001952655.1 Monopterus albus
ATAAAAATAGAGTCTATATATATATATATATAGAGAGACAGAGAGAGAGAGAGAAAATGTATAACAATAGAGTCAAAAAGAGTACAAATAAAACACAAGACCTATGTACATATGTAGTATTGCAGGCCTACATTAGTGCAGTCAGATGGATGGATAGCCTGGAAAAACTGTACTTAAGCAGCATGTGTGGTTCCTCTTTATAGTGATGTCAGAATCAAAATTTTCAATAGGGCCCCCTCTGGTCCTGCAATAAAGCCATTATTATTTCAGTTTATGTTGGATTGACATGATGTAACTGTCTGGTTAGTCAGATTACCAACGAGACTTGAACCTGCACATAGATAGTACCTAGGTTTGCATGTAAGTTCCACAAACCAACTGCACGGTGGTCAAATGATAACTTTTTGAATTCTTATTAAAGTCCACATCATCAGGGGCAAATTTACTAGACACAAAAGCCACCCCAAAAAACTCAGTAACCCCTGAAAAATGAGCACATATATGAAACATTTTAGTTTTGCTGAGGGGAAAAATACAAACGTTAAAGCAGCTACAGTAAATGAACAGCAGTTTGCAGCCAAGTGATTCTGCTTTTGGCAAATTAAGAACAGAAAGACTTATTTCTCTCTTGAGCTCATCCCTGGGGTTGTCATATTACTCATGTTAAGAACCAGTTTGATCACTATGTGAGCTAAAATAACCATAAAATGATTTTTGTTGTTACTTGAATCGAGTGTAACATTTGCCTGCAGATAATCAGGTGGGTAGGATTGAACTGTAATCAGAATTTCATTTCAATCTGAAGGGTACCACAAAAGCAGAAACAATATCATTTTATTTTTTCAGAAGACATCCTAGAATCATTTGAGAATCACCAGAAGCATTATCATGATCAGGCAGGGGTTATTTTCTAAGTCAAGGACTCAGTTGTTTGCTAGTTAGTGTGGAAGACGACTCTGCAGACCTACTGGGCTGTAAGTAGGTGCTCTAAACATGATGTAAATAATACATTTTCCTAGAAGAGAGCTGATTTGTCACTTCTGATCATTTCTTATCACCATGAATCACAACTTCAAACCATGTTAAGTGAATTTTAAGTAATAATTTGTGAAATATTCAAAGAGAAGCAATGAATATAACAGTGTTAGATTCAGTCATGCATTCATTCATTCATTAAGCCTTAAAATGTGGTCATAAATGATGAATGTTGATAAAAGGAAACATGGAAAGTGTAAGGACATGGTGGACACTTGGTATTTAGTCATTTCAAGTAGGCATGTTTTTACATGATGCAATACCAAATCTGTAGTCAATGTTACACAATTAAATGTGCCAAAGAATGGGAGAGCATTCATATGGAAGCTCAATATATGAGTTAAGTGATGTTTACCCAGTGTTCAACAGTGCAGGTCTGCTTGTGGTTCCAAGAGACCACAGAAATAGAATGGGAGGCAGAGCCTTTAGCTATCAAGCTTTTCTCCTGTGGAACCAGCTCCCAGTCTCAGTTCAGGAGACAGACACCCTCTCTACCTTTAAGATTAGACTTAAGGCTTTCCTCTTTGATAAAGCTTATAGTTAGATTTATATAATTTGTTTTAATCTAATTCTATTATGACAATGAGGAAAGGTAGAAAGGTACTTAGCATACTGTGATATGTTATCTGATATTTCATGGCATCATAACAACTAATGTGGCTGAACAGGAATAAGACTGACAGCCATCTTGGGAACTGCAAGCAAACAGGGGACCTGGGCCGTCCTGTTGCCACAGAGTATATTTAACCATACCAGTGGTTAGAGGTTTCTTCCGTTAAAGGGAGTTTTTCCTCTCCACTGTCACTTGCTCAAAGGAGATTTGTTGGGTTTTACTCCATAATATTAATAATAGTAAGGCCTAGACCTTACTTTGTAAAGTGTCCTGAGATGACTTTTGTTGTGATATGGCACTATGAAACCGAATTGAAAATTATTTGTCAACCAAGCTGTCATAAATCTTCAGAGCTCCACCATAAGCAACACCATTTTCCAAACCTAACCTACCCTTAACACAAAGAGCAGACATGTGTAGTAATTTACAGCATAGGTCATAAATCCTGCCTCCTCCATGTTAGTGGATGGGACATGAGCCAAACTCCAGTTTTTTTAATCTGCACAAAAACCAAAGCGCAAAAGTGACAATTAGCAGTTAGTTAGGCTATTTCCCCATCTTTGTGCTAATCTTAGTTAAGCAGCTACCGGCTGTACCTTCGTGTTTACTGTACAGACGTGAGAGTGCTATCAATATTCTAATCTATCTTATATATGAAACTGAAACGAACTGTTATGTTCTCTTTTTGCTTTTGTCATTGGTATCAGACATCTATTTTGGACATCAACAACTAGCTTTTTCCTCTTTCAATATGTCCCACTTGAGTGTGCATAACGTGGATGACAGAGCTTCATCACTGATCTACAGTATATTTGGCTCAATAAATAATTACAATTCAGCTTGACCTTCAAGTACATAATATGTTCTACTTTTGAAAAGATGCTGTTTTATAAGTTTTGTAATGAAGATGGGATCTACATAGCAGAGCCAGCCAGGTTTATACCGAAACTTAAATTAGCCAAAGAATAATGGCCCAACATCAGTAAACATTCCAGAAGTGTCTCTATAGAAACATTGTTATATGATACATTATTGCTGGATTTGTGCTCCGCTGTGGAGAAAAACAATAAAATAATCAATAGTACATACAATAAATAGACAATAGTATTGTCATTACAGCAGCATCAACACGTCTGTATTGATATGAAGCTCGATGCTGCTATAGTTATTCTATCAGCTCAAGCACAACCAAATAAAAAATTATCAAGCAGCAGCACAGACACTATGACTTACTCAGCAATGTAGACAGAAACACTGTGCTTGCTTCTTTAAGATATTCCTCTCAGAACATTGTATAAGCTGGCTCATACAAAAAAGTATTTGTCTTTTCTTGCTGGCAGAAACTCAAGCTGTTCTTTTTTCCCTGAAATCTTTCAAATGATCCTTTGTGATTCAGTTGTACTGAATCTAATCATGTTCAAGGTAATCAAAAGCTGAACAATTCCCACCAGCCCTATTAATACAAGGACATGTGTTATTTTAGTAGCTGTTTTAAATGGTTATAGCAGCTGCTAAAATGAAAGAACATGGGATTTAAAGTAGATGTCTGGATGATTTCTGCATCATCTTTGGTATGTTTGACATAAACGCATAGTCATGTACATCAGGACTTTGTATGGTTTATACAGTGATTTTAATTCACATATGGCAGAAAAATCCTCCAGTATTTGTACATTGTATAAATAAATATGTATCATAAAAGACATGCAAATTAATCTTATTACTTAATAATGTTTGTGCATATTATTTGAATGTGATTTGTCTTTGCCAAAGATCATGCAGAAGATCTTATCCATTCATCCATTATCTATACTGCTTATCCTGGACAGGGGCGCAGAGGGGCTGGAGCCAATCCCATTGGGGGAGAGGCAGGGTACACCCTGGACAGGTTTGTCAGTCTATTTATACCGAAACTTAAATTAGCCAAAGAATAATGGCCCAACATCAGTAAACATTCCAGAAGTGTCTCTATAGAAACATTGTTATATGATACATTATTGCTGGATTTGTGCTCCGCTGTGGAGAAAAACAATAAAATAATCAATAGTACATACAATAAATAGACAATAGTATTGTCATTACAGCAGCATCAACACGTCTGTATTGATATGAAGCTCGATGCTGTTATAGTTATTCTATCAGCTCAAGCACAACCAAATAAAAAATTATCAAGCAGCAGCACAGACACTATGACTTACTCAGCAATGTAGACAGAAACACTGTGCTTGCTTCTTTAAGATATTCCTCTCAGAACATTGTATAAGCTGGCTCATACAAAAAAGTATTTGTCTTTTCTTGCTGGCAGAAACTCAAGCTGTTCTTTTTTCCCTGAAATCTTTCAAATGATCCTTTGTGATTCAGTTGTACTGAATCTAATCATGTTCAAGGTAATCAAAAGCTGAACAATTCCCACCAGCCCTATTAATACAAGGACATGTGTTATTTTAGTAGCTGTTTTAAATGGTTATAGCAGCTGCTAAAATGAAAGAACATGGGATTTAAAGTAGATGTCTGGATGATTTCTGCATCATCTTTGGTATGTTTGACATAAACGCATAGTCATGTACATCAGGACTTTGTATGGTTTATACAGTGATTTTAATTCACATATGGCAGAAAAATCCTCCAGTATTTGTACATTGTATAAATAAATATGTATCATAAAAGACATGCAAATTAATCTTATTACTTAATAATGTTTGTGCATATTATTTGAATGTGATTTGTCTTTGCCAAAGATCATGCAGAAGATCTTATCCATTCATCCATTATCTATACTGCTTATCCTGGACAGGGTCGCAGAGGGGCTGGAGCCAATCCCATTGGGGGAGAGGCAGGGTACACCCTGGACAGGTTTGTCAGTCTATCTCAGGGCTAGAAAATCTTATAAATGATGCACACAAAAAATAAATAAATAAAAAAAATAAAATAGACATTTCAAAATCAATCGCACTAGGGTTTACAGTTCACATTATGGCTATATACTGAACACAGAAATTCTTAAGACAGAAACATAGCATAGTACAGTGTTTCAAATGACGTTTTGTATATGTTATTATAAAATGTTTGTCATTTTTTATTTAAAACTTGCCAGACTAATTCCAGCCCACTCAGTGCACTTGGTATTAATGTACTGAAGCCTAATGCTACTTAATTAGAGTCTGACTTCCATTTTTGTCCTGATGAATTGGCTCCACACAAATCCCTTGAGAACCTGTTTAATGGGGAAACGCAGTGTTTTCACTTAACAGCAGTCTCTATCTGTAGTTTTAACAAAATAATGTGCATCCTCTTGATAAATATATGACTAGTTTAATTAATAGATATATCTATAATGTCTAATTCAGGCGCCTAGGGCCCAAAAGCAGCACCACACACTTCATCTAGCCTACTGCGTCCTCCCTGGTGATAGCCTGCCATTCTGCCAGGTACCATATGGGTTTGTTCGATACAAAATAAGACTGGAAGAAGGGTGCGTATGCATAATCTGGACTACGATTAATTGAGCCAAAGAAGAAGAATTCAGCAACTGCGAGTGCTTATGGGTAGTTGTGTCTTTCAATACTGTTTCTCTCTGAAGCTAACCTGTTAAACAACTACATATCCCGGTATGTGTTCTACAGTTTACAAGAGTTTGTTTTGACTCGTGGAAGTGGAAGGTGAGGGTAGAACTACTTTAGCTTTTATTTCGTTAAGTAGTAAAATCTCCCGTGATTGTTGTTGTAACGTGAGAAATGCTGCTCAAATGTTATCTTCAGCGGTTACTCGTGACGTCAACGTAACATTTATAGTGACAACCATTGTACAATATGCCAAGGTAACCAGAATGTTAGCTTCACTAGTTGCAACTACTAGCATACAGTGACTGCAACTAAACTAACCACTAGGTAATGCTAACGTAAATACCGCGCTATAAAGGGTTTTACATTAGCTGTAAGTAACGTTAATCTGACTGTTGTATAGCCCGGGCGTCTTGCTTCACGATGCCGATTGCACATTTTACATGGTTGCTAGTTCAATATATACGGAGCTAGCTAACGATACTAGCTACGAGGCTAACGTTACAACAGGCCAATAGTGGTGGTAGAAGTTCTCAGCTCCTTCATGCGTATTAGTAACGTTGTACTCTGTTACAAGGTTTATTTAAATGTTCTACATACCAATACAGATGTATTATCAGCTAATACTATTTCGTTTTAAACTAGACACTTGATAGAAAATATTGTGACGACCGCTGGCTGGGTTGAGGAGAGCTGGCCTGACCCTATCCTAAACTGTGACATCTAACTATCCAGCTGTGTGCTGACACTGAGGAGAACACCGTCTCTGTCTTTTCTTGGCTTTATTCAGGCGTACAAAAACACGAAAGAAAAGGGTTGTAAAACGCAGCACTGTGTGCTCACTGGAAAAAGTAACAAAACAGAACATTACAGGTCTCTTCCCGAACTTTACCATCGCCCGCCAACAGAACCTAAAACCACACACCCACCTGTCATTCCTCTTATACCCTCCCGCACCTGTTCCTGTCCTGTCCCTGTCCCCCCCCCCCAGAACAGCGCGGCATTTTGCTAGAAAACAGCGGTAACCAATACATGAACAGCTTTCAACAACAGTGTCAAACCCATTTGCACACAACAGAACACACGAACATCAGCGGCCGGTCAGGTTCGCCACAATATTAACCAGCAGTTTGTGTAATTTCTTTCCGAGATAACGTAAAAGTATTGAATGTTAATATGTTCCGTTTTCATTCTCTCATATAATCTCTTTAGTCCGATATTATTTCTTCACTGTCGCTTTATCTCAATTTACTTAACTACGTCTGATTTCTCAGTGTCTGTATGTCTTGGATTGTCTGATACAAACAGGGAGCCATGGACTTTCCTGAAGATTTCAATCAGCTTGAGCTCCTGAATACACAGGGACACTTGGTCCCCCATGGGGCCAGCAGCCAGTGGACCGGAGCAAAAGATGAGGAGGAGGATATGGAAGAGGATGAGGAGAGCCACTGTGAAGAGTGGTACTTAGAAAAGGAGGCCACTCTCAAAGACAAACCAAAGGAGCTCATCCTGTGGGCAGCAGAACACAATCGTGTAAGTGATGTTTTGTTTTGGTACCACCTTCAGAACTCAGACCTCACCTGTTTATTCCACTCTGCACTTGAACTCTGTGTTTTAATGGGTCATATGTTTGATCAGCAATGATGGGTGATTGGCCAATCACTCTGAGATATCAGATTCTGTGCTGGTCAAATTTACACACACGATGGTTCATGTCTAGCACACAGTGGCACAGACCAAAAGCATAACAAGACATGCTGTCTATACATTTTCACTCTACACCTGTCATGCAGCTACAGGGTAAGCAAAATATACAGAGTGGGTAACATGGATAAAAGTGTCTATCACACTGTTTGTAATTTTGGATCACAATACCAATATGCAGGAAATCGCCACAAACATTAATTTCCAGGAAAATCCAAGCAGTTGATGGATAAACATAACCAGAGAGGCAGATCTGTTTTAAAAAACATAAAACAGCCCTGCTCATTGATTTACAATATTGCCCAGAACTGTCTAAGACACAGAGCTGTTTAAAAAAAATAACTGCCACAAAACAGTGTTGAAAAAGCTTTTAAAAAGTTGTTTTTCATTAAAGAGCATAACTTAAGTAAACAATGCTGATACTCAAACAACAATGTTGAATCCCTTTTTAAAAAAAATCCCAAAGAATTGTGACCAAGCTAAATACTGAGCTGTACATTATAGAGTCAAAAGTAAACTTGAGTTGTCTCTGGACAAACTGTTTTATCTGTAATATTTTGATATTAAGCGGTGGACATATACACCAGTACTGATCTGCAACTGTTATCTGACAATGCACTACATAAATAAAGGTAATGCCAAAGGATTCACTTACTTTATTACTATATAAACATTTACAAAGAAGTTCACGTAGTGCTATTAAATATAAATAAAGTTTGAATATTTTGTTAGAGCAGTACCGGCGAAAAAACAAAAATGGCCAAAGCTGTCCCTTGCAGCAAAGTCACCATTTTGCTGAAAATAAATGGAGAAGATCAGCTAGAATAGTTGTGCGACTTAACTTTCAGTGAGTCAATTATTGCTACGGAAGGAAAACAACAAATGGCAAAGCATAAACACATTTAACATAACACCTGTTATTTCCTGACCCACAGTGTGTCCTTGTTTTTTTTCCAGCTCCCCACAGTGCACAAGTTGTTAGCAGCTGATCCTTCACTGGTGCACTGCTGTGATGAGGACGGTTACACTCCACTGCACCGTGCGACATATGGCGGCCATGTTGATGTTGTTTCTGCTCTACTCACTGCCGGATCTAAAGTGAACCCTCGCACCATCGATGGCTGGACGCCTCTTCACAGTGCCTGCCGCTGGAGCCGCGTCACCGTGGCAAGTTTTCTTCTGCAGCACGGAGCCGAACTGAATGCCCAGACCAACGGTGGGCTCACACCACTGCATCTGGCTGCTTCCCACACCAGCCTCACCAAAACAGACTCCGCCCACATCTTAGAGCTCCTCTTGTCTCAGCGACACCTGAAGCCAGGGCTCCGCAGCAGCAGTGGGGAGACGGCTGCTGAGGTGGCCCGACGCAGTGGGCCCTATCACTTCCTATTTGAGATGGTAGAAGACTGCGTCAATGTGGTACCGATTTTATGAACGAAAACACAGGTGCACACACAGTCTCACATTTACACATTTGTTTTCACTCTGGACAGCGGGTATGCTAGCGTTTCATCTATGTCATAAATTGCAAAAAAAATGCCTATTATAATTTCCAGTGCCACATCTTCATTACGTTGTGTTTGGTCAGCCCAGCAGTTCAAAACCCAAAGAGTTGTAGTTTACTATCATGTATGACAAAGAAAAGCATCAAATATTTACATTTAAGAAGCTGAAACCAGACAAAAACAGGCATTTTTGCTTAAAAAATGAGAAGTTATTCAATTGCCAAATAGACAAATGACTTAATTCACTAATGATTGTTTAAATAATGGATATTTATTAGATGTTACAGGTGAGCATTATTATATTTGCATTTGTTTAACTGAACTTAATGTGAACAGACTGTGGAAACCCTCATGTGTTTGTCTCCTGTACTGTCTCTAAAGCTGTATTTGATGTTCATGGTCTCATGGCAAAGCATTTATCTGCTGAAGTATGATAATACATGAATGCTGCATCTTTTGAAAGACAGTGGTCCTGAATCATTGTTTATTTCTGATGAAATGAATATTAGGGATGGGCATTTCAAGGTAAAATGCCAAACGATATTCACTGAACTGTATGACAATTAGCCAACATGGAGCGGCTGGTGTACCTATTAAAGTGGCTGGTGAATGAAGTCTCTCTGTGTAAATCCCACAGTAAAATACAACTCTTGTGGACATTTGGTCTTTATTTTCAGACCTGAAAGAACCCAGAATATAGTCCCTGAATGACACTGGTTCAATGCTATGTGTGGACAATTTCAAATGGTATGTTCTGTACTGCAATTCAGTGCACAGTGCTAATAATAGTGAGGAGTGTGCAGAATAACAATAGCTTTGTATCTGTTGAGTGAAAGTCTTTTTTTCCAAGAGGAAGCCCAGTTAAAGATACTCCCTAAAAGTGGACCCTAGAGCTTATCTTCAGGTAAGATTAGAAATTCATTGCACCACATATGGTCCATAGTGCTCCAAGTAGAAATTTATTTTTATTAGCAGCTAATCTTTTATTTTCTTGAATCATTGTTTGATCACATCTGAAAAGAGTGAAAAATGTTCATCCAAAAGTGCAAACTATTAATTACATGAAACAGAGAAAACTTTCAAATTTTCATACAGTATTTTAAGCAGCCACAGCCAGTTTCTTATTTGACCTGATGAAGATCCAATTGAAATTTTAAATACATCATAATAATAATAATACATATTTAAAATACCTTAATGTGGTGACATCTTTCTCCTGCACAAGACTCACACTTTAAGAGAGCACTTACATGTCAGTGAGATCTGGTGGTTCATCATGTACCTGGAAGGTGCCTAGAATGTTGTGATCAGCTGGAGAGTTTTGGGGCTTCTGTTTCCTAGGTCATATGATGTATAGCCCAATATCACAACTTACAAATTTGCCTCAAGGGTCTTTACAATCTGTACAGCATAAGACACCCTCAGTCTGTAGGCCCGTGAATCAGTTAAAGGAACCCTTTAACGGGGGAAAAATGCAAGAAACCTCAGGACGATCAATAGAGGCAAATCCCTCTTCCAAAGCCGACATGCAACAGAAGCTGAGTACAGAATAGAGCAACATAACGGATTTATAGTATGGACAATTGTCTCAATTGTCAACATATATGAAACATATGATCCAGGAGGACAAGCAATTTCCAGGTGCCTCCAACAGACTTGAGCCACACGAGTGCCTCTCTAGACATCATTCACACACAGGAGATGGAAACAACCCCACTTTAGAGAGAGAGAGAAAATGAGTGTATTCATGGCAACAAGGACCCTCGGTGACAGGGTGTAAACATCTCATGTCTCATTTCCATCATACATTCATTTTGCTGCTGTCTTTTTGGCAGCATGCGATGGAACTGTAAAACAGGCGAGTGCTGGCCCTTCATTGATGGCACAGCTACTGCTGTTCAGTGACACACACTTGTGCAAAGATGACACAAGTGTTATTTTGTCCCTGTCATCACCTAGCGCATACATACATAGTCACAATAAGTCACAACAGCCTGTAGATATCAACAGATATAACAAGAAGTCAATGTTTTTAACACCCTGGGTTTGTAATGTTTTTAATGGACTCTTTCCTAAAGGTGTGGCGATTCTGAGTAACTGTTTATTGTGATTTGTGTACAATTAAAATGCACTTTCTAGTAAACACTAACCCTGCAACATAGAATGAATACTAGCCAGTGGTGCCAGTCTGCAATTAATACTCAGTGTGAGAATGCAGACAACTACAGGAATGGTAAAATGAAAGAAACAAAGCTTAGGCTCAAAGCTCCATCCTTTGGTGATGGAAAAATAAAAACTACCTGTGGGGGGTGTTCGCCCTGCAGTGGAGTTCCACACATCCTCACTCCTCTCTCATTTAAAGGCAAATTTACAGGTAGCACCTGCTGTGCAATGATAGGGTTCTTATACGTACTGGCATTTTATTGTATTATAGAAGTGGGCTGTGAGGCTTCAAGGGGCAGATAATACTGAACAAGCTGGCGGTTAACCTTGTTGTCCATTTTTCCTGTCAGACAAATGAGGGGAGTACAGACAGAGCAATGCCACATTTTTCAATGATAATACATTTAATAAAAAATTTGATAATTTCAGGGAAAATGGACCTACTGTTCCAACTGCTTCGCTTCCAGTTGTTTCTAGTTAATTGGTACTGAGTATGTGCCTATTTGTCAGTGTTGTGTTTCTTATTCTGTGTAGACAATAGGCATTTATACATTTCAACATTCTCATGTGATCACTTATTATTATGATGAAATGATGGGATTGATGCAGCTCAGGAAAATAGTGATGCAGCTTGCAGTGATTTTGAAGTTCAGATTAGTTTGCTAGTAAAACAGATCCTATGGAGCTGAAGTGAACACGTGACTGAAGAAAGTTTTAACGTTTTTAAAGCTGCATTAACTAAGATTTTGCACACATTTGGATAAATCAAGTAAAAAAACTGTCTAGCTGTGTTTTCTCCGTGCTGTACTACCCCCCACCACCAACCCCACCTGGACCTACAATGCATCTGCAATTGAGGTAACAGCTTATTCCACCTTTACATGTTGTCTTTTAACATCTAGACTAATATGACGAGTGGCTGCAGAATGATCATTTTGGATGAGATGTACTTTCAGAGATATCCCAGAAGAGTCAGTAGCTCCAGGAGAGTAGGACAGAGGCAAACTCAAGTTTTAATGCTTTAAAGATATTTTTTTCAAAAAGCTGAGGACAGTTATCACGTTCATGAGTGCCAAATACTGATTACACTGTCTCACAGGTGGACAGCACACTCATCCACTCTGCTCTCACGAACTTCATCTCAACACAACTATGACGTCATCCACTGTTAGAAATCTCCAAGTCTCACCCTTTCAGCTATGTAAGGCATTTTATGGCCGTTGCTCTGTACCTTTCACTCCTGTCTGAAGCGCGGACGGGTATCCAGATGGTCAAAGCTGGGTAACATTTTTGATCGCAAAGATTTGTTCTAATAACAAGAAAATACCAAATTACTAAAGGTGTAATTTGATGAAGTTATTATGGCACTTATTGTAGATAATTGTAGAAGAAAAGGGTGGGCATGTCATTATTTCACTGGTGGCTTCAAGGCATTTTCCCTAATCAACATATAAAAAGGGGAACTGATATACATCAGAGATTTAAAGGTCAAACTAGCACAGGTGGACTGAGAGGAAGATGAACTGAACCTAACTGCATGGGACAGAGGATTACAGTTCACCACAGCCTAAAAGTGTACTCAGTGAGACAAACACAATATGCCAAAGCTGGGCTAATCATTTTTCAGCTGGATAACTCGTGATAGTTTTCTGGACATCACAGCTAGGAACCTATTTTAATTTAGCAATTACATTTCTACTGGAGGAAATATAATTGGCCTGCATTCACAACACATCAAGGATGTGTTGTGAATGCAAATTCATCCCTGTTCTCACAGCAAGACGAGGACAAAGCAGGGGCCTCAAGATGATAAAAGGACAGCGGTGTGGTTGTATTGCATTGCAGGGGGTTACTTAACCGTCACTAGAAAATCGGTTAAGTGCCATTAGAAAGGGAAATAGTTAGGTTTTGCTGTTCTTCCATCACACCTTTTCTTTCTCTGCCATTATTGTGAGGACATTAAGCCTTCAAAGGGCTTTTTGAGGATTAAGACTTGGTTTTAGGGCTGAGGTAAAATCGGGAAAGGCCTGGGGTTATCAAGTTGGCTGTGATGGGAACGGTTATGGTAGGGGTATGGGAATGTATTATGTCAATGAGTGTCCTCATAACTTTGAAAGACCTGGCAGTCTCTCTGTCTGTCTCTGCAGTCATTTAGCTGCCACATTTGGAGGAGGAACCGTTCTGTGGATAACATGATAAAAGCTGGTACAGGTAACAAAGGTTCATATTTAATCTAGAAAAGGTAAGTGGACCACATTTACATAGCACTTTTCCACACATCAGTGGTGCTGGCCTTTCTCTAGATGATATGGAAATAAAAGTTTGACAACATCTTTACTCTAATTTGAATCAAGCAGGTCAAGTCGAGCCCCTATAGGTCAGGCAATTCACAAGTCATGTCAAATGAAATTCTGATTTTTCTGATAATGTTATGAGAATATCATGTATTTAAGTGAAACGTTCACAAACCTCCTCTGGTTATTAATTGTGCGTTAAACTAATCTATTAGAAAAAAGTCACGTCCTTCGTGGCTAAACTGTTCTCAGTAAAATGTGTAATCGATTCGAAGCCAAGTCTGACGTCTTAAATTTAACATAATCTTTCCAGCTAACCTTTGACCGGCTGACAAGTTGACTGACGTTAGCTGAAAAGACGCGTTCACGTACTTACCTTTCGCGGTGACAGATGAAGTTGGATGTTGTGTCGCTGGTTTTTGCACTGCAGAGTTTCCACACCGCTGTCTTCTTCCAGGTACCGTCATCAACAACACAGTCCTTGAATCCAGATTTTATTTTTATTTTTAATTTTATTTATTTATTTTTATTTTTGGACTAGTTCCCCTCCGTGTCCCGCGACCTGCGGTGCCCTCTGCTGGGCCGGTCTGCTGCGTTCTGGTAGGTTGCCAGGTTTGCACTAGAAATCACCCAGTTTCAAAAACAGAAGGTTACTTCTCGATAGCTAGAAAAAAAAATGTAAATATTAAAAAGTGAAGTCACGTCAAGTCATCAGCATCAAGTCTACGTTGTCAAATCAAAGTCGTGAATACCAGAGTAAAGTCTTTTACCAGTGGTAGTCCAGCAAGACTCAAGACCTCAAATGTAGTCTGACTGGAGTCAAGTCATTTGCCTGGAGTTCCCAGCCTGTGGTAAAAAGAGCAATGAAAGTCAAGAAAAACATTAAAGTTACAGGCCAAAGAGCTGAAACTCATTATAAGTTTGGCCAGAGCTGCAGATTCAGATGAAAATGATTTGTCAATTAATCACTACTAGCAACTCCTTTCACATGGTCCTTGTAAAAACATCAATCAAATCAATGAATTTATTAGTTACCAATAGTGACCAATATCGATCCGGGCGGCAGAGGTCCCACATAATCTATTTGTTAAATTCCATCTGAAGCTTGTATGTATCCGATTGAACACATTAAAGCCCAAACAAAACTATATATCAGTAATGACTGGATACTGTCTGCAATAATCATTGTAAGATCTGATGTGAGAACCCATGGCTCCACCTATCCGATCCACCTATCCGATTGTCTTTGCTTAATGCTCATATTAAAATAAAATGTGACATTCAAAAACAAATTAGTTTTGTGTCTTGGATTAATTAGCATATGCATATCATACACACCTGACAGAGCTGCAAACTGAGGGCCAGGTTTACAAAGAATGATAAGCATGATATTCACATGAACAAGTAAGTTGTAGCAATATTTTATGTTGATCCTCACTAGTTCTGCAAAGACTGCATGTTGAACACAGTTATGTCCTCAGTGAGTCATGATTATTCAATGTCTAAAAAAAAAAATCAGTGTATGTATGTTTGAGCAACAGAACACTAAATCCACCAAATCAAACAAATTACAGAGATACTTCTGATTTATTTTCATGAAATGCTGCCTGGTTCTTCTACAATTCATTTTCTAAGAAATGCAACTAATTAATTTGATATATAAAGGATGTATTAGAGACAATGCATCATTGAATATCAGATCCTATTTACACAAGCAGCTGACTCTGCCACACTGTGAGTCATAGAGCTGTGACTCATTCATCTCAGCTTCACATATTGTTTGGCATGACAAAGGAAAGCTAACTGGGGATTTTCAGAAACTTTGAGTGTAATATCATCTAGAACTTTAGTATGTGAATTTATTGTTTGCATAGGGATAAAGAACGGTGTGCAAATTATATGAGATCTTCAAATGTTAAATAAAGGTTCTAGTTACTGAGCTTTTCCATCACCTTGGAGAAGTCACATCTTACCCTGTTACAGAAGAAAAGAAGAGTTCTTCAAATTAAATTATGATGTTGATTAATTTACATGCTAACAATAGTTAGTTTGCTTCTGACAAGCTAAATGTTGTGAAGGAGATTGTGGATCATAACCAGGATAATGTTTATATCATAATGTTACGTTAATACAAATCTCAGTTAAACTGTCATTTTAGAAAACATCCAAACATGTTGCATGGGAAAAACTAGATAGATATTTGACTGTACTTTCACTTTATGTATTGCAACATACATCAATTCCATGCCAAATTTTTTAAAAAATGTTTGTGTGCATGCACGCAGCCATGCGCGCATGTATCCCAGCAATGTTGCCAGCAGTTACAAATCCTCCACCCTATAGGTTCTCCTTTATTGTCTAAACACAAAGAAATGCACGCACTTGTGTACTGTAGCTGTGTGTTTCCTAGTGATGGCAGCTCCGTCTCCAAGAAAATAAATTATCCAGTAAACAAACAACTTAAAATCCTCTATTCTAAGATAACCTAGAAACGGCTTAGGTACAGTATTACTCATTTCACCGACCTGCTTCTCTTCATCTATACGTCCTCCTCTGTAAGTGGTTTACTTGTCGTGCGGAGAACCAACAAAGAATAATGGCTTTTGCCTTGACTCACCTCTTCATTATAATGCATGAAGGGTGTTAAAATAAATGTCAAGTTTAGTGAAATGTAGGATTGCAGTCAGATACATAGTTACTATTTTTTGCAGGCACATACTGTAGCAGCTTGTATCGCAAAGTCACGCACTGTTAACACAAACCTGTTTTGCTGCTTGCTTTCACCTTGTTGACAGTTCTGGACAAGGACTTTATACTGTATATGCGTAAGTCATAGAAAATAGATAAAATGAGTTCTTGAGCTTTGTCTGTGTAAACAGGGGTCCCTTGGAAATGTCACCATGTAGTGCTGCTGCTGGAGGAGAGTGTCAATGGTTCATCTTCAGTGAAACCTGCGATGTTGACGGTTGAACTGATATGTTTTTAACAGTTGTTGCTGGGTGCTTTACTGCTTGCTTAGGTGATATCTTCTTTAATTTACATTTGACCTTTATTTAATGAGGATGGTCTTCACATGAATCTCCTTTAAGAGAGATTCCTTTAACCCACGCTATTCAGAGTTTCACCATTGAAAGTGAACGACCTGACTGGCCTTTTTCTGGCTGTCCTCTGTGACTGATTTCAGTCTGGTGTTCACAGCTCACAGACAGCTCATTTTGTTCTCAGGTTGTTTTCTGTGCTCTTCTAGTTTCATACCAAGGTCCTTGGTGTTTGCTATTTGCAAGGCTTTCTTTATGTTTTGCAATTTTGTCTTGAAAGTGACACTTTGGATACAGACAGGAAACTTTGCTACATAGTTCTGAAGGCTGGAATTAATCTAGGGAAGCTGCAGTATATAGACTGTATGGTTTTAACCCCTAGTCCAATAGGACTCTCTTCACTGGTGTAGTATTCCTCACAGCTACTGCAAGTGATTTTCAAATCTTCTGATCCTGAAATGGGTTTTTCAAAACATTATGAACACCTCAGCATTCTAAAGGGTGTTGGCTTTCAATATGGGTCTGCACAAACCTGCCTGTTACTTATTAACATTGTTTCCACTCACATATTGACAAGTTTCATTGCGTGTGTTGGTGTATTTGGACACACTGTCTCTTGGTGGATACTGGGCTGGGAGACTTCAGAATATTGGTTGCCCTCAAATGAAGAGCAACTACATAATAGTCAGGTATAGCTGCAGATGATGGCTTCATGATGGCTTTTGAATTCATAAAAAAAACTCCCCACTGAAGGTGAATTGTGGTTAAAGAGCACAAGCAGTTGGTGCCAACTGAGTCGCCTCATGCCGTTTTCTCTGGTATGTACTGATGACTCATACTGTCAGTACAGATATGCACTTACTTTTACATCCAGGGGAGAAAGACATTTTCTTTTACTACCTACATTGCAAGTGGGATTTGTATTCTCAGAACTAGTTTTTCTTTTCATATAAAGGTTTCCTAGAACTGGCTTATGAACCAACACCTCCATCTAGTGCTTTAATAGTGAATGGCATGTGGGAGACTAGGGCTGGGTTATACTGGCATCAGTACTCAGTTGTGTGCGTTACATTCAACCCTCATGTGAAATCACCTGAGGGAAGAGTCAAAAGCTGGCCGTCACAAAGAAAGGTTGGCGTGATATCGATTAAATATGGGGTGCACATTGTCAGGTAGTCTCTGGAAGACATTCAGTGTTGCATACTGTTCATATGAAAAATGTTACAAATAGCTGTGTAACAAATGAGAAAAGAGCTAGAACGAGAAAAGGAAAACTCAGTGTACTTTCTCACATCCGCCCAGCTGACCAATCGCTGAGTACAGTGGTTGTGAATGTCGGACTTCTGGAAAGAAATGGCTGGGGTTTCTGAAGCTCAAGCACATCTAAGGAAGCATATGGCAGCTTTAAGAGGCCAGGATACTTCAGCCAGAGTGCTGCTCAGATAGCTTCAGTCTGTCTAGTTCTCATTTTCCATTTCAAATAAATGTTGGAATGTTTGAGTCATCTTTGCTCATGCCCAACTAACACTTGTTACAATTTTATCCACCTCCGCATTCATAACAAAAAATACTGTCAATTTCAGACTAGCTGGACCTGACCCCTAAGCTGTAAACACCTTTTTCAAAAACAAATTCTAAATATGCAAGAAATAAATGTTCTCCAGAAATAAGCATTTCATTTTGAAATAAATAACCACAGCACAAAACAGATTTTAAAAGTTTGATGACTTTTTATAAAAAGACAAAACATAACACAATAACCAAGGCATGTCATACATTGTGTTCTTCCTTTGTTTCTCTGGGGAATATTTACAAACAAGCTTATGTGCAGATAGCAATTACTCTGAAATGGAAAAAAGCTACGCATAGTCTAGCACATACAACCAGTTAGCATAATGATAATATATCTGTTATGTACAATGTAACTGGCAAGGAGGCTAGAGCAGGAACAAACAGAAAGAGTCTGCAAAAGGCTTAAATAATTTCAAGTATCTGTCTTGAGGTTTCATGGAGGTTTTAGTCCAATGGACAAAGATTTTCAGCAACAATAAAGAAAAACCAAAAATGTAGTCTAGCTGCAAACTGTGTACTGTGGCGGCAGGGAAAGGAAAGGAGGAGCTCTAGCCATTGCAAAGGACGACACAAACGGTACACCAAACACAGAACAATCACTTCTCTGATAAATGCCCACTTTTAAAGAAACTTTTAACATGGGGAATCTCTTCTCCACACATAAAGTGATATCCAGCTTATTGGCCTATAGCACCTTTTTACTGCTCTGAATAACAAATGTGCAACAGGCAGAAAAAAGAAAACAGTAAGAAACATGAACATACTGCTCTGGGGAAAATGGTAGCTGTTGACATCTTGAGTCTGTTTAAGGGAAACGGGTCAAAACAACAGGTTTCCAAACAGTTCTTAAAGAGTATGTTTCTGGACTTTGTGGTTTAACTAAACATCTTAGGCATCCAAAGGTAACTTCACTACATTCTGATGCCATTTCATTGTCTCCATCATCAAAAAATTATCGTGTTCCATTTAAAAAAACAACTTCAATATAACTTCACAAGCGTAACTCATTCATCAATAGTACCTTACATGTAAATTAAGGTGCAAATATAAGGAAACCATAGTCAGAATTGCAGTCAGCTGTATGAAAAGAAGTACTTTATTGAGGAAAAACCTGGCTATTTGTGTAGGTTAGAAGTAGAGAGGCCTACTATAATTATAAAGCCACTATTAAGAAAAGTGTGGCCTGAGCACAGGCCATTTGTCCTGTTAACATCTCCAAGTGCATAAAACACTAATGCTACTTCATGACGTTCATATAACAACACGGTAGGGCTCAATTGCCTCCCTTATTTACGTTTCACTTTAGTGTATCATTTTGAAAAGAGAAAAAAAGCTCTTATACAATACAACACAGGCTGTGGCCAGTGCTATGGTCTCTGAAGGCATGTCTCAAACAGCACCCAACCAAGTGTGCCCGCACCCTAATACCTAAAAACCAGGAGCACCATGAAAACTCGTGTCATTTTTAAGACTACTTTAAAGTAGAGCAATACAAATGGTTAGTCAAAATTTCTGTTCTTGTAGTCATGCCATCATGTGTCAAGTTAGAGGCCATTTCAACATCATAGCATGCCACCAAAAAAGTAGAGTGAAATTTGGGACCACTCTCTCAAAATTAGTGCAGTTCCTAGGTAGTAGGGTACCATTTGAGATCTGCTCTGATCAGCTGCACCACACCTCCAAACACTCTCCTCTCTTAACAGACGGTAAGGGGCTGGGGCTCACTTTCACGCCGCTGGATCTTCTTCAGCAGCTGAATGCGGTTGTGGCAATAAAACTTAATAGCTCGCCAGTCGCGATGGTTGTTAACCAGCAGGGGGCACTGCTGGAGGCAACGTTCACAGTCAGCTTTGGCGGGGACTCGGAGCTCAGTAATGTTTCGAGTCAGGTGCTCTTCAACTGCTGCACGTTCTGCCTCAGACCAGGGACGCTTCAGGACACCTCGCTTTCCTACAAGAGGTTACAGATGTAGGAAAGTTAGAGATTACATGTGTTTAACAGCTTCTCTTATTCAGCATGAGGAGAGGGAAACTTCCTGTAGACTCCCCACCTCTGCTCACACTCTAAAAACACATGCAACCATTAAAAGTCACAGTTCTTTTCAAACATTTCAGTGCTTTCCCTGCTCTCATTCCCAAACTTTTAACTGTACACTCCAAGTGCATAAAAACAAACCAGAAAATTCACGTGTTGTAAAAACAGTCAATCTTTAGGATCAGAAAAATATAAATTTCCCGATCAGCTATTTTTTCCCTTTGAATAACCGTTTGTATATTTAAGTTATGTAGAGAACAGAATAAATACAAGCATGTAACTAATATGAAAATTAAACAAACGATTCAATCATTTATCAACTAGCCTGTGTGTGTGAGATATTACAGCAACAACAGGTCATGCATACTAAAACTTGACAGGTGCTTGACAAAACAGAAGACATCAGTGCAAAAATAGGAGTCCACACTTGTGTTGACAACTACCTGTGGTGTATTTTTTTGGCTTTAATAATAGGTCTGCCACATATTCTGTTGCTATTTCACATTTGCATGACAATGTAACAAAAAAAACAAGATTTTGAGATTTCTTTTGGACTTCATTTTTGTTGCTAGTTTCCTAATAACAGAGCTGTCGTGAGTTTAAACTCCTGACAATACTTCAATAGCAGACATATTGCGTACTCATTGTTTTAAAACACAAATTCACAAATTCTGGAACACTTTAAGAACAGCCTGACGATTGGCTCTCTTTCCTAAGTTTTCTACATAATGTACATAGGAAACTGCCTTTTGCAAGAATATGATGCACAGTGACTGTGTGGTGCTAAGAGCATGGCTCCTCTTTGTCTGGCCCTTAATATGAAATGCTAAGAGTCAACTTAAATAATTTATTCCCTTCCAACTGACATGCTACCATATGAGCGGAATGGGTCAGAATGGGCCAAACAGTCCTGGCAATTTCTCAATACTCTGTTTTCTTTCAACACATCTTGTTATCATCAGTCTAATGTCAGCAAGTTGTTCCCTGTTCCAAGCCCGTTTAAATCTGAGAGGATATCTTGTTTACACTGAATAAACCTGAGAACAAACCTGCTCCCGAGTAGGTTTAAGATTACAGATATGTTGCCATGACAAGAAGTCCTACAAGACCTTCAAAGAACCAGCACATCTGGAACCATGTGGAATCATCAACAAAATGATCAGGTTAACCAGTTAATCCACATATGAAGTTGTTTTTTCCTGCTTACTGTGTTTTGTTTTAAAACCCAAACAAATCTGATTTGGACTGACCTGAGCCTCTCCTGCGGTTTGCTGGTGGAGGTGGGGGAGGGGGAGGAGGGGGTGGTTGGCTGTTCTTGAGCTTCTTGGGCCGTCCCACCCGCCCATTGTTCTTCCCTTTCCTGACATACAGCAGGGTAGGCGCAGGGTTCGGAGCAGGTGCAGGGACAGGCGCTTCAGGCTTCTCTTTCACCTGCTCCCCTTCAGATTCTCCCTCCGAGTATGAGTCTGCAGAGTTTCCTGACATAACTGGAGACATTGAGGAGGGAAAAAAGGTTGTGGAGAAAGGGAAAGTAAGAAAGGAGAGGAGGGGAGAGCAGAACTTCATTAGTCTAATCTGTAATTAATCTTTATTTTTCCAATAAAAATCAATTTGGACACAAATATCCACAAACCCCTTTAGAGCCAAGGTTTGTTCAACACCACAGAGGGAGAGGATGATACAAATTGTCTTGGACAACAGAACAAGACCTCAATCCCACTCATTCGTTTAGTCATTCATCCATCTCACCATCCAGTTCCAGGCAGATGTGGTTAAGGCTCATTCCTCTGAACAGCACGCCATCTCTTTCTCCACACAGCACAACTCGGCCCACTCTGCCCATCAGGCCTGGGTCCTGACCAATTCCAGCACAGTTCTGTGTCACATGGTATTCCCTCTCGAGGAAGTGCTCCAGCCTCTCCACAGCGCTGCCTCCTGGCTGCCCAGGCTCCTCTCCTTCTCCCAGAAGCAGCAGCTGGGTTAGGATTGCTACCTGGCGGCGAACCCTGGTCTGGGTCAGGGCACGAGGATTGCGGGTACCGCTGGAGCGGGCCAGGCTTCGGAGGAGGTCAGTGCCTCGCAGTGGTGTGGCAGGGGAGTGGTAAGGCCTGGCGAAGACATATGGGTTTGCGGGGTCAACTCCTACATCCTGTCTTGTCTGTAGGAGGAGCTCCAGACAAGGCTCACAGTGAGGGGGCAGGATAAGGGGTTGCACACGTCCACGTTTACCCTGAACCCCAACTCGAGGGAGGTGAGGAAGCACCAGCCTCTCAAAGGGGGACAGGGAGGCCTCCAGTGGGGTGAGAGCTGGAGGGGTGCCAGGCGGAACAGGAGCAGGGCACTGGGGAGTGACGCGAGCACGATATTCAGCAATGGACAACTTGGAGACCTCACACTCGCGTCGTCGGTTGTATAGGATTAGAAGAGCCAGGCTGGAGTGGCAGAGAAGGCGCCAGGCCTCGGCTGACTGCAGCTGCCGAGACAGGGACAAGAATGCAGAGTGCTGCAACCGACGAAGATACAGCACTAGAGAAGACAAGGATGAGAGGAGGGGCAGCATGTGGTGACGACCCGAACTACTGAAAAAGAAGAGACATGGAGCTATTAGTTGATTTAATCATTTTAAGTTTCACTTACCTTGCAACAATTTAAATGAGTACCAGCTAGCATGTCACTACACAGCCAGGCAGGTATTAGGGGTGAATAGTCATATTTTTGTTTGCATAATTTGTTACTTGTTTAATTGAGCTGCAACTAACAATTATTGTCATTATCGACTAATCTGTTCATTGTTTCTTGTTTAATCCCCTTCTATTTAAAATGTCAGATAATAGATATTTTCAAATACTTTGTTTTGTCCTTCCAACAGTTCAGAACCCAAATATATTCAGGCTACGAGAAAGAAAAGAATCTAATCTTACTATTTTAGACTGTGCCTTTAATTTAAATAATTTCATCAAATTAAGATTGTTAAATTACTGTAGAAGTAGAATGTTAAATTAGAGGTTATTTATTTATTATATCAATTTTGCTGACAACTGCTAAGTTTCTTTTGCTACTTACTGTGGAGACTCAGTCTCACAAATTTGCCCACAAAGCAGGTAAAGACCTTGGGTTACCTCAGCAAGTCCTTTTCCTTATCCTCTGTCCCACTTTCATCTTCCACCTCCATCACTCCATTCTCTTCTTCCTCTTCCTCTTCTTCCTCATCCTCCTCATCTTCCTCTTCTTTTGCTGGCTGAAATTCTTTGGCCAGCTTGCTGCTCAAGGACCGAGGACACACTACCTCTACCTCCTCCTCCTCTTTGGGTTTTTTCACCTCCACGACCTCCACATCTTCTTCATCTTCATCCTCCTCAGCCTCTTCTTCCTCCTCCTGTGTTTCTTTCTTGAGCCTCCTCAATGCTCCTTTTCTGAACTGTGCCACAGCAACAGGCGGTGGGCTCCTCTTTAAGACTGACACTGGCACTGCGTTCTGTCCTCTTGGAGGAGGAGTCAGCACAGGTGGGGTGCAGTTCCTTCCAGAGGAGGCAGGTGATTGGTTAGCTGCTGTTAGGGTGGGCGGAGACATGGAGAGGTCCTGGATGGCACTCTGTGGAAGATCTGAAATGCGGCTCTGTCCCAAGGCCTGTGACGACTTCGAGTGCTGCTGAGTGTGTGTGTGAGCTGCGGCTGGCTTGGTGTTCTGTGCGTGCAAGCGAGGCATCTGTGTGTAGCGCTCGACAAGGGCAGAGCACACTTCTGGTTGGTGGGCGTGGTGTTTATCTAAGTGGCGGCCCAGGGAGCGGAAGTGCCGTCCACAGTACTCACAGGTTTGGCGCATGGAGTCTATGGACACTCCTCCTCTGGGGACATTTGTGTTGATGTTGCTTGTGCTGTTGGGGCCTAGCGGAGCTGGGGCTTTGAACACAGGCTTAGATGAAGAGGAGGAGGATGAACAGGGAGGAGAGGACTGCTGTGGAGGGTGGGATGAAGGAAGTGGACAATTGTAATGAGGAACACTAGCAGGGGAGACTGGTGATGGGCGCCCAGGCAAGGTCCGATGGGGAGTCTTTTTCTTAGAAGGTGTGCTGCGGCGTTTCTTGCGCCGGCGTAATGCCCGCCCACGGGGGCTGGCATTGTCCTCTTCTCCAGCATCTGAATCACTGGGGTCAGAGTGGGAGACGGGGGAAGAGGAGGGGGAGAGGGACCAAGAGGGGGTGACGTGCTCTTGCTGCTGCTGCTGGTGGTGGTGGGCTGTCAGAGAGGGAGGGTCATCGCCCTGGAAGTGAGAGACAGAGAAAAAGAGCATGTTACCTGGTGCCCAGAGACTCTCTGTAGCAGTAATACAATGACAAAAATAAATAACAATAAAAAAAATGTGTGTAGGTTTGTGTTGAAGTTTGGGCACATTCCAAATGCTTTTTTTGTGGTAATAACTAACTTAATTCAGTGCCTCTCAAACATTCTGTCATGTCCTCTGTTGGAAGCCAAAAAAAATCTCATTCACCAACTTGAAGTAAACTTCTTTTTATCCATTAACACTTTAGAGTATTTCTCATATACTCTCTGGCTTACTGTCTTTTGAGTTTGTCATGTCTTTTGTGACTTCCTAATATTTTGTATTTGAGTGACAGTTTTGCTCAATGACAAATCACCTGTTCTTCCCCTTCAGAAATACAGGACTCTGAATAAATCCTGATAACCTGGACCTTGACGGTCTTGCCAGCATCAAAGCACTCTTGTTTAGTTAAGAATCTGATTATTTCCCCTTCAAATGTGCTCCACATTTTTACATGGTCACCTCTAGCACCCCTCTGCAACAACTGTCCCCAGTTTGATCAGCACTGACTTAATGGATTTGCGTTTGTTATTTTCTCAAATTCATAGATGTATTTAGAACTGAGGAAGAATCATAAGACCTTAAAGCTCTATACCTGAAGAGAAAACATACCAGGTGCTTAGAGGTGTTCTTAGTACAAAACTGTGGCACCGCTGGATTTCTAAAGTCACAAAGTTCTGCAAAGCCGTCACCGCTACAGTGGGGCATCACCATTTATAAATGTGAAGTTTGCTGACTTACTGTGAAAGTGTGTTTAATTTTGTCAGTCTAATTACATTTACAGCCAGGAGAGTCATTAAATTTTAAAGTAATAAGCAAATGGTGATGATCACTGGCAAAGGAATCTGCAGTAAATTGTCTGCACATGAGTGATAAGTGATGAAATGCAATGTTTCCCCATTGAACCATTTAGTATGCGACAGGCGGTAGAGACAACAGACAGCGCACTGGCACTAAGCATAAGCAGGTTAAGTTACTTGTGCTTTATTTCTCTCAATGAGTTGCACTCAATGACATCCAATATAATAAACACGCATAATAAAACAATTATCCAGGGGAGGGAGATAAAGACTTGATGATAACGTTGAGGTCGACTCCAACATCAGTGATGTCCACCCACATCAAGGCAGGTGTCATCCTGCAGGCACAGCAGTGCATCACAACTGCATCAAACAATATTTGCTCTCTAAAATTATCGTTTGAATTTTTGTATACAGTATATTTTGTAATACTGCTTGAGCAGAGGGACGGTCAGTACAAACCCATACTGTGCAGACAAACAAACCAACAAAACTTTTATCTTCACTGGAATTAAAAATAAACTTTTCAAAGATATTAAATATGTCATGTTAATATTTGGGGGAAAAAAATTATAATTACTATAACTGACTTTTGGTCACCTGAAGGCAGCAGAAACAAACTGTGAACACAGAACTGACATATCATCCATCACCCTTTAAGCTGATTTAGCCACTTTGTTGGCAAACAGTTTCGTATTTACACATCCAACAGTAATGGAGAAATCAATATCATTCATTTGGGGTCATGTTTCTTGACACCTGATTAATGAATTCAGATGTTCAGTTTTTATATGCTTTTTGTTACTGGTGTCTACCACCTCCTGGGGAAAATATCTTGCTCTTTAATAGCTAAATGCTCCAGTACGTCCACCAGCTTGTCTCTAATTGTGTCTGTGTACTGTCTGATATTAAACAGCTATTGTACATTAGGTTTTAAAAATTTTTTGTTGGTCTAAACACTCTAAACAGCTGCTTGTTGCAGCCAGAAACAATGCTATAAGAGTGATGAGAGTGATAGACAGCTAAACACTAAGCTGAGACTTGCTTTAAAACTCAGTGAAGCTGAGGAAAAACGAATTTTCTGGTGAATATTCTTCGACAGTTCGCCACTAACGATCCTTTCACATTTCAAAGTAATTTCATACATTGTTATCCAAAGAATATCAGTTATTTTAAAGTGATGCCCAAATCGCCTCGAACATTTACTTCTGATGCCAATATTGCATGTTTTATTCTGCATAAACATCATTTAACTTCAAGAGCTGGAACAAACTGATAAAGAATATAGATGCTATATTGTTAGAGTGAGATGAATATTATTATATCAATTTTCATCCTTTCAGCTATACCTTAAACAGAAATACAAGGGAACTGGATGTCAACAGGTTAAGAATTACCCAAACATTAAGTTTTATTTATATGTTTGGGGATTCAATTAAAAAAAAACTTTATAAAACCTAACTTAGTAAAGTAACTAGTTAATATCTAGGGAAAGTCATTTGGGAAAGTCTGAAAATCATTGGGTGTGAGGCAGGTTAAATTAAATGTGGTGATTCATGTACACTATCTTGATATCACTTTTAAAAATACTAAAACCGATGTCCGTCAGACTGTGTGCTTTTAGAAAATAAGTGGTTTTTCTGTTACCTTTTTGATATTGTTGTTCTTCTCAGTGTCAGAGTTGCACTCGTGTTGCGCTGGAGACACAGTACCACAGAAACCCTGTGGGACACAGAGCAGTCACATTAAAACAGTTGGCACACTGCTCATTAATGTTTGCCATCACAATCAGCCTAAGCTGTCACTCAGAAAGCAGGAGGACACCCCTCCACAGTTGGTCGTAAGCACAGAGGTTGATTAAGACTCCAAATCTCCCACCAACAAGCAAAACACGAGAAGTGAAAAGAGATATGCTTTCAAACACCGTCAGCATCTCATCAGTAATAAATGTGGGTTTATCAATCAGCCCTGTATACTTAGAAGAGAAAAAAAATCAGCCTGCCAATAACTGAAACCTACAAACACACATTTTAAACATTATCTAGACAAAATGTAACATATTCAAATAGAACAATTTTGTCAATCTAACTTCAGTTTTGTGTTTTGAGTAAATTCATTCAATCTAATGAGATCCATTATAGGAACAGATGTCATGTAATGTAATAACCATGGTTACCGTTGCTAAAGCACTATAGGTAGAGAGAGATGGAGCTCTGCCATCACCATGGTAACCCCATGCCTTGCTTAGCTTTGTGTGTGTAGCACAAATGTGTGCGCAGGGGGTAGTGTGAATATGTGTCTACGTGCACGCATGTGATAAACGGTGAGTGCATGAAGTTGATCAACAGTGTGTGAATGCACATATGGTTGCCTATGTGAAGTCAGCAAATATGTGCACAGTCTATGAGCGTATTTCTACACTTACAAGCCAAAGACAGATGAAAAAACTGAAAAGTGAGATCATATCATTGCCTGAAGTGGTTGGATCTGGATTAGAAAGTTTAGAATTGAGGTTAAAATCAGATTTGGGATCAGGTAGTGTTAGAATTAAGGTTAGACAAATTAGACGAGGAAATTATTGTGAAGCAAAAACAAGCACGAGAGGCTCCCCCAGTCAAAACATTTTGGGACTCATTCACAAACAGTGCATACGCACAAATCTGTGCTTCAATCGTGTGTATGAACAATTTACGAACAAATCCAGGATTCATCATTATTTTCTTACCTAAATCTGTTCATGAAAACAAATTCAGTGCTGCCTCAGAGCATGCATATGAACAAATGATGAAGGCCCGGATGTAAAAATGCAAACAAACACATTTTAACTAAAATTGCGTTCATTAAAAAGGCTTTAATAGTTAATAAGATTCAATATATAATAAAATATATATTAAGCTTTTCATCATTAATTTGGCCAAATGTAGCCTATCAAATGACCATGAAAATAAGTGTAGCCTATCAAATGACCATGAAAATAAGGGTTATAATTAAAATATTCAACTATCCCAGTGTCCCAGTTCTAGCTTACAAATATATGAGAGTATATATTGTTTTTTTACTGACTTGCTCCTACCAATTAGTGCCATAAAATTATGCATATGTAGCCAGTGTTAACTGGTACCCACCTGGTTAAGCTGCAGCCTATTAAAAGCCATGCCAGATATATATATACACGATTCTGATTTAAGTCTAATTAAGTGTTAAAATTTTGCAGGGCTTAATGGTGAGGGAATAAATATCCTCACATGTGCTCACAAGTATATTTACAGGAACATTACGTGTATAGTTTTATTCCATCTGTGTTTCAAGGCACTGACCAGGTTCTCTCCCCACTCTGTCAGGCTGTAGTCCACAGTGATCTCCTCTCCCTTGGTGATGTCTCGGATGGCGATAACAACCAACCGCACCTGGCTCCCACAGTGGACCTCTCGGATACGGCAGTTGGGGGAGGGAGGAAAGGAGCTGGCTGTTGGGGCCGGAGCAGAGGGTGTTGGGGCAGCCGGAGCTACAATTCAGCACCCCTTCAAGGGGGTAGCACTAAAATCAAGCTCCAGGGATGTGATGGGGGAGGGGGTGGAGGAAGCAGCTGGAGCCGGTGTAGAAGCTGAACAGGAGCTGTTTTTTGATCCGCTGCTAACTTTGTCACGAGTCTGCTCCGATGGGCCGCTGGGAGGTGAAGAGGGTGGGGGACTTTTCATCAAACATAATCTGTTGGTCTGTTTTGATTCTATTCCCATAGTAGTGCATTCAATAATTTTTAAAGCACAAATACCAACCATTTAGTTGTATTTTTCTCTTGCAGCCCCAGTACTGTTCTAGCATATCCTGTTAAAGTCCACGATTCCAATTCATTACACATTTTGTCAAATTTGGCAACGGTTTTTCTTGTTCCTCTCTGTGTGTGTGCTCAGAATACCTTGTGTGTTTGTATTCAGTCCTGGCCCTGTAACTGGGGAAAACGAATCTGACTCAGGCCATGTAATTACCAATTGTCAGCACAAGGAGCACTGTTGCTTGTACACATCAAGACGGGTACACTCGTACCAATTCCACCACTTCTAGTTGCGGCCTATACAACTAAAGAGGAAAACTGAAAAAGAAGAACTATGATCAAGCAAGACTGAATACCTGTATAAGCATGCATAAGTGCCCCCTTCCAGCAATGGAGACAGCTTCGAGATTTGAATGGCATGAGAACAGTCTTTTTCTGCTGGACAGGTTGATAAACTGTTTGCTATGTTCAATGCACTGGATTCTGGCACGTCTCATTTTCTCCTCATTAATTCTGGGAGGTGTAGTCTTTCACCAGAATCATAGACTATGCTTTTAATAGGGAAATAGGGATTTTTAAAACAAGGTACAGGAACAGAATTGAAAGTCTGTTTTCTCATTCTTCTTACCAAAAAGGTCTGTCTTTAGCTATAGGGCTCTATTGAAGTTGAAAGACTGTAAAGCAAACACAGAGAATCCACCCATACAAGCTCGTGTCAGTGCTTCAGGGCAGTGATTCTTAAATCTAGTTCACAGAGTGTTACTGATTTTCTCAGGGGCCGGAGCAGAGGGTGTTGGGGCAGCCGGAGCTACAATTCAGCACCCCTTCAAGGGGGTAGCACTAAAATCAAGCTCCAGGGATGTGATGGGGGAGGGGGTGTCCATGATTGGTTAAATATTCGCATCTTCACACCTCAAGCATTAGCGAGCACAGTGTGTAAAGAGGCACTGATACTACACTGGTTTAGAGGTAAAATGACTTCACTCATTGGTTTAGAGGCAAAACGGGGACTTCAATGAGTGGGCCATGGGCAACGCTGTGAAGACGTCACATTGACTGTTGCACTATGATACTTCATATCCCCTGTTCTCCCATGTTCTCCCACTGCTCAGCTGACTGTGTGTGAGAAGGGTGCAACACTCCATCCCCCAAAAAAGAGACAGACAGAAATATAGTGGAAAAACACAGCAGGATGGTCCGTGTCAACCTGGGAAGAACCAGGGCGAAGTACAGAGTATACTGCTCGATATGTTCCAATAGTGGAAATGCAACAAAAGAAAGGTCATCCCCATGGCATTCTAAATGTAAAAAGTAAATAAATAAAAATTAACAAACCAAAACACAAGTGTTTACTCACCAGCTGTGATGAGGAACAGGCTCTGCATTGTAGAAAGGCCCGTCCAGATTAGGACGCTTATTCTCTGCTACCTCCTTACGGTCACCTGTGAGCACAGCAATAGGCTATATAAAAGGATTACATTCAAGTATGCAGAGACACACGCACAGAGGTCATCACCCCATCTCCTTAAGTACATACATAGGTGCACATCATAGAACATACAGTACAGGCAAGCATACACACGCACACACACACACACACACACACTACAGAAGTAGGTCATACTCACACACACTCCACCCCCATTCCAGTCACACACACACAGTTGATGGCACTAAGAATATAACATTCAGATGTAACATACACACACACACGCACACACACACACACACACACACACACACACACCTGGGCTGAAGCTGTGTTCAGACACGCTCTCCTCCTCAGTATGTGTAACAAAGACTTTCACGGGGGTTCCTTTCCTTTTCCTTCCACAGCCGCGTCTGCAGAGAGCATACACATACAAGCAATTATTTAATCAATTAGCCCATGGGCCAAACCTCACATCAATCAGAGATGGTTGTCAGTATATCCAATAGTTGCTATGCTATGCATAATTGTATGTACTGACACCTAAACATTTTTAAGATCCTTACCTTGAAGAACAAACATTTTTCTGCAACACACTTTTTTTTACATTTAAATGCTATGACTGAATCACCCATATAAAGAATTCTGCCTAAATAAAATGCAATCTAAAATTGGTAAAGATATTATTTAAATCCTTATGATCAAAGAACAAGTAAAGAAGAGCATAAAACTGGCCGGTTAATAACTTTCAGTACTCAGTCAGTACCAAAAAAATACTGAGGTTCGGTCCAAAGCCCTATATATATAAATTTCAGCAAATGAATGATTCAAACACTTCTAGAATAAAAACTGAAAATACCCTGCTCACACTATCAGATTTTTACAAATGAGTACTGTTAAGGTTCAAGAGGCACACACAACAAACTAACAAAATAACTTCAATACCACACTGACCATAGTAGGTTTTGACAATGTGCAGTAGTTAGTTTATAGTTGCTCTCAGCCCTGCATCACCACTTAAAGAGTGTGCCCAGAAAGCTTCAAATGCAGCCACCTGTGTGAGAATGGCCAAGCAAGATTATCTTCTTCAGACTAAATCCACACCAAAACCGTTAACACCGAAAAGCCAAATTGATCCTGCCTCTGCCGATTCTGGGCTAGTTCTACCACAGATCTCAATATTGTTTTCCGTCAGTCTATTTTTTACTCGCATGACATTGGAGGCTCTTAAAACTAGGCCATAGGAAGATCGTGCTTAGATTCTGAAGTGTTCATTACTGGCTGTGTGCATGTGTGTGTGCGCGTGTTTGCATGCAGACATAAGAGAAAGAGAGAGAGAGAAAATGAGAGGATGAAAAGGGGATATGAGAGAGAAAAGTGAAGCAGAAGAAAACAGGGAAAGGGAGCAAAAGAAAAAAAAGAGAGTGAAAGAACAGAGAGAGAAAAAGACAGTCATTCAGCAGAGATATCAACCAGACCCACTGTCTTTGTATTGATCCACTCTACTCCCATCTGGACTTGTGATACTATGCATGCATGTTTCTGTGTTTAAGGGAGTACAGTGCGTGCCTGCATGCGTGCTCATATATGTAGAGTTTTTTGAGAAGCTTTCCACTGCAACAACCAACCACAAAATCCCTGGCTATGAAAATCTACTCAAACATTAAACGTAATAGTAACCACAAAATCATAAGAAAGCTTAAGCACTGAAAAAAAAGATGTATTCCCAAAAGAAATAAGTCACAGTACTGTTGCTTACAACACAGTAAAGAAATAGTTCAAACAAACTGCTTAAAGATCTGAGCAATCTTTCACATCACCTCAGGATTAGTGCTGTGTAAACATTACAAACAGCTCTTAAGGATGTCATAACATCACTGACCAGTTTCAAGTGTGTCCTCCATACTATTGCACTAAATTGTGATATTTACTTATCACAGCACTGTAAATATAACATGACCCCATAACGGCCAAACCGTCAATAATACATTTATAAGATCCTCTGTGGACACCACAATCCCCCACCACACACCATGTTGCAACACCATGAGCTCCTTTTCAGATATGTATACTCAAAAGTAGGGTTAGGCAGTATCAGAGCTTTCACTACCACAGAAAGGCTTAGGTGAGGCACCTAGGTGATTTTGCGGTGCATCTAAGCCAAATATGTGTACAAAAAGGTGATATATCAGAATGAATGTAAAACCAACCGTGAGCTACAGTATATGCGCTGTAAAATAATGGAGAGGCGACTTGATCTCAAAATAAAATGTAAGATGGCAACAAGAATGACCTGTCAATCAACAAAGATATGTGTAATTGACAGCTATCAAACACCTGACTGGACATTTCTCTGTGCCATCAACTCAGGGCAAAACAACAGGCCTACATAAAAGTAGGCTATAATTTTGTTGGGGAGTAATCTTTGTGAATGATAACAACAGAGACAGCAGAAAGTAGCCCATTTCCCACATAAAGAAATTAACATGTACTGAAGTAGCTAAGTTACGTTAGCCAAAGAAGCTAATTAGTTGATGTTACATAAATGTAATTAATATAAGTTTCCTTCACATAATTATAAAAAACACCTAAGCCATCTAAATACTACGTACTGTAAGAGGATTACAGCCACTGTACAAAATTTGTTTCTTTTTTCTCAGAATTCTAACTTTAATCGTAGTAATTAGAATTCTGAGAAAAAAAAAGACTGAGATTAAAGTCAGAATTCTAAGAAACAAACAAACTCATACATTTTGTTCAGTGGCCCTAATGCTCTTCCGGAGAAAACCTAGGGACATCCCTAGGACCGAAATCTGTGAAGAAACATACCTACACTGAAATAAATCACGATATGACAAACATGCAAAATCACATATGACATAATCAAGCTGTTAAGTGTGATATTTCATTCTTGACCTTGGAAATAGTTTCAAAATGAGCTGAAATCAATCTCTATTTCCTAGCTTTTTCCTTGAGCTTTCAGCCACAATTCACTTTCATACTGAGGTAATGTGGTGACAGCTGATCCATCTCCAAGACAACTGAGCAAACTCCATCTGATCATTAAGACTGAAAAGGGTTCAAACATCCACAAAAACCAGTAAGTGAACCCTCAGGTATAATTATTTTGTGAAATCAAGCTCATGTTCAGCAAGGCAATGAATTCTGTTTCTGCGTACAGTTAAATTCATTGGACAGACTTTGTACAACTAGAACATAAAATGGTCGTATCATCAGAATATAATTTCACAAGTGAAAGGTGGCAAGTTATAGGGCTGAATTATTGCCCTACCCAAAAGACTATAAAGTTAATATTACAAGTCGGGTGTACAAAAATGCAGCAACAGTTGTTCGCGCTCACACAGGCAGGCTTAGCTACCGGTCCTGAGCTACACTTGATTCTAACAGGTCACCAGGTTTTCCCAAAAAAAAAAAAAAATACACCATATTCCTCAAAGTTTATATTTTGTTGTATTATTTTGGGCATTTTGAGTGTGTGTCTGTGTGCTCAGTTTTGGTTCAGTGAGTTTCTGGGAACTTTGTTGCCAACAAAATCTGTCTCACCTTCACTCCTTCAGTGAGCTGACCCCTCAATCCCCCCATTCCTGTCTCATTTTGTCTCACCCTCTCAATCGATTCTCTCACTCTCCCTGCACATTTCTCTCATATTTTGTTGTATTATTTTAGGCATTTTGAGTGTGTGTCTGTGTGCTCAGTTTTGGTTCAGTGAGTTTCTGGGAACTTTGTTGCCAACAAAATCTGTCTCACCTTCACTCCTTCAGTGAGCTGACCCCTCAATCCCCCCATTCCTGTCTCATTTTGTCTCACCCTCTCAATCGATTCTCTCACTCTCCCTGCACATTTCTCTCCCTTCTTCACTCCAACTAAAGCACACGCACATACACACGGCCCCCTCCCACCAACCCACATGCATGCACAAATACACAAACAAGTCCATACTCAAGACCCACATATGCGTGAGCACACATACAGACAGTCCACATGTGCACACAAACACACCTCCCCCTCTGTGGCCCACATGCATGCACAAACACACCCACACACGCACACATTCACACAGGCACGCAAACATGCAGTCTCACACACACAGCTCCCTCTCAGGCTTATAGGCACGCAAAAACACACACACACACACACACACACACACACTACACACAAATACCCTTTCTCCAGCCAAGCTCACATGCACGCAGACATACACTCATCCCTTCCCTTCTCTCTAAAACACACGGGCACGCACACACACACATGCAGGAAAGCTCACTCTAGTGCGCACACACTCGCTCGCTCTCTCTCTCTCTCTCTCTCTCTCTCTCCAGTGCTCAGTTTCTCTCTCTCAAATAACCAAACCCACAGTCTCATGTTCCATCTCTGACAGACATACACACACACACTTTTTCCCTCTCTGACACGCACACAAAGGCAAGCATGCACACATACAATCTGCACATTCGATTCTCAGACTCATGCATACTGTATCTGCTACAGTACATTCCCTCCTCCTCTGTATTGCATACACACAAACACACATGCTCTATCAAACACATTATTCTTTCTCAGCCACAAACAAATATGTGTGTGCTTGTGGATACAAACACACAACCTCTGGTCACGCAACTGTTTCTCCTGCTCATTCCACATACGTTTAGATTACACACAAACATGATCACTCACATACAAGACACATGTACAAACTCAATAAGCCTCATGTACACTCTGTCCTTCATGGAGAATGTTCTCTCTCTCTCTCTCTCTCTCTCTCTCTCTCCCTCTCTCTCTCACTCTCTCTCCAACACACACACAGAATCCTCAATAATAAAACAGATACAAACACACACCACTCGCCCTCCCCCCTTCTTACATATACCATACCACCCACACAGTGTGCACATAACACACAAACATACTTTTCCTTTGAGCATGTGTACACACACACACACACACACACACACACAGACTGTCCTTTCCTCTTTCATAAACAAAGTAGATGCATAAACACTCTCTCCTTCCCTCTCTATGACACACACAAACACACTGCCCTTGTCTAGGAGCCACACACACACACACACACACACACACACACACAGAGATACACACACAAACCTTGTGTCTGTCTCCCTCATGACACACACTCCCTCCCTTTCTTACTAACTGCAGAACAAACACACACACACACACACACACAATCACACAGAGAGACAGACATACGCACACCTCTCGTTCCAGAACAAATACACAAACAGAGAGAAAAAACACACACAAAGACACACACACAGCATATGCACTAGCTACCAAGCCTTCTTTTTCAGTTTCCAAGACACACACACACCCTCCCCTTCTGTTTCAAAAGCTTGGACACACACACACACACACACACACACACACACACACACGCACAGAGAGAAATCCTCACCCTGTCACACACCCTCCCTTCTCTTTCC
>NW_018127934.1:2290615-2290791 GCF_001952655.1 Monopterus albus
CTCTGTGCTCTTACTCTGCAACACACACCCTCCATCTTCTCTTGCGCTCTCTTCTCTTTGAGACACATACACACTGTTATACACACACACACACACACACACACACACACACACACACACACTCCCCTTCTCCGTTCGTCACAAATACACACAAACGCACCTCTCAATTTCTTAAA
>NW_018127934.1:2290855-2306680 GCF_001952655.1 Monopterus albus
ATAAGATGATTTGTTTACTTTTAAGACAACACACATACAATTAACACCATCCAAAACACAAGACACACTCTCGACCAATCATACATGTGATTATCATCCTTTCTAAAACACACTGAAACCCACACACCACTTGGTTACACATAAACACAGTCCTTCATGCTTACATGTGGACACACACCTCCCATCTCTCTCTCTCTCTTACATACACACAAACAAACACTCAAATTCCCTCCCCCACTCTCCTAACACACACATATGCGCAAACACACTCTCCCCTCCCCTTCCCTGCGCCTAACACACTTCCCCTCTATCTCTGTCTCTCATACACACATATACAGTATAGCCTACACACACATACACTTTTTATATGCTCCTTCTCACAGATACACACACACGTCCTTCACAGTCTCTCACAACCCTTTCTCCCTCCTGTCACACAATAAACACACCTTTATTTCCCACTCTTTTTCCACACACAAATACACACACTCACCATTAGTTTCTCTTTATTTCTTTAGCTCTCTCTCTCTGTCACACACTCACAAACAATAACAGGCATGCATGCGTGCAAACACACACACTCTGAAAACCACATTTAAAAACACATTTTCCTTTCTCTCCAACACACCCTGTCTTCCCAACACATACACACTTACTCATTCTCTCAACCACACACTCACTCCTGTTCTCTTTGTCACACACTCCTTACACACTGTGCTCCCCCCTCCCTTTCCCCATCTCTCTCTCTCTCTCACTCACATACATACACACACACAGTCACTGTGTCTGTCTCTGTCACGCACACACTTTCTCCCCCTCCCATCCCTCACACACTCCCTCCTCCTTCCTCTGCTATAGCACACATACACACACATGCAAACACACACCACTCCCCCCTCTCACACACACACACACACAGCTCTCTCCCCCTCCCTGTGTGTGTGTGCCTTTCTCTCCCACTCTCACACAACCATACACACATGCACACAGACACTACACACAAGCGTGCACTTACAAAGTGACAAACACACACAGAAAGAGAGAGAAACACACATAGGGTTGCACTTGACAACATATTAATTCCAACATTTTTATAATTTTGTGAAATTGAACATTTGCATTATGAGATATCTTCCTGAAAACGTATCATTTACAATTCAAGACAAAAATTATTAAACTCCACTGTATTTGGGTTTAGCTAAAAAAAAGTATTCAAAATGAAGAGTTGTTAAAATTGTGTGTTTTTGTTACATTGGCTTTTCACTGTCACTCAAAAACAGATTCAGTAGGTGAACTCACTGTCAGACACTTGCATGCGTCCCATGCGCGCGCACAACCACACGAACGCAATCAGCGCACGCGCGCGCACATCTTTGGGGCTGCTTTGTAGGGGAGAATTAACATTTGAAAACAAGCTAGCGTGAGACAAACAGGCGACTTTCTCACATAAATCCTTTCAACTTGACCCGTTTTCACTGACAAACTTGGCAAATAATGTACGTTTACAACTTTAGTTCCATCAACAACACCCTACACGCGCGCACACACCCACCCCAGTCTTGCTGTCACTGTAGAGCAAAACAATATCATGAAATAGTTTTCGACTATTGCAGCCTATATGTTACGGTTAACTGACTCCCTCACCCCCGCAGTGGCGGTGCCGGTTTGACGCCGTCTCCATCGCTGTCCAGGCTGCGTGGGTCCCGGTAGTCGAAGAGTGAGCGTGCGGTCTCCGCCATGTTCACGCCAGCAATCGCTGATCTTTAGCCACCGCACCGTGCAGCCTCTCTCTGCTCTCCAGCCTCTCAACTGGCTCACACCAAGGTTATTCCAGCCGCTCCCACTGCGGCAAAGCGGAGGGGTGTGCGACGGGCAGTAGGCTGCAAATAGTCCATAAATTAAGCTATCACCTCTTATCAATCGCCAGAAAGATGACGAAGAAGTGATTTTCCAAGAGTGTGTTAAAATGCCCACACTGAAGGAGGTAAATATTAAGCTGCGGCTAACTTTTAATAGATAGAAAGATAGTTGCTTCCCCTGCGGAGGAATGGAAGCGCTCACCAAGCGAGATGAAAAAACACAATTTCCAAGAGTAATTAGTTCGTTAAATGAGAGAAAAATGATTGAACTACAATTGTTGGACATTCGGGCGAAGTTCATCTTTTAAAAAGAACAATATTATTGTGCAGAGACTAATTTTTCAGTACTGTCTACAAGCCCACATTCGCACTTTATCAACAGGTTAACACATTCCCTATAATAACTTCCGTGACGTACACCTATAAGATTCCATACGTTTTAGATGGTTTTCTTTTGTTTCTTCTTAACCCAGTAGTCTAAATCTCCTAAGTGGTCGGGACTATCTAAATAAGCAAATGACAGCTTAACATCCACATTTTATCTGTTGGTAACAATCTCAAACATAAGATGCTATAGATAAAATTTCATTAGAAATATTTCATCTGTCAAAATACCTTGAATATATATCTGAAAAATAATTTCAAGATGATTTTAAACAAGGTTACGCTGCAGATGTTTCAATGAATGGCACCCACATTTGCTAATACTGTACATACAATGCATATGATGTGAATAATTGGTTATTTATTTTATTAACAGTTTTTCAGTACAGACCATATTATAATTTTGTCTCCTTTGCTTCATAATAATAATAATACAACAGTCTAACACAGCTGAGAAGGTATGTGCTACAGCTTGCTTACGAAATCATCTTATTGAAACAAAAAGTGTCACACCTTTGCATTACATTGTCTGTGTCTATGACACTGTCACCCCATTCAACATTTCATTAGAAATCAAATTATTTTAGTATTCATATCAGCATCAGAATTAGTAAACAGTAAACCTCTAACTATAATCAGTATTTAAGTGGTGAAAAACTCTCTTTTCCATTTGTAAATGCTGTTGTTAGTTAGTTTATTCAAACAGCCGGTTTTGTTGTTAATGTAGTGTAATATTTGTAAATCTGAGTGTATATGGAAAACAACTGGATTTTAAAGTTTTGTTATGCATAACTATACATGACATGCATTAGCAGGATTTTTTTTTTTTAAGAAATGCTAATCACTGAGGACATCAAACAACAGCAAACCTAAGACCTGGATTTCTGAGCTAAGTTGTGAGGATGAAAATCAGTGTGTAATTCACAATATTCACAATACTTAACTCGCCACAGTAAGATAACAAAAGCAATTATTTGTTGCATAATACTGTCGGTCAGTTGTGATTCATTATGACACCTATGTAAATGAAGAGGGAAGAATACATTTTAATGACAAAATCATTTCTTTCAAAACACAAATTAACGACACCATATTTTGGCAGAGATACTTGATGGGACTGAGCCTCAGTCCGAACTGTACAACTTCTCCTCCGGGCACCCTGAGCACCTTGGTACACAAGATCTTGAACTGTCCAAAGGTGCAATGCTTCTGGCAAGAGACAATATAAACTATCTCTACCCTGACAAAAGTGAACTCCCAGATGGACCCGGTACTTTGTTAATGGCTCCTCGAAACTTTTACTCACCAAAGTGAGTCTTAAGATTTGGCTTTATTGGTGGCGTTGTAGACTATCAAAGCAGGAAGGGGTCTTATCCACAGATCCTGGCAGTTTTGTTGTCATAACATAATGTGTTCTTGAATGCATATTTAAATACAGGCTTAACACAAGTAACTGTGCAAAATGATTTCAATACCATTTATTCATGACACAAAATGTGGTAAGCACAATAATGGGCTCCAAATAAAAGGCATATAATGGAGTGTAAATGAATGCTAGGAGAGTTGACATTATTATTCAAACCAGTAATTAGCACGGCATCAGCCTATAAAAGACAAAAAGATGTTCATGCTACTACTACTCTGCAAACAAAGTTAATCTAGTTTTAGTTTTAGATTTTAGAGTACTGGCACAAATACAATTTGATTTTAGTTTTTCAAAAGCAGGATGGTGTTAATATAACAGATTTATAAATGTGCAAATCAAAATGAGACAATTCACATAGTACATACACATGACTTCCCCACATCTGTTACTCTTCTCAGTTATGTACAGCTAAGCTTCTTAATTGCTCAGATACTGTTACAAACCATGAAGCACTCAATACATGAGTACAGGTTTACGTTGGCCTCCAAACATATAAATAAATCAGATACACACTTCTATCTATGAGATACAGAAATATCCTACATACAGTATTCATAATCAAGTTCTCTATTAAAGCTAATTACTCATTATATCAGTCCACATGCAAAAGCCACCAGGCAAACAGATTAATAACAGCAGCAAGCTGTTTGTTTTGAATGACCTTACTAACTTGGTTTCGTTTATGGAAAGCCTCATATATCTTACCTTCAATTTTTTTTTCTCCTAGTGCCATAAAAATCATAATCATGAGATAGAAACTTTACCTAACGTCTCTCTAAAAGTGACATTACTTAGTAGCATGGTACCTTATTTCACTGATATTTACCTCATACTCCAAACCAGAGGGGCCAACATTTCACTGACTGATTTAAAGAAACTCAATAAAAGCTGTGGACTGAGCTGTATTTAGGCTGTGGACTCAGTCTGGGTTGTTCCAGCAGCCTGGACTTTGACAGAAAGTCAAGGTTACCAATCCAGCCCTGGGTATACTGTTCATTTTGTGCACAGACAGTGGTGAGTGACTGGCAACTGGAGCCCTTCCAAGCCTTCAATAGACCTGAAATGCTCACGAATCAACACTATATAAGATGAGTGGTGAGACACTGACAGTTCATTTCTTATTAGGCTTACCTGTAGAGGTAATTTTGTGTAGTCGGTATTAACATTATTACTGCTGTTAACCTCTGTTTCTCACCAAGCAGAAACCTCCAAGGCTGAGAAATTAAGCCAGTGTGGCAGTGTTAAAACCTGCAGTTCCTCAAATGGCCACTTGAGACAGGCTCCAAAATGGAGTCAATCCCCATAGACTCCCATGTTAAAATGGCCAACTTTACAGCAGAAATAAACGTTTATAGTCTGGTACATTTACAGGTTGGTCCCTATAGTTCATTTCCCCTTTCATGACAACTGTATGTGTGTCTTGGGGGTTATATAAATTGCCCATTTAACTTATATTGACTAAAAAAACAACCATGCATTAATTAAGGGCATGGCCTCTCAGAGTGACAAGCAGGACGGTCCCACCACAGGTGGCTGGCCGCTAGCTGTCTAAAGAGCTCCACTCATGTTCCACCTCTTTGCCCATTTTTGGAGTAGCCATAGCAGGTGGAGTGAAGCGCTAGAAATACTGCATGTGGACGACCAGACTTGTTCTTTCCTGCTCTTCAGAAAACCAGTGGCTGACATCACTTTGGACTTGTCCACCTTTTATAGACAGTCAGTGTTTCTCACACACTTTCCATTGTGTCATTTTTCAGCTGTTCTCCAGAGCCAGTAAATTGTTGTCTGAATGTGGCACAAGGTAAAAATAAGAATCCACCGCAAAAAGGGTTTTTTCTGGTTTCAAGCAGTTTGCTTTATTTCTAAATATTGAAAATGTCCATTTATAAGCTAGCACAACATTTTAAGTCTGTTTCATGTGAGTGCTTCAAGTTTCTAGACACATCATCACTGGAGGAGCAGATACATGTGCATTTCTGTGACTATATTGAAAGCCTTAGTTTTATTAAACATTTTTCTTTTGCATGGTTTTGAGAAAACTATTATTTTATCTGGAGTAGTAGGCCTTGGCTTTGTTTGTAGCCAATGCTATTTTGATGAGCTAACCTTGTCAACTGATAATATCCAATAATTCCACATTTGTCAGAATGCTGCAGCTGGGCTACTGCCTGGGACATGATTTACACTTAAGCTAATGGCTAAAGTTTAAAATATTTTCAAGAAGTGATGAAAATCCTGAATTGGTGGAATATGGAGGCACTTGAGAATAGTAAAGTACAGGTCCTGATACACACAGGACCATGTAACAATCATCAAGAAGCTTAGAAATGATGCTCGGCTGAGATAAGACACAAAAAGGATGGGAGACAAAATGTATGGAGATGTGGGAGCTGGTGAATGAGTTCGGTTTAATTGTAATTCTGCTCCGTTTGCATGCGCACACTATCATGAACACTTCATCACCCGCACCAATACCCCCAATATGTGCATGTGTGTGTGTGTATTCACGTAGCAAATTCACATACACATACACACACACGCATAGCTACGCAATCTTTACTGAAGACAAACATTCACATGCACGTGCAAGCAGCGCGCATGTACAGCAACACAGTTATACAGTTCTCACAAAGTACACACAGACACGCACACACTGTTGCAATAAAGAACACACACCCTCTTCTACAGCACACACATACAGATACACACACTGCATTCATTTCCCTTTCATTCAGCACAGGCATATATTGTGCTGCTGTAACACACACTCACACACACAGTTACACACACACACATACACACACACACACACACAGCATTTGCAGAGCTTGCTCCTAGCTCTCCCCCCACCCCCTCCTATCTCTGTCAGACACACACACAGTCACACACACACACACAAATACACACATTCCCTCCTACGCAGGCGCTCACACACACACACACACACACACACACACACACACACACACTCCCCCTCTCTCCCTTCACACACACACACACACACATTTCCCTCATACACCCCTCCCCCACTCTTTCACACACACACACACACACGTCCTCTTTCTCTCACTCTTTCTTGCTTGCTCATTCACTCTCTCACTTGAACACACGCACACACACACTGCCTCTCTTGCTTTGCTCTTCTCACTCACTCACTCTCACACACACAGAGGAAGACACACGCAAACACACAACCATACACACATTCTGTCTCCTGCTTGCTCTCTCTCCCCTCCCTCTCCCCTCTCTGTCTGTCTCTCTCACACACACACATACACACTCTCTTTTTCCTGCCCTCTCTCCCCTTCTCTTTTTCATCTCTCTGTCTCTCCCAGACACACATACACCCACATACACACAAATGCACAAGTACACACAGAGACACACAAACACACAGAGACACACACCCATTTTCTCTCAGTCTCTCTCCATGTAACACACATGCATATTTTCTCTCTTGCTCGCTGCTTTCTCTCTCTCCCCCACACACACATACAGTATACACACACATATCTCCCCTTCCACAGGCATCCTGGTTGCCACTCCTTGCTTAACAACCACACACACAAATGAAAAGATGCACACACACACACACAGGCACATACTGTATAGATAAACACATGCAAACAAATACATGCACATATATATGCACATGCACAGCCAAAAGCACACACACATCGTTTTAAACACATGCCCCACCCCTTTCGTTCATACACATCCTGTCTTTTCTTACAGTTAAATACTCACACATGCAGTGACACAATCTCACTACAAACTCAAAATGTAAAACAAGAATACGTTTTTGTTCACATTAGTGTTTTTTTTTTTTTGCAACAAAAAAGCACCCTCTGACTTTTCATACACACACTACTCATTTTGTGTGAGCCAGTCTGTTTGTACATCACACAGATACATGGACAACTGAAATCCTAGGCTGGCCAAGATCAGTTTATTTCAACCCACTCTTACACCGTGAAGAATCCACTCAATAAATATGTTTTTATACCACTGCAAAGTTTCAGCCAACATAGGAGACTGTGCACTGCTTTGATTTCATATTAACAATGCATCAACTGATGCTTGCTCATCATTTAAAATAAATAATATAGATTTTGAAAATGCACCGTTTTTGATAATAATCATTTTGTCCATAAATGCAAGTAGTGGTTGCCATACTGCCCCTGTATTATATTCCATGTATCATTTAAAATATTAATCAGGGCAGTGCCATTTGTAAATACTGTGCCAAATTTACATGCTGGCATATCTTTGACAGCATCATGTTTGAAAAAGGCTTGAATCGTTTTCCAGGACTGAGCAACATTTCCGCAAAATCTTCTCCTCCATCACTGAAATTTCAATACACTGTTGCTAGTAAAGGCAAAGTCAAGATTACAGTTTTGTGCATAGTGTGCAAACCAATCATAAGAAATAGGAGCAAAACGTAGAGTGCTGCACTTTGATAGCAGAGGACATTCTGAAGTGCAGATTTGACTCAGTATCACCATCTACTTTTCTAACACTGGCGGACATTGGTCCAAAGCTGTCTCTCCACACTGATAAGATAACAAGACAGTGTAGCAGCGTTTTGCAGTAAACCTCGCACATTATCTGTAACTTGCAATATGGTGGAACTGAGCAACAATGATCTGGAGTGGCCAAGTCAGAGCCCAGACCTCAATCCAAATGAGAATTTGTGGCTGGACTTGAAAAGAGCTTTTCACTCAAAATCCCCACGCAAACTGACACAACTTGAGCAGTTTTACAAAGAAGGATGAATTAAAATTCCAGTGTCGAGATGTGTAAAGCTCATTGCGACTTATCATGTCGGCACCACCGTCTGTGTGTGTGTGTTTTAGTATATTTCATCCGTGTTGGCACCACCGTCTGTGTGTGTGTTTTAGTATATTTCATTTAGCAGTCTTGTGTAGTTTTACTGTGTGTGTTTTGATAAATGCTACTCAAGGCTATTTTGGAAGTCTAGATGCCATAATGAGGGCATCTACGCATTTTAAACCCTGTCTTCTTCTGTTACTGTAACTGTGTGGATGTGTTCATGCAGTTACTTTGAATGGCTTTTGTATTTCATTCAATAGTCTGTGTGACTGGGCTTGCTGAGCAACAGTGCTACCTTTCAGTTATGCAGCAAGGCCAAGACTTTGTGAGACACCATACATGTTTGTTTCATTGAAAACCTATTAACCTGTTTAATCTGTCCTGGTTCTGACTCTGCAGACTTATCCATAGAGGCTCAATGCTGTAATTGCATCTACTAAATACTGACTTGAGTGGGGTAAATTCTTATGCAGTCAGTTATTTAGTGTCTTATATTTTCATTTAATTTGCTTACATTTGTAAAGATCTGTTTTCACGTTGACATGAACACGTATTTTTTTGTTGATCACTGTAAAAAAAACACAAAAAAGACAAATTAAACTGATGAAGATCAAATCTTCCAAGGGGGTGAAAACTTTTTATAGGCACTGTATGTCTTCTGGGAAATTCCATCATTCACTTTTTTGACATTTTAAAAAGGTAAACATTGCACTTACCCAGAGACAAACTAGAGATAGTTGGTGTGTGATATTTGATCAATGCAATGTATTTTTTTTCAGTTTAAATTGTCACATGTCAGAACAGGGGAAAAATGCATGGATAAAATGAGGACAAACATTGACCACTGATTTGGCTATACAAAGCCTCACCAGTCGAAACAATGACTTAATTAAGAAAATTGGTATTAAATAATCATGAAAACAATCAATAATTACAGTCCTTTATGGATTCAAGGTGCCAAATATCAAGTGAGCACTTCTATATCCATAGAGGCCCTGCTGTATGTTTGAAAGCCAGAATTAGAGTACTTTAATAGACAGGTGAACATGTATGAATGGGACTTTACTGAAAACTCAAAAGAAGATAGTTTTTAGTTCAAAAGATGGATTTAATGTGAGGCACCATGGAGACTTTTGGACTACAGCGATGTATGAGAATCCAAAACAAATTTGTCAGCCCAAAGATTAAATCTAGTTTTGGAGTCTGGTCTCTTGTTTTACCACTTAATCAAGGGCCAAAAGTGTATCACTGCTCAGATACAGCCACATCTGCAGCTGTTTGAACATAAATGGCAACAACATTGAAACAATTTATTAATAAATCAATACATATGGTTGACCATCAGGAATAAAAGGGTTAATCGTGCATTTTTATGAAAATGCCATTAATCATACAAATAACACCACTGTTATGGCAAGTCTGGTGCCTGCAGTATGATTGCTGCTAGACAGATGTGATTGTAACCTAAGCCACTCTTTGTGCTTTGAACCATTTGTCTACAACTAGCTATGGCTATATCCGGTGGTGTAACAAACTATATTTGTGCAGAAATAAAGTTAAAAGGAACAAAAAGGGAAAAATAGTAGTTAACAACTTCAAAACGGACAGGAGAGCTGGAAAATCCCCATAGAAATAAATAAATAAATAATGAAGAGAAGTAGAGAAGATTTATGTGCCCTAGCTCAGTAGCTAGTTCATCATCAGAGTAGAGTGTAATACTTCCCCAATCAATATACAGAGCAGAAAATGCAATACATGTAATATACCTCTTACAGAATATTGCATTAAAACTGCACTCCAAGACATTTTTAGATATTTAGGATGCATTTGTATTGTAAAGGAGCTGTCTGGGAAAACGAGAGGAGGTGGAATCTGCTTCTACATAAATGAAGGTTGGTGCACAGATGTCACAGTGCTACAGAGGACATGTAACGCAGACCTAGAGACTCTTGTTATCAATTGCAAACCTTTTTACTCTCCCCGTGAATTTAACAGTTTCATGCTAATGGGAGTGTACATAAAAGCAGAGGCCAACGGTAGCGCACTACGGCTCCTGGCAGAAGGACTAAGTGTTCTTTCTGGCTTTTGACTCTTTACCTGACTCCAAAGAAGAGCTGCACAAGAATTCCTATATGCCTAGACTGTCTGTTTATGCATACATGGTAAAAATAAAAATCTTGACTTGATGTATTTTCATTTCTTTACTTGGTGCATTCGTAACCTTTGCCCATGTACAGTAGTTCTTATTTTCTCATGGGTCAAATTTTATCTGGAAAGTAATGATAGTGACTCAGATGAAATAACCAAATGCATTTATGTTTTTTTTTTCTTACTAATTGTTCAGTTTTCAGGAGCCGGAGACGTACCCTTATCTCTCATATATCATACAGGTTTGCTTATACCCCAAGGGCAGCTCCCAACAGTTTTTACAACATAAAAAACTAAATACAGCATGTGATAACCATTAACTAAATAACATGACTGAACAGTTCCCTCATCCTGATACACTACAAAGTTTTGCTTACTCTCACACAAAAACCATCTCTTCCATCACACCTTTGTCTGCTATGCTCCACATTAATATGGATCTTATTGGTTGCTATTAATAGATTCCAGATATATTATTTTCTCTTGTCCATCTATCATTAAAGACAACCTGTTTCCAGGGTTGACGCTACTTTAATTAGAACCACAGCCCAGGTTAGATGACGAAGTGTGTTAGGGTAATTTCTGATCAATGTAGATGATCACAATTTATGCAAAGTACCACAAGTTTATCAACTTTGTGTTGATTGTTGCAGCGCAAGCTGCAGCTGTCCAACGGATAGATAATGGATCGCTTTCAGCTGCCTAAATTCAGACCCAGGCGAAAACAGATCGTATGCCTTGAAACTTTGTTCATATGGATCTCTGTGATGCTGGACATGATTTTTGTGTTTAGTGTGACCCAGTGTTGTCAGAAACTGCAAAAATCCTTAAAAATCAATCAATAAACATAATAAGAATATTTACAATCCATGTACACAGAAGTCAAATGCAGTTTTCTGCTGTTTTAAACAATAAAAATCTGTATCACAGTAAATGAAATGAAATTAGTTAATTAGAATTCTCTTATGTTTGCAGACTTATTTCCACTATTTCCTAATTTCCTTCCCCTTTTGTATGCTCATGAGTGTGGACTACTGAAGCTGCAGTTGTACCACACTTGCTTGTGTGATGTGGTTGTACATAATTTAATTGCTAATAAAGTGCCCCAAAAACATAAGACCACAAAACACAGGATAATTTTACATACAGTAAATAGAATTACTGAGGAAAAGCAAGAAAGGAAGGAAGGAATCGACGTAATAGCCCAATGTAAACCCTAGAGGGCGCTGTTGCATTTTGTTTTCTTCATATAACAAACCCTGGAAATAATCTATATGTAATGATATATAGTCCCAAGGTAGAAAACTACACATATCAGAGCTACAGTCTGGTGATGGCATTTATTAGGAACACCATGAATGTGATTTAGGGGTTAGAAAAAGTGTCCTCAAGTTGGTGTTATCATGTTTGATGTCATGTTTCTTGATACCAAAAAAGAAAGAAAGAAAGAAAGAAAATGTCTTATCTTAACTCTGAATCCAGATGCTTGTTATATTACATCTTACAATGTAAACAGTATATATAGATGTATTAGACTCTGCTGATTTAAAATAAACTTGTTCTAACAAATGATATTAACTGTGATAAACATGATTAGATTCTCTTGGTCTGTGTCTGTTCATAAACAGGTCGGCTCATGCCCTAAAAATAACCTGACCCACCACTCCCCTGGTGTCAGTAGGGATTCGTGTCTCTCTTTCAGATGGCTCTTTCTTTTCTCACCATATCAACCAGCTGAGCACCTTACTCCACTCTCATCTTCTCATCACTTTCATCCCATCGTTCTTTTACCTTCCTCTCCCTGTCTAACCTTTTTTACTCTCTCATTGTTCCTCTTCACCCACCCACATACACGTCTCGCGTCTCCAGCTCATCTCCTAGTGCGTCTCATGCTCCTGACTCGCATGGTTCTTGCTCGCTCCTTCGCCATCACCGAGGGCAGGCCTTGCAAGGTGGTGATGGCCGTCTTGGCCCAGTAGCCAACCTCTGTGAAGATCCGGTAAATCCAAAGCTTCAGCTCAAACACAACAGTTGGATCATCTAACTGCCAACAAAAAGAGGAGAGATCATAAAGCTCTGCCTTAACTTCTAACCAACACTTTTATCTTCATCATAACAACTCTGATGTCATCAGCACCTACCTCCAGGGAGCTGGGAGTCAGGATCGCCTTGCTGTCTACAGCTTTGAGGAGTTCTCCAGTGTGGGTTAAGAGAATCGAGAGTCTCTCCTTCACCGTATTCCTCTGGGTCTCGTACTCACCCTTCATCTCCTGGCCCAGCTCCTCATCCTCTTTGGCGATGGCTCTCTCCAGCAAGCTGCGGCACTGTAGCAGAGCAGAGTGGAGACACCAGAGCCCGTCCCTGGTATCCAGCTGGGAGGAAGGAGGAGGGACGGACACCAGACGAGTGTCAGTGACGTCTTCAGTGAAACTCTCCCTCTTTCTCTTGAGGCAGAAAGACAGAAAACAAAGAGGATGACGAAATGATGAAAAGGAATAGAAAAAGGAATGTGAAAGTGATGTGCATAAGCAGAGGACTGATGAATGCTTTTGTCAAGTACAAACCACACTGGCATCATTTATGACAGCGACTTGGACCTACAGCTGGATGACAAATTACGGGAAAAAACAAACAAAGTAAACAACATAGCGTGCACTGTTTATTAGGTGTCTTCAGTTTCTCCAGCTGTTGGAGGGAAGGGTTATACACATGTAATAGTATCTGATCAAATAAACAGTTATAGGCATTTTGGGAAATATACTTATTCAATTACATGTCAGGATTTGGATGAGTAGACTGATACCACTCTCATAGGTGTACGATAAAAAAACTACAGCCAGCAGCCAGTTAACTTGGCGTGACAAAGACTGAACACAGGTGCAACCACACGGCAGTTTGGCACTTCTTTTTTCTAAAGATTAATCAAACAATATATATTGTGTTAATCTGTGAGCCTTAAAGTTGCTAGAAGGCAGATTTTGCTACCTTTGGACAGAGCCAAGCTGGCTGTTCCCCCATCTATACGCTAAGTTATGAAATGTGATTATGGGGGTAATGAATACACAGGAAACAACACTGTGGCCAGAAACAATATTTTCATAGATAATTGTAAATTACAATGGTAAGTTCTGAAAATTATTTAAAAGCCATCAAACAGATGTTGTAAATGAATGTTTTCCTACCCAACAAACAGTCCGTGTGGATAAAACAATACTGAAAAATATTCAGTCTGCATGCATTTCAGACTTTTGTGCCAAATACTAAACTAAATCATGTTTGAAAGACAATTCCTCCCAGCTAAGGAGATGCAACACGGGACATTCCTTTCTGCATGAAAGGCTATCTCATCATTTTGTGATGTGCTCACTGTAGGGCTTCAGCAGCATTTCCAAATAAAGCAAACTACCTACAAAGTACGATAAGAATGCACGCCTGGAGGAAGAACATTGAAGAAGACGTGAAGAGTAGGAGAATTCTGGGATTAAAGTAAATGAAGTTTTACACTGGGCTGCTCCCTTGCTCCTGTAGTGACACATATGAAAGGAAGGATGAGGCAGTGAACTGGCAAGAAACCAGGAAGTTTTAATAACTGGTTGCTCTATCACCTATAGGCAAGAAGACACAGGTTTATGGAAGAGAGATGAAGGCTTCATGCCCAGGAAGTGATGAGCCAAGAAAAACACCCACTGCCATTCCAACTGAGATGACCCCCTCCACTCTGCATTCCTACCCCCTGCTGTCCCAGACATAATTTCTTTTTCTTTCACACATACACACACTCCCTCCCTCTTATCTTCCCTTTGCATGCATCCCTTTTTTTGCTCTGTCTCTCTCTCTCTCTCTCTCCCACACACACACACTCATACACACTTTGTCCATATGTGCTACGTCTTTCAAACACAAGCAGTTGTATACACACACAAAGGCACATTCACAGAGGACGCACACAGAAAATCTATTAATTTTCCATTTAACCTTGGCCTATATTTCTCCCTCTCCTTCACCCAGCACACACACCTACGCACAAAATCATGCTGTGATCTGCCAGTGGAAAAATAACAAAGCTTCTACTTACATAAAGTTCCAGTAGGATGGAGCACTCATGGTGCAGCTGCTTAGCTATGGCCACCGTGGTCTTGCTCAGATCCGAGCCGGTCATACCTCTTGTCCGCCTGTTGGCCATTGGACCTCCAGCTGCTTCTGTCTAATACGCACGCACTTGGAGCGGGTCCGATCCTCTAATACACACCCCCGTATGCCTGTCTTGACAACACCGGATTCCCGGTCATGGTTCACTTAAAACCTGCCCTCTCGTTCCCATTTGATGAGACTCACTCAGCTGTTACGTCGTAGAGTCAGGTCGCTTTTCTTGTCTAAGGTTTCAGTAAAACGAGTTACCCAGTTTGTCGGGCCTTGTCTGCTTACTGTCGGCCTACTACTCAGGATATGTTTCACAGTTTGTGACCAACTCTCCGCCTTTTCCCCCCCGGGAACCTGATGCCTGGCAAGAGGAATTTAAGGGGGCAAGCGGAGGTGGAGAGCCACGGAGGGGAGGAGCTCATCAACTTATTCATGAAGAGCTTATCGGATTTACTGGTAGAGACGAAAGCAGAAATGACCTAAATTTAAGTAGGATGCAGCCTGTATTATTTCAAACTGCACATGTTCCACGCTGTGATCAAAAGTAACCTATATAAACACACTATAACCATGTTGTATTGATGAGCTACAGTAGCCTACATGGAAAGTAACTAAGTACCCTACATTTACTCAAGGCTGCTTCCGCACTTGGAGGTTACCTACTCTGCTTTACTTGAGTAGACTTATTGCTATTGCATGTTACCTTTTATTATCAGTTTATAAAATGAATAGGCTACATTTTAAGGTTGACATTTCTAAACATATGCAACGCTCCATGTTAATGCTTGTGTCCATAATAACACTGACAGTGACGTGCGGTGAGGTTGACAGCTGGTGAGGCACTAACTCTTTTACAGTCAGATTTACAAATACAATTGTCTGTTAACAGACAATGCCTTGTGTTTTATATCTCATATCAGCATTCTTCACACAAACGTGACCCATATTTAATTTGAGGTTAAAATTTATTCCAATTGAGCTTATTTCTAACTAGAAATAATAAAAGTTTATGGTCTTACCTTTACTTGTACA
>NW_018127934.1:2306972-2340782 GCF_001952655.1 Monopterus albus
GGACAGCGACACACTATTTGCATCGCATACAGTTTGTGAGGATTACACGATCCACCGAGAGGCACAGCAAAGTGTTGACTCATCGCGCATCTCCTCCATGTATTTGAACGGGACATACGGAAATTCTGCTATTCTTTATTGAAAAAAAATTCCTTCAACATCGGATTCGAACGGCAAAAGGGCCTACAACACACACCAGCCGACAAATATTAACATTTATTATATTTTATGGTTAACCTTTTCTTTCTTTTCAAGATTGACCGGGGAGGCTCTGCCTCACCTGCCTCCCCTGACCGCACGTCACTGAACACTGACAGTAGTTATTCTGCTAAATGTGTGATTAATTTTGCTGCCAATGCCTTTGTAGTGTAGCAAATATTTCAATGGCATTGTGCTAGAGTTGGAAAACCAAATTGTGCCATACCTTACTGTAAACAATCTGTTACCTATCATCATAAAATATTTTCTTTATTAAAATAAGGCTCAGTGTTAATGGTTGGGACATACAGCAAAGATAAAAATCCCTCAGGTGCCTTTAATATGGAGTAAATGTAGAAATAACTGTATTTTAAAGACTTTTCTCCATGACAGCCATTTTTATTTGTTAAAGAAGAAAAAGCACAAGTGTCAGTAATGAGATTAATGCTGACTTTGTTTCAGTTAGGTTAATGTATAGGTACAATCTGCTATAAATGTTAGACTATTAGTTATACTAAGTCAGCATACACTCAAATTTAGACTTTATCATAAACTGTACACTCAACAATTTATAACAATTTATTTTCCGAGTTTAGGATTTTTTATTCATTTATTTTTAAAAATATTTTTGCTTTCTCTAACATTAGTGTGATTGGTTAAATAAAATTTAAGAAATATTATGAATTAATAAAATAATAAACCAACTGTAAAGGGCAATAAAATAAAAATAATCACGCAGAAATCCTCATTTCCAATCAAAACATATCATATTATTGAACTATAATTATGGATGCATTATTAATGTTGCAGCTGGTAAAAGGTGATCTCATTTTAACTACCTTATACAGTATACATACTGCTGAGTAGCTTGGGAATTTTTCACCAGGGATCTATAAATTATTATGCTTATAATGTATTTTGTCTGAGTGATGCGTAACTTGTGGGTTCATGGGTGTTAACGACTTGAAGATGCAATACCACGCCTGTCCTACAGGTGTCAGTGCAGGCAGCTAGGATGTAAACACTGAGCAGCGGATAAATGACAGTGGCTAACATTAGTACAAAGGAACCTGGATATTTCATTTAGAGGAAACGATTTCGTTCATCATTCTTCCGCTCTATTATTATATTAGGTTTACCTGTACATGATAAGATTATGGTCATCCAGGAACAAAATTAGCGCGCTAACTGTGAGACCAAGCTAACTAGCCTAGGTTCAGAAGACATGAATTCCCTGGTTGGCTACAGAGTGTCCTCGGAGTCTGACAGCGATGGAGATGTCGAGGATATAAGCAACAGAGGAGATGGGTAAATAAGTCCTTTACAGATGTCGTTTACATTTCTTTGATTTTCACATGGTAGAAAATAACACGAGCCTATCTTTCATAAGCTATCTCTCTCTCGTGTCCTAAAGCGATTGTCTTAAATCAAGTCATGCGACTTACAGGATATTCTCTTCCTTTATCCATCTTCAAGTTTTGTCAGCGAGGTGGGTGATGAGGCGACAGCTGTCAAAAAGACCCGGAACTTCTTGTTGGAGTCTGGTTCAGCTTCCAGTGATTCGGGCAGTGAATCAGACCCAGAGGAAAAGAACCCAGACCCCGCTTCATCACCACCACTGTATTCACAAACAGCAGCACCAGCACCTTCTGCAGCCTGCGAGCCCACCGTGCCCGCGCCTTCCCTGGGTTCCCTCACATCGAGTAAACTACCTCCGCCTCCTCTAAATGCCCGCTCTGACAGCAGTGTGTTTACCAACCCTTTCAAGGCTCAGGCAGACAAGAAGCTCAGCACCTTACAGAAACATGTCCCACTCACAATGGAGGCCAAACCCTCCCAGATAGGAGGGAAAAGGATGTGTGTGTCATACAGGAAAGACGGAAGGTGTAGGTTTGGGATCAAATGCAAGTTTGCTCATGACAGTGACCTCCAGACCCCAGCCACTGCCACTGACTGTCATTCATCTGTGAGTGATGAAGCACCAGTGTCAGAACATGCTGAGGCCTACGCAGGTGGTTCATGTGGTGGAGGATCCCAGAACCTCACACAGGAGGAAAAGTCAGAAGGGCAGCAAGTGAAGAAGAGGAGGCCTGGACTTAGTAACACTCTGATCCCCCCTAAACGAGCTATGAAGCAGTACGCCATGCAAAGGGACAGAGAGCGGCTCAATATGTCCTGATAGATGTTTTCTGAGTTATGACACTGTGATGTCCTGTAGCAGTAGGATTGAAACATGATCTCAGTGTTTGTAGGAACTGTTTACTCTGTAGGCTCATTAATAACTCAGGCCTAGTTACATCTAACAGGACAATTATTTAAAACAGTGTATATTTTTGTTCTGCATGCATCAAAAGCCATTTGTAGTGTGGACATGAGGAGCTGGGGGTTGAACCACCAATTGTACTATTAATGGCTACCCCAGTTACTGCATATAGAAAAATAATTAATACTTTGGGTTTTCCCAAAAAATGTTGCCAAACTTTCAATGAGAACACTTGGGACAAATGTTAAGACATTTATTTACATCATATACTGTAAATGAACAGTTTTTGTGTTTGCTCTACACACGTCCTACATCACAAATCAGAGGTGCTGATTTAGTACTGATATGTTACAAAGCTTCACTTATCAAATCATGATTGAAAAGCTATTCTGTGACCAAATGTGTGACTATGCTTGCAGTTATTTGGGGGGGGGGTTTATGTGAGATTTAAAAAGTCCAAGGTCACATTTTATCTGTCTATAATGACCTCAGGCATTTGTGAGTAATACATAAATTATATGGATTAATAGTCTTTCAAAGCCAACCAAGAGCAAAGCTTTAACAGCTGCACACATATCACTGAACAGGTTTAATGGCACTGCCAAGAACTTTCAACAGGCCTGTCTTAACACCTTTTTCCTCTCTACGATTTCTAGGTTTTGAAATGTTTTCCATGTACTTTAAATTGTTTTCAGTTGTATTTGTCTTTTAACCCTTGTCAAGTAAATGTTTTAAAGGAGATCTGGACAAAGATAACTATCTATTCATTCATTCAGCTTTTATATTGGAATCTGTCTATAGCTTTCTAATGTGTTTAACTCATTACATAAATTTATTTGATTTATTTAGGTAGCAACTATTGCTGCCACACACTTGGCATTTCATGTGCTGTATTACTAAGAGGTATGCTATTATTGCATAATAGCGACATCTTTGCAACATAACCTCAGCAATAATACACACACAAAATAGGCTACTTAAGTTCACAGGACTGTTGTGTACAAAAGCAACAACTTACACATACAGACATATACAAACTTTCCCTGATACAGATATTCTAAAAAAACTACCAAATATGACTATGAGTGAACAGCACATAATATATTGGTGATCCTACATTTACCTTAAACATTGTGATACAGTATATTAGGTCACTGATGTTTTCTCTTTTGTGTGCACCATCTTTGTTTCACATCAGGGCCCGCTGCACATGTCTGTCACTGCCGTCAGCCAGAACTTCCCCTTGCCTTGTCTGTTCCCATACCACACCCTCCTCCCCCACCCTGTCTGTCTGCTGGAGGGAACTAGCTGACTGAGAAGAGGATGTGAGCACCGGATTTCCCAGAATAAAGCTGTCCCCACTGGTAGGGGCTGGATCCTGGGACTGGGTTTGGGATGCAGACAGGAGAGGAGGGTTTGGGGTCGCTGTCTGCAGGGTCTGAAGCTGCTGAGAAGTTGCTAGGATAGGGATCTGTTGAATGTGGGTCTGGGACTGGCTGACTGGCTGGAAGGACATTTGTAGCATTTGCGTCTGTGCCTGGCTCTGCTGTTGGGGGGAATATGACTGAAGAGGCTGCAGCTGTGGTTGGTGCTGGGTCACCACTGAGCTGGAATGAAGGGTCAGTTGCTGGATTTGGGGCTGCTGTGGCTGCTGAGTGGCCTGCACAAACTGGACAGGCATCTGCAGCTGGAGGTGAGTCTGTTGTTGGTTGTCAGCCGGGGAAGGGGGGTCGATGGGGGACAGGGCTATTGTCACTGGCACCTGCATGGTATGGAGGCTCTGGTCTTGTCCCAGTAAAACCACCTGGTGACTGACTTGTTGAGGTACATGACCCATCTGGGACACCTGAGCCACTTGTTGCCCCACTTGCCCTTCCTGGCTCAGCGGATCCACCTGTCCATCCTGCCCTACTTGTCTCATGTCCAGGCTGGTGACCTCTGCTTGCATGGGGTTTCCCGGCAGCTCCAGCAGGGAAGCAGGGGTTGTGATGAGGGCGCCGGCGTTGGCTGCCAGCGCCTCAGCGATTAGCACTTCTGGGTGACTCTTGGCCTTATGAGCCACCACACAATCCTTCTTCTCAAACTTCTTACCACAAATGGAGCATGAGAACTGATAAGTGGCATCAGCATCGTGCTTCTTCATGTGCCAGTTGAGAGACGCCTTCTGGCGACAGGTGAAGCCACAGATCTCACACCTATGGGTCGGACGTTGAAAGGAAACATCTTTTAGCGGTCTATGAAAACTGTAAAGAATAAATAAATGTCTAATCTAAGAGAGCAAAGGAACCAAAAACTACATGTGAAAAAGGAGGTACTAACTGCAGGGGTTTCTCTCCTGTGTGGATCATGCGGTGCACAGCCAGGTTGTGGGAGCTCTTGAAGGCACGAGCACAGAACTCACAGATGTAGTCCCTCTGGTCTAGAATCCCAAAACACACAAATATATGCACTGTCAAAAGTGTGAACATGCTTCACCATTTAGTTCAAAGGAAAAATGTGTACAAACTTTTGACCGGTCATGTGTATGTGTTCTCTGTGTACCTTTATTAAGAAAAAATGGTCAGGCACAGATCAAACCTAATGCATACATTATGTATGCACCATATATATACCTGTGTGGTGCTTTGCATGACGCAGCAGCTGCTTCTGTAAGCGAAAAAGCCTTCCACAAGACGGGTGAGGACACACATACTTCTTCTTGAGCAAGTGCTGGTACTTTATATGGTGCTGGGTGTTCAAAACAAAGAAAAACACATGAGAGATTATCACTAACAGCTGGATGTAAAAGCTAAAAGACTGGAAACTGCCACTGAAAACAAGGTTTAAGTTTGTTGTTTAAGCTTTTTTTTTATTCTATTGTGTGTGAACTTTTATGTGAAGTTGGATGAGTTGCTTTCCACTAAGTTATCAGCCTCAATTGAAGCATGTTGTCCAAATAAAAAAAATGCTTCGGCAGTATCTAAACATCTGATGCAGACCCCAGTGTGATGGATAATCAAAAATTCTCCTGTCCCCTTTAAAATGTTCATGTTTGAAAGTTAAATGGACTATAGCAAAGTGTGGAACAGACTTGACAGTGATGGTACGCTACCCTCAGTGGGATGGCGTGATTGCTGAGACAAACCTGTAGATAACGAGGATGAGCCAGGACGGTCCCACATCCTTCCATTTCACAGCGCACATACTGCACTGGAGGCTTCTTTCTGTGTCGGTGAAACATGTCACAAAACTGAAACCAGATATTTAATGGATCTTCATATCTTCACTGATGTCCCATACAGAGTCGAAGTGAAAACAGAACTTCTAGGTTGTGTTCCGGAAAAAAGAAAACCCCATTCAAAAATCCCACTGACATTTCTAATCTGGTTAAGAACTAAAAATCCAGCCTTGGAACGCGGCCGTTTTCAGTAGTATGTTGCGAGTCTCACCATATTTGCATACACTCTAATGATATATTTCTTTAAAATTATGTTTTATTAAAATTATCGCAGTATTTCTGTTTTTGACTGATGAAAAAATAAAGCTAAATGAGAGACTGCATAGTCACTGAAGCTAAGTGGATGTGGCGACACGACTTCGACTCTATATCCATATAATACACACACACACACACACCCAGTGAAAAAGGTGACATGATGAGCCATGAAATTAAATCGTTGATTTCAGACAATAATGTCCTAATACAGATGTCAACTTTACCTTCTCTTTGGCAGCCGTGGTGTTTTGTCATCTTTTTTCCGCCGGCCTCTCCTAATGCAGCAAGAGCAAAGAAAATTACATAACTGTAATATGCAGTGACTACAGCGCCATTCTGAAAAGGAGTTAGCTTGATAACCACACGTTACACTCAGAATGAAGCTGTAATAATACAGTCATAGGAAGTGGTTTGTACTTCACATGCACAGATGTAATAGGAGCACATGTACATTTGCAGATCATCTGTCAATTGCATTTCCTACTCCTAATTTTGATGTGCTTACTTCCTGGGTCCATCTGGGTCCTCCACAACTTCTTCTTCTAGCTTTACTTCCTCCTCCAAATTTTCTAAGTTGTCTGAACCTTCTATCTTTATCTCAGTGACCTCTTTCTCTTTTTTAGGTGCCTTCTCTCTTTCCTTCTTCTCCTTCTGCTTGTGAGGAGCTCTGCGCTTTGGTTTAGGAGCATCCCTAAGAAGAAGAACAGAGAAATACCCAGTTACTAAACCACAAATATGGTGCTTATGTCTATTCATGTCCAAACATGGAGGAAAACACAGCTAATGCACACAAAAGTATTACCCCAACCTCTCCTAGAAAAACAGACACACACACCTTTCAGCCTTCGGGTCATAACTTTGATCATTTAAGTCATCTCTAAATGGAACATCCTCATCACTGCTCAGGCCCTCTTCCTCCTCTACACCACTGAAACCAAAACAACACATTACCCGAAACTGCATTTTGCACTTTCTGTACAAGCTCAAGCGCTGTGCTTGAGATAGCATTTACCTCTGACTCTGTGGCTGGTAGGTGAGGTCGTTTGGATCATCCTGAAATGGAGGGTCTTCATCATCCAACACTGGTTCACCAATATCCTCACTTTCCTCCTCTCTCTTTTTACTGAGACAGCAGGGAAACACAGTGGTCATCAAAAACAGTACCAAGCTCTCATCTAGTCACACACTCGCACAATATACACATAAGACAGTAAAAACCTATGAGATCAATGGATCATAAATATCAAAACAAAATTATATGACAGGTGGCCTCTCTGCTTGGAAATCTACCTCTAGATTGTGTCAAACACAGACTGTTGATAAAATCCTACAAAGAGTCAGTTCACCCAAATCACAAAAAAACACCATGAGGAATTAGACCTTTTGAAATCTGAATAAAATAACTATATAAATTTGATTCATTTGATACATTATGCATTTTCTAGTAGAATACAACTTCAGCAGTGAGGAATACCCTTAAGAATACACTTACATTTCACACTTCTCTTTATTTTTAACCTCTCCTTCCACTGCTGCATAACAGAGGAAAAAAAAAAGACATCATGAGTTTGAAAAAGGCAACTGAAGAACCGTTAGCTGCTAGAAACGTCAAATATGTATAAATTATATGATGTAAAATAGGAAAACAAATGAATACATAAATAATTGTTTAACTGCAGTTTATTACATTCTGTGTAGATGAATTATTGGAAGTAAAGAGGGACCAGTAAAGGACTGCATCCAGATTTTAAACTCAAAGCACTGATACCATTAGACTGAAAATCCACGATCACAACCGATCCATACTCAGACATTCATGGAACCAGATGTCACCAGCAGTTTTTTTTTTTCCATAGCCACTCATTATCAACAGGTTGCTCACCAGCTGGATAGTCCATACCAGGTTCGGTCTTACAAACAGGCTTGGCAGAGCCGCGGACAGCCCTGCCAGAGGGGGCCTTGGCACTAGTCTGGACTGTGGGGCGTCTGGAGGGAAGAGCTGGAACGAGAGGACAGATGCATGCCATCAAATATGCTGTATGCCATTAAGTGGGAGGAATGACACAAGACACATGCCAGCTCTGACATACACAGTGAGTCAGTTGTGCATACATAGAATGAGATTTAACTTAAATGTGGACTTATAGGCAGACTTAGACTAGACTAAGAGGCTTGTTAAGAGCTTTATATGTTATTACTAACATTTCACTTACATTGGTCATCTGCTGCAGGCTTTTTCAGGCTTTCTGAGCTGCAGAACGGAGGAAAAATACTGTGATCTCACATTTAAATTGCATTGTGCAGAGCCAAGTTTCATCATTCATCATATGTCGTATGCATATGACAGTGCACTTGGCATTTTTAACTGCTGGACAGAAATATGACAATTTGTGAAGACAGGTAAGTTCCACTCCACCCTCCCCATCCAGGGATGCAGAGAGGGGAAGAGCTATACCGTAGGCATGCTTTGACCTCACCGACATTAAAACCCAAGTTGTAAGTCTACACAGGTGCAATATAAACTCCTGTAGTGCTCTATTAACTACGACTGTTTAATTAAAAACTTACTCTGTGCCTTGAAGGCTGTCACCTGCGACCCCCCCATCAGGCTCCGTGGAAGCAGCACATTCTGAATTTTTCTTCTGCCTAGAGTTGGGAACTTTCCTACGCTTGGTCGCACCGGTGTCCGGGCTCGGTTCGTCTTCGTCGTCATCGCTCTTGGTATCCTTCAGCCAAGCCGGTACTGCCCTTGTTGACCTGTCTCTTAAAACCCGTCCTGAGCTTTGCGGACTTGCAGCTCCGTTAACGTCTGTTAATGAAGCGGGGACACCGGACCTCCTGCGGCCCGCTCCGCGCTCTCTGAGGCCCATTCGCGGTGTGACGGGCGAACTGGTGGCCGTGGTCTGATCTGCGGCCTTGTCCTCCGGTGGCTCTTCACCTTTATATACATCCTCGGTTCGGTCACCGTCCATTTCCATCACCGTGAGGACACTTCAGCCTACCTCAATTTACTCTTAAAGTCAAGCAGGTTTGAAGTTACTTGCAATGTGAAGACAAACGGACAACATCTGGTTTAAAGACGTTTTGATTACAAGCGGCCTTTATCCAACAGTGAGACATTTTGTCTGAATGCGTTGGTTTCGTCGCAGATTAAATGCATGTAATTATTGATTAGAAATTGAAAACTTTTCTTAATTATCTATTCAGCAATAATCCAATATAATTTTAAAGAAGCAGGTCTATTTTCGCGTTCTTAAAGCTATAGTAAACCTACTTATTCACCCGGGCCTGGAGCGAAACCATTTTGTGCGCTTTGTTGCGTCTCCTTTAAGCCAAATATAAACTGAGGATACGTTCAGGAGCGGCAACGCATTTTAGCAGCTGCTACAATCATCTGGATTTCCCGCAATGCCTTTTGCAGATCAGGCAGGCCTAGCTTTTTTTGTTTGTAAATCTGCAAATACAGCAGCAGCCGCGCAAAGGCAGCGTGCACACGAATAGCTGCCAGGCATCATGGGAACTGTAGTACGAGTCAGCCCAATACCGCCTGGACTTGTATTTTATTACTTAGTGATACAAAATATGAGTGTAAAATCTTGCACACATTTAGCAATGGATTTTAATTTCTGTAGTAATTTCTGTTTAGTTGAATTATGGGGAAATGTTCCATGCATGCTGAATATTTTTCCGGCTGCACATGGTAACACAAAAAAAACCCAGTCAACTTCAAAGCTATTTTTTGTAGACTAGTCTATATTTTAATTTCTAACCTTGTTCTGCTAAATAAGTAGAAATGAATGACATTATTTCACTCGGACTACATGGTAACTTGAACATGTTTATGCATTTTCAATTCATATTTTAGAAATACTAAATGTGTCTCCTAAAATACTCTGCAGTGATGACTGTGGAGCTAACATGGCTGCCACTGAAAACCTGCACTGTCTACTCTGTTTTGCTGCAGGCTGCTATGATGACGTGTATTGCCACCAGATGGCAACATCATCCCATATATTATATTGTAGTCACTTCTAACAGCATACATTTTCCAACCAGGCTGGAAATGTAAGTTTTCCTGCCATTATTTAGAATGATAATGTATGTGTGGTGATGTAGCCTATTTATTAAATGAGTATGTTGGAGATAATATTCCTGGGAAATAAACTCACTCTTGCTTCTCGTCAGAGGCCTTAAGGTTTTTATGAATTATACACTGATCATGAATACATTGGTGAAAAAACCACCATGAGGGACTGTAGTCAACAGGCACCCTTTGAATACAGTTTCATACCACTGAGTGAATTGCCAAATATGAAACTTTTTTTTACCATTCTTAGTTGATTAATTACAGCCCTGTTCTGAGAAATAAGCCTCTTGCATGTATAGAGCATGATCCAAATCAAAGTGTTTATGTGTTTAGAACATGATCTAACAAATCCATTTTTATGGTCTAATAATGATATCCTAGTGATGCTGCTATTAAAACAAGGTTTAATATTAATGGGGGAGGCGACTGCGTGGTGGGTAGAGCAGTTGTCTCCCAAGTGGAAGGTTGAGGGTTCGAATCTCGGTGCCTGCAGTCCATGTGTCGAAGTGTTGTCCCCCCCGATGGCTAGAGTCATCAGTTGAGTTAGCGCCACAGATGGCTGCCTCGGTTCTGTACTGGAAACAAATTCCTTGTGTGTAACATACTTGGCCAATAAAGGTGACTATTAGTATCAATACTGTGGCTATTGATAGTTAAGTGTGACCTGGCATCACATTTTAATGGTAAAACAGGGGACTGGTTAAGCTCCATGTTCCTCTTGCACATATTGTGCTGCATAACGAAGGCGTCTTATGTTCTTAAAATCCTCCCAGAACTCCTTGGTGGGGTACAACATGTTTCTAGAGTAAAGTTGACCTGCCACAGAGAAGTTTATGAAACATTCTCCAAACACTGCTCCCTCTCTTCTCTCTGCCATGACACGTTGCTTAATAATAGCTGATGTATGAGATCAAGGATGGGTTTCCATTCACAGAGGTCAGAGCCCACTGCCTCTGAGCCTTTCAAGAAACTCATGACCCTTTTAGCACTTCCACAGTTATGCAGTTTAATCTAAAACTAGTTTACAGAGTTTCAGTGTGTTGGGACACAAGGGAAAATATAGACATACAAATGAGTAACAGTACCACATCCTTTTGAAAATGCTTTATTTATCTACTTTATCACTATAAATATAAGAATGCCATACAAGCTTTTTTTAAGCAAACCTTCAGATAGAAAATAGGTTGCACAGGTGTACAATACAGCAAAGCACATTTTGGCAATAAGGCACACACTAGGAAGAGTTTAAATGGTGACACCTATATTAAACTAGGCATACGTAGCTCGACACCACTGACACAATGAGCTCGTCCTGCTTTTGAGTACAATGCAGGCAATAGAAAGTAAAGCAGGTGCTTTGAGTGGGAGGCAGAACCAGAAAGATGCAGTTTTCTGCTAACACAGCACTGTTAAACCATGAGTAGACCTTGGATAGCTTAACCAAAGCTGACATGCAGAGTTGCTACACCAACAGCTCAAAGTGCTAATAGGGTGTAACACCACAGTCTGCCAGGTTCTAGTCTTGGTTGTTGAAAGTGATAATATGTAGCATGAAGATTAGACCTTTGTGTTCCCACTCATGACACCAAATCCAGTTCAAAATAGCAAACATAATATTACACATAACAAAAACACAATAACCTTGAATCTTTAAAAACTATTGGACACTTTGGCAAAAGGTTTCTTTTTCTAGTTTTGTTAAGATGACTTTTAAATCCCTAAACAGGCTGTAAATAAAAAAAAAGTTCTAAAATATATTATACCTTTTTTCTCACTTCATACATAACACATGTAATGCATATATTAAATATATCCTGACTTATAGTCGTTATGCAAGAACATAATAATTCGGTTAACAGCAGTTTGTTTTCAAAGTCAAATCCAGTTACAGTGGGGAGAGAAGTACCAAAAAGGAGAGGATGGAGTGAGATGAGATTTGTACGAGTTATCCATATTTTCAATTAACAATAATTTATCACAGTATGAAAATCCAGACCATCCCCAGAGTCAGCCTCATCATATTGTTTTGTGCTGGATTACAAATACAAGCCAGCATACAAATATTTTGCATGTTGTGGAGTGTGACTTCATGATAAGCAACAGCTTAAACCCATAATGTTTGTGTGCTGTAGTACATGCATGCGTGGCTACTTGTATAGTTTATTGTGAGGTAATGTTCCCATTATTCCCAGTTCAATATTAAACTCGTGTTCCACGCATAGCAGAATTTTGAAAGTGCCTGCTAAACATTCATAAGGGTTATTTAATGTTTTATTCATGAGGAAAAACTGTCACACATACAGGTATAGACATTGCAAAACACCAGCAATCCCGCTTCACACATTAATTCATGCAGTATTTAACATCTCTTCATCTGACAGTGGCAATCTCTTGCCTTTTATAAATAAGTGCACCTTGGTCAAGCAAAGTTTGAAGGATGAGACATGAAGAGGATACAGACATTATGGAGTGTTACTGCAGGAGCATTCAGAGACCCCAGGAGAGAGGTAGCCTTGTCACATCTAACTGCAGAGACCAAAACTCTCTCATCTCACCAAAACACTACTGTAATACCACAAATCTGGTTCACTAGAAACATGAGTGGAGAAGACCGGTGCTGTGCACAGATCTTTTCCTTTTTTTGTGCCAACCACAAGGGCTTAGCTTTGTTATGAAAGGCACTGTGAAAAGCACAGAGTAGTGCATAGATGCATACAGTATATAAGGCACTGTAGTCTGGCCCAGAGAATAGTTCTAATGTTACGAGACTGGAGTGTATATGGCCTTATGTTTTTAATTAGCATTGGCAAATGCAGGAGCATCTAAGTGACAGAGTGCTCCAGTTTTTATAGAAACATGTCTGTCATTTCTGTCCATATTTGTTCACCTTTCAAGAGTCATAAAGTTAAAAAACAACAATAAAGATAACATAAATGAGAAAAAACATCTAACTTCTGTTCAGTCTTATTCCCAGTTTCAGAGAATAGGAAACATCTCCATGTGCATGATGACACTGTCTGTTAGGCACATAGATAAACCACGTTGCCGATCAATGAAAATGTTTTTCAGGTTTTTTTTTATCTCAATTATTTCTTCCCCAAGAAATCTGTGACAAAAACATTATTTAGCTGGCAACATTTCTTCAAGCAAACCAAGATGTATTGTGTGTTTTCAAAAGAAGAGACATAAAAACAAGCAAACAAATTATAGGCAAAAAAAAAAAGACTTCGAACCTTCATTTTAAGACAACAACAATAAACCAAAAAGTACCAAATAGGTGTGTTTGAAGCAGACACATTCAACCAGCATGGACGGACAGCATCACCTACAGCATGTAGAATTGGCTAGAATACTATTAATGACAAAAATACTAAAAAGAAAAAAAAAGTATATGCAAAGACTGCTGTCTTCAGTGGAATCCTCATTTGTCAGTAGTTCCTGTTGTACTTTTACTTCCTTTCAATTAACTTTTCTTTTTTTTCCCCCACATTTTTACATTCAATATTTTTAGACATAGTTTAAAGGACTGCCCCTCCTGCTTAAGAGAACAAATACCGCACCGACTTATAAAGAGACACCTGCAGAGAATAAAACCTTAAATATGTATCGTCCCTTCATAAATACTGGAGGGTACCTTCAGTGTATCTGTTGCAATAACAATAGTGTGGCAGGGGTCAGAGTTGTCTTTGTGCTATTATTGTGAATTATTGTTGTCATCGCATTAAGGTTGGTTTCCTCAGTAAGAGGAAATGGTCATATAGGTGTGCTCTAATATTCATCAGAAAAACAACAATGCTGCATAATTAAACCTGTCATATCTAGGGTCCAAGCTACAGTATACTGAGGGCAGGAGGTTGGACAGATACAAGATATCAGGCTGCTGCATTCTGAATATTTGCTTCAAACAACATTCCTTTAGAGCTCTTGGACATTTACAAGTTCAAGAGATGTTTCTATATGATGGGACAGATACTGCTCAGATGTCGCAGTGGTAGTTCAGTCACAGGCAGAATAACTTTGTCGCGGTTTCATTTGGTCTAAGCCTCAGAACTAGTATGTCTGGTAGACATCATGGATGGGCAGCTGGAAAGCTGTGACAGGGAAGGACTGTGGCACAGCGTAGCCCGTGTAGCCCCCATATGCTGCAGCCGCCACAGCTGCGTTCTTCTGCAGAGCAGCCAGAGCTGCTGTGTTGGCAGCATAGTTTGTGATGGGGACGTATCCAGCTCCATACAGGCCTCCGGCTGTTGGGATACGCTGTACATTGTGGGCAACGGCATAGACAGGAGTGATTGGACGACCCTGGGAAATGTAGACAATTAAAAAAATGAGGGATACAGTGAATAAAATAATTTCTAAAACACTGCCTCAATGATTGCTCTGAATATACCCAGACTTTACTCATTGTCCTCTCATTTAATTCTTTTTTTACCATAAAAAGTCCAAGATAATGTTCCCCTAATACAACTACTCTGTCATATAATATAAATATCTCTGACCCAAACTAAAATCCTTGGTATTTGAAATACAAAAAATACAAGGTAATGTAAAAAAAAACTTTTGTAGATATGAAGATTTATGTTTCTTGTAGGTTGTTGCACATTTTTTGGTTACTTGAAGTAGCCATCATTTCTATTGGTTATAACATGACCAATATTTTGCAGTAAAATCTGTTCTCTTGTTCTGCTGCAGCAATTTTGACATGGGACATTTTACATTTGGACATTTTTGAAGTTGGATATTTTTACATCTTTATGAGCATTAAAACATTTGTATGTGTCTGTGAAAATGTCATTGTGCACACCTGGAAAGGTGGAGGGGTAGAGACCTGCGGTAGGACAGTTGCAGCAGCAGCGGTGGTATGTTCAGGGTGTTGAATGGCCAGAGGGTTGATAAGGTGCTCGACCGTGTGCACCTTCCCCTCCTCCATCAGCTTGGCTGCAGGAGCCGTACTAAACATTGGGTACTGCCCACCCAGAGTCGGCAATGATACTGAACATAGAAAGAACACAAGAATGAAAGCTTGGATAACAGACTGGAGCAGTGCAAACAGCAAAACAAAGCAAGAAATGGTTAGTACACACAATGCACGAGATAATAAGCACATACATGCACCAGTGACACAGATTATCTATTAAAGGAGTGAGGAAAACTAATGTACATAAAAGAGAGAAAGGATGAAAAATACAATTTAGATAAGAAAGGAAAAATAATAAGTTGCACAAGTTGGCACTGGAGTGTGATTCGGATTATGATGGTGCTCAACCGTGGATTAACCCCAGTGCTCCAACACATACACACACACAGGAACATACACACATGTAGAAGGAAGACAACATCATTTATTGTTTCAGATGGATAAAAGACTTTTCAATCTGATGGTGATCCTGTGATTCCAGATTAGGGTCAAGTCCTTCCACAAGAAGTACCAAGAAAGTTCACTTTACACAATGGACCTCTGATCAGTATAGACAGTAATAATGGGTAGTTTAACATAACATTTATATATATACATATATATAAAACAGCCAATCTGGCAGGTTTTATAATGTATACAGTAACTTGTAACTGTGTTTAGTAATGAATTTGAAGATTAAAAAGTGTAACCAATGTGTGCAGGTCTATTTTGCATTTCTGTCATTTAGTTCTACCTTTCATTCTTGTAGAGTACAAGAACATTTGTGAAACTTTGAGTTTAGAGGGTCCGTCAACATAAATATGTGATCTTATTTTCTGTGATAGTTTATGTCCTTATATGACTTGGGCTTTTTCTTCTCATTCCTTTCAAATGCAATGGTTTTGCATTTCTCCTACTTACAGTACTGTCAAGGAAGAACGAAGGGGAAAAAACAAATAATGTTCCAGGAAATAACTTTTCAACAACAAGCCACCTTACAACCTTGTTGCCACATTCTTGTTAGCTGAGACAGTTAATGTTTTGGTATTACTGGGTAGATGTAAAACAATCACATTACACACAAACTGCATTGCAGAATGACCTTGACTGTGGATAGACAAAATATATCCACCTATTTAGCAGTAGATGGGCTGTAACCCTACATAACACTGGTATACAGATATGATAAATATCAAAATAGGGTGGACACAATAGATAAGAGGAGACAGTTTTGCATTTTAGCTTCATTCTTGACTGAAACTGTTGTAAATGCCAACAAAACTAAAGCAACAGTATGCTTTTTCAGCACTTACTAAAAGAAAAAGCCAAAGTACTGCTGACCATATTTCAGTAAAATGTTAGAATTGAGTGCATGTGTAAAAGGAGAGTGTGGAAGCACTGGTCCCCACATCCGTGTTCACTCAGACAACAGCACAGGATTAAAACGACATGGCTGCCTTATTCATTTTGATAAGCCCACTGAACCGGGGTGACATGTAGTGTCACCTGTCAAAAAGTGAACGTTTGCCTCAACAGAGTGCAACGTCTTCTGCAAAGTAATTCCAGGTAGATTATTTGTAAAGTGATTGGGATATTCCTACTCTTTATCATGACGAATGGTAAAATGAGGGATGAGTCCACAACCTTAAAGAACTGTAACATTCTTCCTAAACAAGTCTTTTATCACTGTGCAGTGTTTTTGGCATCTGATAGATCTTCGAGTGTCCTGGATGTCTTACTGAACTTCCTGAATCACATTTCACCAGTAACTAAGCCAACAAAGCAGCCCCACTGAATTATTTTAACACAGTGCTGTTTTAAGTCTAAACACCCAGTTGAGACAAATCTCTGATACAGATTAAAAAGGAAAGAATGAGGAACAAAGCATAGCAGTTACTTTCTGGTCATGCTAGAAAGGACATATTATTCTTTACTGTAAAGACAAAGGGAAGTCCTTTTGCACATAACCATCCAGCAACAACCACTACTTTGATTTCCAAAAAGTTCCTCAAACCACACAGGAATGACAGCCAGAAAATTATGAGCTGGAAGGTTTAGTAAAAGTTTTGAAGAGGGGAGAGGAAATGGATGGATGGATATGTCTATCTCACTGACTTGTGCCAGGTTTGATGCCAACTGGGTTGACAGAGGCAGCAAGCTCCAGACTGGGCATCAGCTCATAGGGCTTTTCAGGCTGCTTGGTCTTGCCCTCATGGTAACGGCTGTAGATGCCACGACCAGCAGAGTAACCCCCCAGGTACGACCCCCGTGGTCCAGGGGTACGGTTACCTGCAGCAGCACGACCACGACCTCTCACAGTACCTGCTTAAAATACAGTTAAAGTAATATGATGACAGGGGTTGTGGTTTAGCACTTGGGCAACTGGGGCAACTGGGGCAACTTGTACTGAAGGTTGTGTAGGGCAGCGTGTCAGGCAAGATTTTACAATGAGTTCAGATCTTCTCTGATATCAGATATCAGAACCTGGGTAGAGTGAGAGTCATTTAGCTCTAATTTAAGGGAATAATGTCCTCACAAAGTGCAGGTGCTACTGGTATTTTCTCATCATTATACAGTATCAAGATCCTTTAGGTCCAGTTTGACCTCTCTTGAGCCCTATTAATGGCAGTGTGAAATGGTATTCCAGGACATTTGTAGCTTTGTTTTAAATCTCTGTAATAACCCAGTATGAAATGGGAGGTGACAGTGCAGCAGGAAAAGGATGGTGTTAGAAATGTCACATGGTAAGAAAGCTCATTGTTCATTGAAGAAATAAGTAGGAATAAGGATGTGAGAGATTACCATTGTTCTGTATCATTGGGGATCCTTTGGAGAGAAAACCAAAACACAATGATTGTTGAAAGGCAAATAGATTTTCCTGCTATCACCCAAAGACCATATGTAATCAATCATCAAAGGTAATGGGATTAGCATTCATTGGTGCATCACCTTGTTTTGTCTTCTAACAAATCTCTGATTTTAAGTGAAAACACCTCATCAAGTTAAAGATCTTTAACAACTTTTGTCAGCTGAAGATTAAATCATTATTATCTCAATCCTTTAATAATCAGTTCCCTATTGATGGTGTGTTTGTCATTGCTCCTACAATAGCATCTTCTGGATGTCATTATGAGATCTTTAGCAGCGCACTGGCCCAAAGAGTTTCTGCTGCCACTAACATTTATAAAAATACTGTGGCTTTTGCAGCTGATAATTACTGGAACAACAACAACAGAAAAAATGAATTCTAACCTTTGACAAAGTAGTCTCTGTTGGGTCCAATGAGGGTGTTGTAGGGATAACCATAGTAAGCCAATGTGTAGGGGTCACACTGATATACGTAGCTCTGTTGTGTAGCCTCTGGAGTGGCAGAAGCTCCCCCCTTAGAGGCCTTTTGACGCGAGTACTGCTCTTTATCAACTGGCTTGGCGAGTGTCACCTCGATGCAGGACCCCTCCACCTCTGTGCCGTTGAGGTGGTCCATAGCCTGGACTGCATCATCCCGAGAGGTAAAGTGGACGAATGCATAGTCACGGATTTTCTTTACACGTTCAACACACCCAGGGTTCCACTGGCTGAACACCTAAGTTGACAAAGAATGGATAATTTTAGCCTTGCTTGATTTAACAGTGTGACCAAGACTGGCATGCTGCCTGTTCCTCTCAGTATCAGTTTTATCTAAAGAAGTCATGCATAGTGAAAACTGTAAACTGATCAGTCAACTAATCTCACCTGTCTAATTGTCTCTTCGCTGGTCTCCATCATTAGATTCCTGACATAGAGGATTTTCACTGTCTCCATCACGTCTTCGTCCACGTCAATCTCTGGCTCAGCCCAGTCCACCGCGATCTGGTGACCCCACAGCTGAATACGGCCAGGCATCAGTTTCCTGCGAGCCATGGCGGCTGCACGATGCGACTCATACTCTACAAAGGCGAAGCCACGGTTCTTCATCTTGTCTGCGGCGCTGGCATAAACTATGACATCTAGTACGCCTTCTGTGACTTTAGAAACCTCCTCCAGAATCTCCTCACGCTTTTTGGTTTTGGGGATGCCACCAATGAAAAGACGGCAGTTGTCCACGGAGGAGCACACCCCCAGGAGCCGTCCAGGCCGTACCTCATAGTTGTTGAGCTCTCGCACGGCACGTTTGGCTTCATGTTTCTCTGTGTACATCACAAATGCATACCCTCGGTTCTTCCCGTCAAAGTCCATCATCAGTCGCATCTCATATATGCGCCCCACGGACTCAAACACAGGGACAAGCTCATCCTCATAAACGTCCCGTGGGATTTTGCCCACAAAGATTTCACATCCCCGAGGAGGTGATGGACCACTCCAACCAGGAGGAGGGCCATATTTACGCTGACCATTTTCCTGGACCATGCTGTAGCTGGTGCGTTCCATCAGAGCCACCAGTGCAGCCTCGTTGACAGCACCTGCAACACCATCAGGGATGCTGATCTGTCCATGGAGAGAGTGATGGGGGGCATCAGTGGGGGGTTTGGAGGGCGCTGCGTTGTTGTTCATAGTCGAGGAAGAAGCAGGATCTTCTGCTGTCATTCTGACAAAACCATCCAATTAGATCTGGGACCTAAGGAGGGAAAAGGGGCAGGTTTATTAAATTACATTCAAATGTATTAACCACAACTGCAATACAAGAAAGAATAGGAAGCACAAGGAGGAAGAAAAATTTGATAAAAGAGGTTTTGCTCAGAAGGTGCCATTTAATCCACAACAGACCAGAATATGGCTGCTTGGGGAAACAAAATGTTAAACAATTTTGCAGACACAATGACACACAAGGCTAACTATCTAACAAACTAACCACACAGCAGCATTTATAAATGCCTGGGGCGCCTTCCCCTATCAGCAGATTTTACAGCATTGTTTTGCTGAGTTCCTCAAATCTTTTGCTGACCTCTGACCCCTATCAGAGAAAATAAAATGCTGTAAACCCTGAAAACTCCAGCTCAAGGTTCACTGACGACAACTGTCACATGCCCACTATGAGTGTATGTATCAGAAGTATGCTATACAAGCTGGAGTCAAGCTATATTTGACATTCTGTCTAAAATATGACTCCACATTGTGACAATAATTAGTCATACATTCATTCACCATGGTGTTGCACTGTCCACCTCCTAATCAATATGAATGTTATACAGTGAATGGAGGCAGCCTCATGCATGTGTTTGTGTCTCTGTGTGCACCACTTCATTAAGGGCTGCAGCCCTATAGGTGGAACACAGAACAATCAGAAATCAGCTTCCTGTGTATAAACCTCTTATTCTGTTATTTTTTAAACACTGCCAGCATTCAAAATGGAAAAAATCCACAGAATTTTAAATCCCCAAATCTCTGTGCTGCATAAAACACCAAAGTAACCAGTCAGACATATGAAGCAAACTTCTTTTGGTCAAATAAGCATCATGTAAGTGAACGGGCCAAAGAAAAAACAATCTTTTGGTAGTTAGGCAGGCAGTGTGTGTGTGTGTGTGTGTGTGTGTGTGTCCTACGTCACAAGTTTGCCTGGACTTTGATGAAGATAGGTGAGGCAGTCAACAAAGGTAAAACTCTGGAAAGCCAAGCAACCATGGTAACTAGCACACTCATTTGACCTGACCCACTGTACCACCCTCCACACCCACACACAAACACACACACACACACACACACACACACATACACACCTGTTCAGCTGTTAGTTTGCCCAAGACTGAATGGTTTAAAATTGCTTGCTAGCTCATATGTGGTCCACAGAGGGATGAAAATAATGCAAATATCTGGTCCATAGAATAAAAATATCTGCTTTAAATATCACCAAAAAATGACTGAAATGACTAAAATCACAAATTTAATGTTACATTTCTGGTTAAAGTAAACTATTATTTTCATCTATTTATTGGTATGTACAAACAAGAGAAGGGAAATAAATAGTAAATAGTCTTATAGCGCTTTTCTATGCAGGGAAGTACACAAAGCATTTTAACAGGGGTGGAAAGTAATTAAGTACATTTACTCAAGCATTGTACTTACATAAGTACAATTTTGAGATATCTGTGCTTTAATTGAGTATGCCCATTTTCTGCTAATTTATATGTTGACTACATTTTAGTAGAATATTGTACTTTGTACTCACTATATTTATTTGATAACTTTAGTTACTATTTACTTTTTTTGAATGAGATTACTAAAACAAAATACAGTATAATCAAAAGACGTTATCAATCCTCTATGGAAAATTCACAAGCTACTCAGTAGTATATCAAGTATTTCACATTATAAGTATACAAGGTTTTAGCTTTAACAGCTGCAACATTAAATGGAATGTACACAATAATACATCAATATTTATAATCCAATAATATGACATACATTGTTGTAAATTGTACCATTCTGCATAATGAATACTTATACCTTTGGTACTTTAAGTATATTTTGATGCCAATACTTTTGTTCTTTTACTTAAGTAACATTTTGAATGCAGGGCTTTTACTTATAACAGGGTATTTTTACACTATGGTATTGTTACATTTAGTTGAGGAAACAATCTGAGTACTTCTTCCACCACTGCATTTTACACTATTAGCCAATTCACCCACTCATATATGCAAACATTCACACACCAGTGATGTCACCGGGGGCAACCTGGGGTCCAGTGTCTTGCCCAAGGACACTTTAACATGTAGGCTGGGTAGCCAGAGACAACCTACTCTACCTCCTGAACCACAGCTGTCCCCCAAAATACAGGATGTTGTTTTCTGCTTCTATCTTTAGCCAGTAGTTGGCTGCTGTATTTTGACATAGGTCAAGATGACATTAGCTAATATACAAACATCCATTTTGACAAAATCATGGGGACCTTGAATATGTAGGGATGCACTCTGATTCTGCCCAGTGAGGATGCAGTTTTCTTTATTGCACAACAAATATAAAACACTTTTTAAAAAAAAGCTCCCAATATGTTGCTACATTAAAACATTTTTTACTTGCTTTTGTTGCTTTCCCATCTCTGCTTCATCAGCGTAACGTGCCCTCCCTCTGTTCCTTTTATCGTGTGAAGTACTTACATGACTCCATTTCTTATCATTCTTATCTTGCCAGACTGATGACAAAGGGAGGACAATATTCACTTTGGGAATTCTGCTTAGTGATAAAAAGAAACTATGTGACACTGTAAGGGCAACACTGTATAAAACTGTATTCAGGGTGAGCCTCTTTTTAAAAAAAAATCCCTTCTCTGGATATTGTATGTCTAAGAATTTGGTATGTTCAGTGTTCAGTCTTAATGCCAGGTAATCTACTTACTGCTTTTGACCACTTGGAGCTGTTCCTAACTGTTGTGCTGAGGTTGTGCTTTCTGAGCAGAGAGTCAGGAAATCACTACACATAGAATACCAGAAGTGAAGTAAAACTGGTCTGTTATAGTATCTTTTCATTTCCATAATTAAAAAAAAAAATCTGACCAGTGAGTGTGCAAGATGCTTGAAAACTCGTGAATCTGCAATCATCACCTCTTAGAGAGCTCAGACCGTATACATAGGTTTATAACAACAATGCGTGTGTGTGTGAGAGAGAGAGCAAGAGGAAGAAACCTGAGGTAGTTACTGATAAATGATTAACCCTGGTGAAAACAAATCACAGCCTTTACTCACAGTGAGCATAAAGATTTACAGATGATGAGCAAAAAAACCCTAAAATTTACATTTACATACAGTATGTTCTTATGCCTTGAACAACAGGAACATCCCGCAGCCATTAAGTAAAACATAATCTACACAGGCATTTGGAGCGCGGACACTGAGTTCACCTGGTCAAAGGTTATGAACTCAGGAGGGAAGGACCAGCTAGCCTGCACGCAACAAGTGAAGAAAGTTAAAGAGCAAGGATTTCACTGGGTAACAAAGCCAATCTGCTGGGTTAAAGTGTTCCAGCTATTGCTGGTGAGATTGCCTATTACACTGTGTTTATGATTGATAGAAGCACCTGATTCTCTACGTATTAACAGCACGTTATCAGAGCCTGAATTGTTTTATGAATGGAAAAAAAGGCTTTTACATGCTTCTTCCCACATCATGCTATGAACACAGATTGACTACTACTGGTGGAAAATTCCATATTTTTCCTTAAAAAGCCAAAAAGCCATGGCATTAGTACAGTGTTGTTCCTCACAGCTAGAAAGAGGAAGAACCCAATATTCTTTATATCACTGACCCGACGTTAAATCAACACTGCCGTCATGTTTTATCTCAGGAGAATTTTTAGTTCTTGTTCTGTAGATTGTAAGACAACAAATCTCAACAAATCAAATTTTGAGTCCCACTTTACTACAGATTATAGAGCAAAAAAAACCCATAATATGTTTAGCAATTCTATTCGAGTAGCACTGATCCAGTGTACTGAAGAAAACAGGCCAAAGGAAGCCACCGTCTTAACTGTATGCACACACATGGACACATGGAGACAAATGACTCACAGTGTCCACCCAGCAGCCCCTAACAACAGGCATCGGAACAGGACCAATGAAACACCAACTCTTAATGCCATTCAATAATTCATAACACACACCCAATAGATAACATTTCTGCAGTATTATGACTCATGCTAAAATCATTTAAGCCAGCCTTCAAATCAAATAGAGATATATAACTGCTAAGTAATAGTTTTTACAGCTTTCACCACAGTTTGAAGTCATACAATCTCACTAAAATATAAGGGATCAGAGAGAGGGAAGTGAGACTGAAACAGAGCAGAAATCTTGAGAAAGATCCAACTGCAGAGGGATGGTGGTGGAAAAGAGAAGAGGAAGGAGAAGCAGAGCGGTCAGATGGGAGGATATCTACTGTACCTCTGTTGTTTCACAGTGCTGCGCTGCTTGGCCGCCTGCTCTGGGAGTGTTAGTCCACCTCCATGAGAGACAGGTACAGCAGGGCACAGAGCGCGGAGGCCAGCCTCCTCAACATACACACACATGCTGAACCAAAGCTGCAAGCATGAGAGCTGGTAAGGGCGGAGCTAAAACAGGTACTTAGAGTGAGAGTGTACTGGACAAATCCCAGCCCCACTTTTACAGAAATGTAAAGTTTTTTGTGTTTGAAATACACTTACACAAAATATGTGGTGGAAAATTATTAATTAATGAGTCATTTATGAAGTTGTACTTTAACACTGTAGGAAATATTGAACTTTTTAGTTACATATAGTTACACTTTGTTGCATTTATGTGATGTTACTAGTTTCTTTTTTTACATGTTATATTTTTATGTAACATTTTAGATTTTGTGTTTAAAAAATATGATCATTTTATAAAAAATAAAACCAGTGTATCAAAGACACTGTCTAGTTGTGTGCAAGTTGTTTCTATGAATTTCATCAAGAGTCATTTCCCCTCTGAACTTTTCAGATAGTTGCATTTCAAGATCTTTGAGACGCAAAGAAAGCAAAGATTAGAGGAAAGTCCAAAATACCATTTTGTATGGATGAATTTTTTTTCTTTATTCTCCTGTTAATTATCTTACAACCCCTTAGATTTATGTTGTGATGCTTTGAAGGTGTCCCAACCCCTAACTACCTAACTGTATATAAAATAAACCTCAAGCAGCTAATACGTTTAAGCAATAAAATCCTGCATACACACTGATGTGTCAGTATAAGCAAATTAATAAAGTCATAATGAATCCACCACAGATCAAGAACTTTTATTTTTGATATTTAAAGTACATATACTGATAACTTACTTTTATTTAAGTAGGATTTTGAATGGAGTACTTTCACATTAATGTTAATTTTACCTCAGTAAAATAATGATAAACGCTGAAGTACTTGTTGCACAAACCTACAAATCTTGTAATAAAGTACATACAGTGACCGGGTACCTAGCACAGCTCAACTTAAGCAAGCAACACACACCTTCCTGGGAAGTCAAGAGAGCAGATAAAGAAATGACTGAGAAAAGAACATTCACACAAGAGAACGTCAGTCGTTTTGAGAGTTTCTTTCTAAAAGTCAATGCTCTGAAAAGAGGGAGTGAGGGAGAGAGAGAGCAGATGGTTTAAAGGGAGAGAGAGATAAAAGTCAAAGTGTGTTGTCAACAGTGCGTTGAGTTTCAGCTACTGTTGAAACCAACCTGACGCTTTAACAAAGAGTAAACAGGCATAAAGGTGTTTAGCATAAAGATAAGCTGATAGATAAACAACAAAGAAAACAAAGAGATGATAGACATGGAGTTACTGTGTTTATAGAGTGTACCACCTTAAATCTTTTGCATAATGAAAAGCAGCTATAAAAATATCAAGTAAATTAGCATGTCACTGGTGTGTGTGTGTGTGTTTGTGGGCACACTGTAATCTTTTGGCATGTGTTGATTGTTGGGGAGCAGGGTCAGTGAAATCCAGCCTTTGTCTAAACCAGGGGGGTCAGTCTGAATCAAAGATTAACTGTCAGTCATTAGTGAGCGTCACTCAGATGCACTCCAGGTTCAGGTGATCTGGTCACTGCACAGTGAGACCATCAGCTCCACAGGTCAGTGGTTAACTGTTAAACCCCTCAGGAAGACCCAAGAGAGGGACGCGAAGAACATGCACTGTCTCGCGCCTCGAGGACATGTTCACTAAAAAATGCATTAGTCTGTTATTTCTACTTTTCAGTAAACTCTACTAAAACAAATGTTAAGTGCATTTGTTGGGGACAATCTTTGGTTACAGATTAATACACATTTGATGCCTAAAACCCCTTTTCCACCACCTGGTACTGGCTCAACTTGACTCAGGTCAACTTGCCTTATTTGTGTTTCCATCAGTAAACTGTTGGTGATGGTACCTGGTACTATTTTTGGTATCGCCTCTGTCGAGGTTCCAAGCGAGCAGAGGCGATACCAAATGGTGATGTGTAAACACTATAGACTAGCAACTGGTCAGAGAAATTGCGCCATCAATGTGCGAGAAGTCCCGGAACAAAGAAAGCACCAAAAGCAAGCACCCGGTACCAAAAGAGTCAAGTTGAGTCGAGTAGAGTCAGTACCAGGTGGTGGAAAAGTACCCTTAGAGAGCATTTTCAGCAGCACAACAAAGGTTGTATGATTCAGTCAAAATAAACTAGTGTACATAATTGCAACATAGCGGCTTAATAGTTCTGGGAATCAATAGAGTTCTGTGACAGAGGAATAAGGCATTTTCCACAGAGCAGTTTTTTTAGTGTATTAAATTCATAGTTAGTTTGGTTTTAATGAGATTTATTGATAAAAAGAATAAAAAATATTACAAATGTTGTGCTTCAAACTGACGGTAATTATTCAGGGACAGCGTTATGCATAAAACATATGGATAAGTGACAAATTAAAGGAAAAACGTAAATAAATGAACGGTCCCTTCCAGGATTACAGTGTCCCCATCTCTAGGGCATGAGGAATCACTGAATGGTTTGTTGAGCATGAAAATGATGTAAATCAGCAGATCTCAACCCAGCAGACTGGAAATCAAACTATACTATGCCAATAATATAGCACTGCCACTGACACCATGTTTAAGCTAAAACAAACATGCTTAAAACTAAAGCTTAAGTAATAATAATAGAAAGTGCTTCTCTTTCATTAGCTGGTTTTGCATACACACACACACACACACACACACACAGAGTGGAATTTGCCACATAGGTGAAAATTATAAATAAGCAGGAATCAAGTCAGCAAAAAAGCAGCACTGGTAATCAGTATCTTGGCCAGAGAGGTCGCATTATTACAAGTCATCCATATAAGTAAATGAGTAGCGTGTCACAAGACCAGAGGTCCTACTGTTTCTGTAGAGCGATACGACCTGCACAGATTACACCATACTGTTTAGCCACACACTGGGTTTTCCTGGAAGAGGTTTGTCTTCAGACAAGCACAGAAACACATTGTTTTCACAACTTGCTCACATAATTTTTTCTTTTTCAAAACGCCAAGCAGTATAAAGTAGTCCATATTTCAACCTCATCAACAAAAAAACAACATAAAGGAGACATTTTGTCCCACCGGTTTGTCTCTGTTGTGGCAAAGAGAAGATTATAAAAGTCAGCACTAACAAATGTGAAATACAAAACAATGAACTTGATGAAAGAGAAGTGAGAACTGTGGCTGACCCCTCAGGACACATGATGTCCTCACCCTGCAGTTCACACAGCTCAGTGTCAGCAAGCTGACTGCAACAGGATGAAGCTGGATGGAGAATTAAGTCACACTGCTGATTGAGGCAAAGGAAACTGTGTTATCTTTCTGTTTTCCGTCCAATCACATTGTTCTTGAGGAGCTGTCGGCTAACTATGTACAACATTGTACACTCAAGTACAGATATCACCAAGTTCTGTTCAGTTACTGTGCTCGGTATTCAACATTACAACTGTTTTCATTATGCTGTTTGCCTTCTTCATTTGGTCTATAAAATGTCAGAACGTCATGGAAAATGCCCAAGGTTATGTTTTCAAGTATCCAAAACTCCAAGAGGATGAAAAGGAAAACAAAAACTATTCCCAGTTAAGAAGCTAGAACCAGTCAGCTTTAGCTAATTAATACACCAACGTTCTGAACCTATTTTTACTAACAGCTCCACTGTTTTCTAACTTCAGTGATCACACCTCAGCGGCCTCTTCCACCTTTATCACACTTTCATGATTTTCATTTCCATCTTCAAGCTTCACTTTCACTTCAACTGGTATTTTATCTTCACTTAAATCAGTATTTCAAATTATTTTAGTGCCAAAACTTAAATTGAAATGTCTCTAAGTACGTCCCTCTTCACTGCCATTTAAACTTCAGTATTTCAACTTTAACTTTGCTTTAACTGCACTTTTTCAGCTGTGAGCACATTTAACATTTCCTCAGAAAACTTTGAGGTGAGTATGAAAATAGTTTCACAATTGTTTGATCAGTGTTCTGATTAATCATGTTCGACTCAAAACGGGTTAAAAGGATGGACTTCTTATTAGATCATGAGAATCACATCAACACAACACTGTGCAATATGTGACCCTTCCTCATTTTTTCCCTATCACTGTTCTCTGATTTGTCTATTTCCTTATGTTTCCTCCTTTTCTCCTTTCCTTCCAGCCATGTACTTGTCACCCTCATTCCTCTGGTTCATTCAAGCTCAAAGACAAGGAGGGCGAAACGAGGAAGGTGCAGAGAGGAGGGCAAACAGAGAAGAACAAAAAAGGGGGAAGAAATGAAGAGTAGAGTAGGGAGAGAGCATGGGGCTGGTCCAAAAGAGGAAAAGACCAGATGGAGAGGAGAGAGAGAGAGAGGAGGGGACCCAAAGTGTCCCTGACCCTCAGAACTAGAAAGCCCTTCAGAGTGAAACTGGCCTGAAGAATTTCAGGTCAGAAGGAATGCATAAGTGACCACCTCCAGCCCGCCCCAACTTCACCACAAAGGGATGATTCCAGTTCATTTATTCAGAGCCCCCTGCCTTCAGGACCTTCACATTCATCCACTCAAAACACCACAGTTTTCCTTAGACACTATCATTTTAAACACTATAACAAAGAGCCAGCATCCTAAGTTTTTCTTTTAATCTCATTTAACACCATCAGCATTGATAATGACTGCTTCGAACCTTAATTTTAACATCAATCATAGTCTAATTATAAATACTATGGAATTCAACCTTAGGATAGAAAGGTCAGCTGTTATTAAATATCCCCATGTGTCCTCACACAGCTACACAGTCGTTACTAATCTTTGGTCATCTTTAGCTTTAGCACTAGCTGGTGGTGACTTTGCTTCTTTAGGCAAACACATTCCTCAGGCCTATTCAAGGCCAAAACAGACACTGTTTCAGACAATTACTGACACTCATGTTAAGGGATTTAGTGGCCCGCTGTGTGAGTGCATGAGGGATAAACAAGCAAGACAAATGTAATGATATTTGACACACTAAACAACATAAGATTCAAATATTTACATACTGTATAACCCAATTATATTTTCACAGTCACACTTACACCACAGGCGTACAACAGAGACAACCTTCATGCTCACCTTTATTCTCAAACAAGGGCCAACCCTGTCGACAAATAGTTAAGAGTGTGTCGACAGAGGGTACATAAATATGCGAATGAAGCAACATTTCTGTGAGTTAAATTAGAACATAACACACCTCTTCTTAAACAACTAATGTTGTCATCTTTTAAGAGCATGTATAGCCTTGAATGCAACTTAAAAAATAAAATTTAGCTGCATATCAGTGGATTCTCTGTCTCACACACACACAACAAACAGATCATTTTCCGGGGTAAAAGTCCACATATTATATGATGGAAAAACCCGGAAGTCTATAGCCTCTTCATGTAGTCACTGAAGCATTTTTTATCCCCCACCTTAAACACACACACGCTCTCTCACACACAAGCACTCACTCATACAGCACCATGCTACTCCACCGGTTCCACTGGTTTCACTGTACGGACATCTTGAGCTCTGTTCCTATCACTGATTGGTTTAAGTGCCTTTGTTGTCTGTTTCCAATCATGTTTCTGGTGAAACAGGTACGTCTGGTAAACTGTAGCTCCCTCCAGGCAAAGCAGAACGCCAGTTATCCTCCACCAGCAGAGAGAACGTAGGCGACAAGACAAACTCACAGAGCAAAAGCTTGTTTCCTCAAGAATGGCTCTGTGAGAAGACTGTAAGCTTTGGTCTTTAAGAGGTTCATAGTGTCAAACACAAACATTTCAACAGATTTTAGCATGTAGTGTAGGGGTAAGAGTTACTCAGAAGTGTTGAGGGTGTCTATCATAAAGATACCCAACAGTTTCAGAATATCAACATTTTACTGGAAAATCAGATTTTTCAAAAAAACTGAGATTTTTGGGATGATTTTTAACAATATCTTTAAATCATAAAATAATACAGCAAGAAAAAATGATGACAAGTTTTAGAGAGACAATGTTTCCTGGTCAGAGACCTTCAGAAGGACAGAAACATACTTGAGAATTAGTATTAACACTGTACCTGTATCCCAAACTGATGAGCGGGCCAAGTAGACGCAGTCGGTGTGTTTTTGCTTTTGAGAGTCACTTTGCAGATTCACACTTTTCTAAAACAAACTTTGTCTCTGTCCATTCACTGTCCTTTGGTGTTGACAGGCTACAGCAGTCAGAGTCTCCTCGCTTACCAGTGTCTGAGTGTTTGAGAATGGAGGTAAGCAAAGGTGGTTTAGTGTTTACTTATTCTCAGTGGCCAGAGGAGAGAGGTGGGGCCACTCAGCACAAGTAACCCCCCACCTTTTTATGTCCTCCTTCAGTCTCTCTCTGATGACAATAAGCCAAAAGGGAAGGCGAGAGTTAAAAGTGCAGAGTGTGTTATGATAGGTGATGATTGTCAGTCAAGGAAGTCACAAGGAGCCTAGTGTTTGAGTGTGTGCTTACAGTACCACGCATGTGTGTTCACCTCTCATTATTAAATAACCGTGATAATCCTGTCTAAGTCAGGGTTCAAATACTACTGAATAATGCAAGAGTAATTGGACTGGCCATTTCTATTGACTGTTCTCTTTCTTACAAAGGCATTAAAACAGCTTTTATTTACCACATTCACTGATGTTTATAGATTAGCATGCTAACAGGCCTAAAAACAAAGTGCAACTGTTGGGAATGTCCCTGTATTTGCAGGTATTTGGCCAAAAACCCAAGTTAAAATTCTGACCTGATGATGGCACTAAATGAAAAGTCATCAGAATTCATTTAAAATTCAAATTTGGCAGCGGTACCTGGTCACTATTTGTTCCTTGAGAGTACTTTTATCCAAAGAACAGTGAGGTGCCAATGGGCTTTTTCTTGCCAATCCAAAAATGATTAGAACAACTTAGTTACAGCTGACAAGTGCTAATGGGCTAAGCTTCATTTCTTCAGGGTGCATTGGGTATATTTTCAAACTCAAAGGTAACAAATGCAAAATACTGATAAACACATTAAATATAAGCCAGACTAAAACTGTTACATTCCAGGTATATCTTCCAGAAACACAGAAAGGCTTAGAGAACAGAACGGAGACCACAGTGAGAGGTGTGGAAGTCTATATAACCTTAACAACCCTTAAAGACAACAAGCCTTTACGCTTATCAGTGCTCCAACATAAGTATGTGTATGTGAGTTGGAGTTTGAGTCTGCTAATGCCATTGCATAAGTGACACATTAACTAAAGACTTTGTTAATGAAGGACATGCAATCACTGAGTCTTGCATTTTTGGCAGTACACACACACACATATACCTTCCCCCCCCCACACACACACAAACAGCATATGTAGATAGCCAGTTCAAAGTTCACAGATAGAGAAATATATATATTCTCTCGCCAACAGGGTATAAAAAGGGTGGAGCGAAGGCCACACGAAGCCATAAACCTACTTTAAAAGGCAGAGGAGAGTGTGATTCAAATGCCAAGGTGAATTTACAACCAGCATATGGTATCACACAAACACACTCACACACACACACTCACACACACACACGTCAACTCAAGTCAAGTTTAAATGTATCGCTCTTTATCGCAAACTGTCTCTGCAGCCAAGTTCATAATATCAAGGGTTCCCAACTCAAAATCCAGTCTAAAACAAAAACATAATGGTCATTTAATAATTCTTTGAATTTGATTAAATTATTTCTAACATACAGTTGTCTTGAGAGCATCCTCTGAATGGAATAAATTACCTCGCAGAATCAGAGAATTAGCAATAAATAAATCAATCTCTAGTAAAGAAAATACCTCTAGTCTATGACTGAATGTATTTAAAACTGTACTGTTAAAACGTTACTATTTTTATGATGTATTTTTGAGCATGTGGGCCCCAGAATGATTAGCAAAAGCTAATGCAACTTCAGATAATTAAACAAACAAACTTCAAATTGAATATGGTTGTTAATTATGATCCAATCCCCACTGGCAAACAGTTTTAGAGCATATGCAATTTACAGTAAGCATCAAGTTAAAAATGAATTACAAGCAAATTTCAGCATAGATGCTGATAAAAACTCTGAGTGGAGCAAAGTCACCGTTGGAACGTAATGTGCTGTTCTGTATGTAAAGTTCAGAGTCATGGAAACATAAACATTATAGAAATATGAATGTCCTGTGATGTGTGCTGGCCCCTCCGGACATGTGAGACAGCTGAAGGGCCAAAGCAGAGCAAAGTGCTTGTTTGTCGAGGAAATACTCTCAATGGGCTGCAGCTTACACCTTCGGTTGAGCGTGTGTGTCTCTGAGTGGTTGTTACATCCTCAGAAATCCTTATGCTTTGATTTTTGATCATAAGGTTTGTCTTTGTCTCTGTCTTTGTCTTTTACTTTTATTATAAATGAAAAATGACAACTGCTGACTTTTAAAAAATACATTTTTGCTAAATGAGTTAGAAACAAAATGGAATTAAAGAAAAAAAATCTAAATAAAAGATGTTTTTGTTCTTTGGATGCAAAAAAACTTTGTAATGTGGCCGAGATATTATAAAACGTCAAATGCAGACCTCAGAAACTGTACAACAATAACACAATAACTAAAACTGAAACAAAATGAAAGATTTCCACCTGTTAATGTGATTTGAAAAGTTATTAAAACAAAATTGAAATCTAACTCTACCATTTAAAATGAAATGAAAATAAAAAACAACATCTTGCTCTACTCTTTATCACATACATTTTTACAAGCTTTTTTTGTAAATTTACATCAAACAATAACAAAATATATTTTAGGTATCAGTATAAAATTAAAATAATTATTCAATCAGTCATGTCATTATTCATGGATACATCAGAAATGTAAAGACAACGATCTAAACTGGATCCTTGACCTGAGCTGACTGTGGGTGTCACACACATGCATGTACATGAACACACACAACTCACACACAACACATAACATCACTTAATAATAGTCCTAACCGCTTCTTTAATCAAATGGCTGCCTCACATCAAGTGACTGCCACCAACCGGTCCCAGTGTAACATTTAGGATTATCAAAAGTGACTCAGCAAACAAAGTGTAGTTCTGCCGTTCTACCACACATACACAGTCATGTTTGTTTTCATTACTTATGAGGACCTTACACTGACTTGCATCCATTTCCTGAAGACTTACATAAACTTTAACAATAACCAGTACTTGCCTAACCCTACCCCTAACTTTATCTGACCTCACCCTAACCTTAGCTTCTAAGATCTGTACCCTCTGAGGAAGGCTGAGTCCTCACTGTGTGAGTGTGTAAACCAATCCCAGGGAACAGCACTGGGCTACGAAGCCAGTTTGGTGTAATTGCCAAACCGTGGTACTACAACTTCTGTGTTTGTCACTTGATCTAAGCTGGCCCAAAAAGCCTTTTCGAATAGACAATCCACTGGAGAAAGAGCCGCGGTTTTCTGAGCATCACAAACCAAATGAAATGACACTTATTATTATCAGAACTTGATTCACTGGGTCCAGTATCATGTGCAAAGTTAATTTGAGCCACAGGATATTTTTAATTTACCCCTTTATGTGTGTGAGGGGTTTCAGCTGGATGTAAGTGCACATGCTCTGCGGGCACAAACACACAGAAGTGTGCAGAACATCCAGAAGTATGAGGAAGTATGAGGAGTATCTGCCACTGAACAACTTTCAGAGGAATGAACTGGGCACCATCTTGTAATCAGATTTTTTGTTTGTCTTAATACATCCGTGTATAAACAGGTTTCGGTCTCCTGAGTGCGAGTAACACCAGCTGCACACACACAGACGCTGACATAAAAGTCCTACATTTCTTCCTCCCTGATGAAAGCAGTTTCGCCTTGTGCCTGGTCAGCTGACTCTGCAGTGACAAGGCTTGTCACTAACCAATGGCAGAGGCAGGGCACTGTGCGCCGAGGTGCTAGAATCACTGCCAAGGTCAAG
>NW_018127934.1:2340877-2346888 GCF_001952655.1 Monopterus albus
CCATAATGAAGCCCGTTATTTTTTGGTCAGTGACCAGTAACCACTGAAATGTCAACATGGATGACAGTCCTCTATCCCAGATCTGGGAAACAGCACTAACTATCATGTGACACAGCATAAAGCACTTGTGGATGAATTAACCAAATATACTAGAGCAGATTCTGCTGAAATCTGAGCTGCTCTAAGGTGACTTTGGCAATCATGGTCTCGCTCTTGTAGTATTGGTTTTGCTTTGCTGTACTGCTATATGTAATGCAGCAACTTCAAATTATTAAATGTTCTGACACCACTAGACATCCAGCAGTACAGTGCACAATACAAATCTACTGCTAAATCCACACTGCAGCCACGACATGGAAGTCACTTACTAGGAAATGAAAACAAAAGTGAAAACTGAAGTTATGACCAAAGCTGAGAATAAAGTATTTGTTCCATTCATTCATTTATAAAGCATTCAGTGTGTGTTTTTGTTTCTATGGTAAATGATTTGGTTTTAATATTCTGGCCACATTTGGGATTTTGTTCACATGTCGTTTGTAACTGACTTAATTTTAACATCAAGTGACTGCATCATGTCTCACTTGTGAATCTCCTCAGGGAAATGTTATGTTAAGCAGAGTATACAATATCCACACCCCACCTCTTAGCTAGCTCTGCACTGTGGCATTCAGTTCAAACATGTACACCTACTTCATCATAAAACTCAGTGTCAGCATCTCATATAGTCATTATAAAACAAACTTCTGGTTTTCACTGCTTAAATGAAATGCTTGCTGGAGTGTCAACAACATCTGAAAGCTCCTCTCCACACACATTTCCTACATCTTACAACTAGAAAATGCTTTAGTGAGGCTTTGAGCCGGTCTGGTGGGATGATTACTCGGCACACAATGTGTGCAAATAACAGAATTATCATGAAGCACCGACTGATAGTAGCAACTGGGACGTCGCCTTCATCAACACACAACACACCATCATTTTATCTTCTGACGGTCTTAAACCAGATATTATCACTGTTGCTGATTTCCTGGAAATACAGATTGTTCTGTGGCACACCCACACACAGAAAGAGAGAGAGAGAGAGAGAGAGAGAGACCAGGAAAGTGAAAAGAGAGTGTAAACCCTGGCAGATAAGACCTGAATGGAAAGCTGCTGGAATTTAGCACCAGCCAACGCCAGTTAACGCCCCCTAAATACAGAATCCGTAAATATATAATAGCTGAGCTGTTAAACAGTGTCACGCACACCACACCGAAACAGGGGTTTTATGACAAAAACTAAACTGTGAAATCCACCTGTTCACCTGCTCTTGCACTGAAAGACAGGCTGAAACTGCTCATGAAACAAAGAGGAGAAAGGAAAAGGGAATGTGAGAACTTAGGGGAGAGGGAAGACCTGTGAAGGGCAAGTGGAAGGAATAGATGAGCCTGACTGTGTGTGTGTGTGTGTGTGTGTGTGTGTGTGTGTGTGTGCCTGAGCCCTGAGGACACCTACTTTGTGTCAGTTTTGTGAATGGATTCACAGTCAGTCTCGGCCCAGGGAACACTCCATTCTGGCTGCAGGGGGATCGAGTAGATGTGTTTATGCCTTCATTACATTGTGCGGAGTAATTTTTCTCGATGCTGTTACTGTGAGGACATTTTAGTTGGTGTTCTGACAATTTGTGCTGCCTACTCTGGTAGTAGAGTCAACTAATCCTGATTGCCCCCCGAGACACAACTCCTATCTCTCTACCACTTTCCAAGAAAATGTTAGAGTGATTGTTTTCAGACCCTATCCCAACCCTAGCCCTACGCTAAACCCTAACACTGGCCACTTACTACAACTGTACTCCTGAGCCCTAACATGGAGTTTATTTATTTTAACCTGTCAGTCAGGGTAGGTCCACTGAAAGACAACCTCTCTTTTTTCATTAACGCCCTAGTAGCCTACTGGTATTTTCTGTCCCCTAAACCTACTCATGTCCACATACACACCCTCAGTGCCATCCATGTTTGCTTGCCTTCACTGCCAATATCAAATCACCTTCTGCACACACACACACACACACACACACACACACACATCTTGCCTCTTGGCTTGCTGTCCAGACAACTAGCCCATTGTGCGTACCATCAGGTATGCAGAGAAGCTGCTGCTTGAGAGCTAAAGGATGGGTTCACATCTCTTAAAGTCTATTTTAAAACAACACTAGGCTGCCCATATGTACATCAGAAGAGTTATTTGTCACTATCATTGTTCCTCTAGTAGTGACCATGAAAAGATCAAGTAAGATGTAAGTGTCATTGTTTTGTTTTGAGTATTGTCCCGCATAACTAACACTAGGAAGGGATTTCTCCACAATTCAACAATTACAGCAACCAGCAATGCTTTTAATTTAGATATGGAGCAGGTAAGTTTTGTTTTAAGTCAGACTTATCCCTTAATATGTTTATGTTCCTATTCAGTCTAAACCTATAAAGTCTATCTAGCTAAAAGAGGCAAGAAACCAGCAGTGAAATGAAGCATAATAACAGAATTTAGCACATGAGCAGGTTGGAGGAGAGGATGGAGGGTTCAACAATGTCATCACACAGGCGGGTAAAGGGGTTACACAGGGGTCAAAGGTTGACCAGAGGAAGGCGGGGGAGCAAGGAGAGACGGGAAGGAGAAGTGTTGATGCAGCCTTCACAGTGAGTGGATGTCACCTGTTTACACATTAAACAGCGGGTGTCAGTCGTGAGCTCTGTATTCCCAGAAGAGAGAAGGTTGCACAATGCTTTTTTTAGAGGGTTTGTTAAAAGAAATAAATCCGTGTATAGTGTCCTGTATAGCACTGTATTTATGTACCTCAGTCTAGTAGTAGTGGAGGATGGTGGACTTTGGCCCTGGAGACTGGGCTTTGCATCTTTACTCCCTCATGTGGTTAGCTTTGGGCAACAAAAGTAGTCTGGTTAAGGTTAGGAAAAGCTTGTGGGTTTTGTTAGATATCAACACAATGTGCCTTGTGCTTCATCCTATTTACTGCTAATGTTTTAATCATTATCACAGGCTTTGTAGCTTTGTGTGCAGTCCTAACAAAATCTTAATCATAGAGATGTCATATCAGAAAACTGTAATATGAGTGATCGTTTTTATGTTTACAGAAGGACAGTTTTCTTTTAGATCATTAGAACAAATTTATTTTTCCAAAGGTGATTTGTGTTGTAGTAGTTACTCATAATCTATGTTGTCCAGCAGATTAGTGCATAAAAATGTGTCTGTACTGTCAAGGAAGGGATGAACACACGTGTTTTGTTGTTTAATTTGAAGGCCTTGTCAAGTTCTTGCAATCTGGCAAAGTGACACTTTAAGTGGAGGAGAGGAAGGAAAGAAGCACATAACCTGGCAGTTGCTACGGCTGTTAGTAACACCCCCAGTCCTGGATCCCCCACACGACTTTTCCTTGCTTTTACAGTACATTGTTATGGTTTTTGCCTTATGTCTGATCTTCAACAATTTCTTGTTGCTGCCTGAAACATAATGTCAAATTTCTCTCCACTTGTCTCTCTCCACTAAACAGCTCCTCTCTTTTTTATCTAGCCTGGATGTGCTACCCTAATTTTTACCGGTTTCACCTGCCCCCACGTCTCACTGCTTTTCAGCATTTGGGCCAATGAGAGCGGAGCTGAAGAGGGAGGCAGGAGGTGGGGGTGAGGGGTCGGGGGGGAAGAATGTGGCCATTGTGCTTTCCAGGTATGTGTGTGTTTGTGACAAACAGAAAGAGAGAGAGAGAAGAGAGAGAGAGTCTGATCAGATCTTGTTACAGGTGTTTCATAAACAGCACAATACAGCTACCAAGTCCCTCTCTCTCTCTCTGCTGCATGAGCTTCTTTAGTCTGCAGCTTTTGCTTTCTGCTTCGTGCATGAGGCGTATGGCTTTGTCTCACACACACTAGACTCTGTGCTTCCCCATTATGAGCAAACGTTCATGTGACAGTCATGTGACATGACCAAATACTATGCATATACTGTATGTGTGTGTGAGTATAATTCATGCCATTTAAGCTGTTTCTTCTTTTTATGCTTTAGGTTTACTGAATAGTGACTTCCCATCAGCTTCCTGCTTTAAATAATTTGTTTGACCCTGTCAAGCTAAAAACAAAAGAGATCTTTTACTTTTCTTCCTGTTGCCCTCTTTCTGTAACATCGTCTGTCTTCCTGAAACTAGAGAGGGCCCAAACACAATACCACTAAGGTCACACTTAGGAAAAAAATAAAAACTATAAATTCCAGCCTTAGACAACTGCGTGTCCCTTTTTTGCAATTATGGAATGTGATACAGTGGGTTGAGAGATAAGTATCACTCTGAAAAACAGTTCAAGAGGTGAAGTGAACTTACTTGAATCCACAGCCACTGCCTGAGAGAGACACACACACACACACACACACACACACACACACACACACACACACAGATCTGCAGGGACATTTGAATAGTAAGTATCACATACTATCCACTTAACCAGTATCTAGGTTTGTTCCTCTGCATGAGGCAGTTTAAAAGAAGCTTGTGTCATCACTACATCAGGTCTGACCAGCACGTCAACACACACCTTTTGCACACCTTAGACTATTAAAAGTATTTGCAGTATTCACAAGGAAGTCGGTCGTCTTTTAAGATGGTGGACACGTATGCCTTCAGACAGGAGTGTACAGCAGGTGTCAGTCAGTCTGCGCCTTCTTCCACATGTGATCCTCAGAGCAATAAGTTAGATTGTAAGTGAAAGTGTAACTGTTATCTCACATTACAGCACCTCTCAAAACCGTCTATTAATGAAACTTATTCTCTACTATGCTGGTTTTGTAAATTAGATTAGATTCAACTTCACTGTCATTGTGCAAGTTACAGGTACAAAACCGATAGCAAAAATACGTAGCGATAACTGGTATATTTGAAAGGATTCAGCATCTTGCTCATAAGGTTTACCCAAAAATCAGAGGCATAAATTACATATTAAAGATCTTGTCAAAGGAGCCGGGTCATGGAGAAACACAGATAAAAAAAAGTTAGCTCCTCAAACTATAGAAGAAATCAATGTCTTGGAAATGTAATCTTGTAATCTCATTAATGTTGTGATGAGTGTCAGAGAGACAGCTGCTCTCGGAAATATCCACCAGAGGCACAGATACACATATGTTGTAACCGTACATATGGAAAGTATATGACCGGGCACGTGCATCCACAAGCTAATACGCTCACACCACTAAATCTTGTTTGGACAACAACAGGACACCCAAGGCTAACTGGCGCCTTGCTCAACCAGTTTCTGCAAAACACACACACACACATACACACACACACACACACACAAGATGACTAGCGAAGACAGCAACTGATCACACACATGCCCACAAAAAATAAACATCGTGTCCCCATCCCATAACCTTGTAGTGAAGGTTACAGCAGTCAGCAGGGTCAGTGGGAACACTGGGCCAGCTGAAGAAATGTCTTTCCAGATACCCACTGTGTGTATGCACTGTGTGTATGTGTGTGAGTGTGTGTGTGTGTGTGTGTGTGTGTGTGTGTGTGTTCACATTCCTCCAGGTGAGAAAACACATCATGTCCCTCAAATAGCCTTACAGCAAAACATTTAAACTTTAAGATAAAAATGAGAAACAGAGAGACAGGAAAGGAAAAAGAGACACATGACACACAGCTAACCTGTGGGATGATAGGAAGTGGAGTCCTTGTAGATTCTTCTGCCGCTGTCCAAAAGCAACGAACCGGCTTTTCACTTTCTCATCTTCCCTTCCTCTTCCTCTCCTCTGCTGTCTGTCAGGTTCTCTCTGGCCTCCTCGCTGTCAGGGTGCCTCCTGTCTTCAAAGACAGGTCCACCAAAGCACAATCAGAAGAAATCTCACACACATCTAACAAAAACATGTACACACACACAGACATGCACTAAGAGGGAGGACAAGTCAGAGTTTCTGTTCTCCTTTTGGTGTTTTTTTGGATTCTGACTCAGATCCTCTCTGTTTGTCCTCTCCTC
>NW_018127934.1:2346923-2349112 GCF_001952655.1 Monopterus albus
CAGGGGGGGGGGGGGGGTGGGGGGTGAACTTGAAGGAAAGAGCTAGAGAGAGAAAGAGGGAGGGAGGAAGGACAGTGGTAATTAGTGAGTTTGTACTTGACTCTCACTGACATAAGCCCAACATTCCACAGAACCGAGGGGGGGAGGAAAAAAGAAAAGTTCTGAACACATACACCGACACGCTAATGGTCCCAGGAACCATGTGAGAGAACCCCCTCCTCATCCAGAAAAAAACAAACACCTATTTTCCTTACAGCACACCACAGCTGACGCGTCCTTCACTTCAGGGCTGCATGATGTTAGAGTGATGGTGCTGCTGCTGGAGCTTCACTGTCCGTCACCTCAACTCTCCAAACACCGTCCGGCAGGTGTTTCAACCTTCTCTCCCGTGTCTTTTCAAGAAAACCTCCTTCTGTCTTTCTCTCTGTTCGTTTTACTCCCTGTTGATCTGTGTATAGTGTACACACTGACTGCTCCTAAAACTCACCAAACCAGAATCTGACTACCCAAACCCCCAACACACCTCCCTCCCTCCCTCCCTCCCTCTCCTGCTCATTCCCTCCTATCATTCTGGATGAGAAATGCTATCCTCCTGTGGCCCTGGCTAATGTGTGTGTGTGTGTGTGTGTGTGTGTGTGTGTGTGCGCGTGCACATGCAAACAGTCAGACCTGAATTATAGCAGCCAGAGCAGCATTCCTCCAAAGACGTTTCCTGCACACCTAGTCCAAAACCTCACCCCACATGATCACATCGACCACATGCTTATTACAGATGATCCCACACAAGCCGACCTGTACTCATTCACAAAAATATACACCGCTGAGGTCATGGTGACACACTGTCTTTATGTTAGAGTGCTCACTGCTTTGACGTATGCACTGTAGATCTCTCTGTAATGACATCCCTCAGTAATAACAACTCACTTGTGCCCTCGGATATCTCGTGTTTGACTGTCAGCATGATACAGATGTGACTGACCTGAGGGAAATCTGAAGCTTTAAATGTGTAAAATAAACAGTTTCTCACTTTGGTTAAACAGGCTCCTGCTGTAAGCCTGAACAGAAAGTAAAACAGTGAGGATATCTCAAATTTTACAGCACTGACTCAACTTGTTTTTCTTATTCTCCACCTTCATATTTCCTTCCCTCCCCTCCCACTCTTCATTCTCTTTCATTTATGACAATATGAGTCCTGTTTAATCTTGTAGAGCAGACCTTCTCGTTCAGTGTATTCTGTGGTTTAGTACTGTTTTCTCTCTCTCGCTCACTCTGTGTGTGTGTGTGTGTGTGTGTGTATACCTACCTGAATTCCTTGCAGAATTTGATGTGGGCGGAGCCAGGTATTTCCTTCTTCCTGTTCTCAGGTGCGTGGTGAGCGTGACGTCTTTGTGACAGCCAGTTGTCATGGAGACAGAGACCGAGCTGTACTTAACAGTAACAACTACAGACAGCCGACTGACAGGCTGAGAACAGAAGAGAGAAGTGAGGAAGCTGGATTCCTGTTTACAGTAACAGCACACACACACTAACACACATGCATACAGATAAAGTCCCCGCACACACATTCACACAAACTCAGTAGGGAACTTGTGAGTCTGTGTGTGGATAGAAAACTGAGATTGAGTCAGATGTGCTCATACAGAGAAATAACGTTTCAACACAGCAGCTGAACTCAAGCAGGGAGGAGATTGGGGCTGTTGGACATGTTGCTCAATACGTTCAGTTTTAATGCTTACTTAACAGATCTGGTAGAGCCTGAATAAAGTGTGCAAACACAAAAGCATATCGTTAAGTTTCTGGAGCCATACTGCAACGAGTAGGCTCCAGAGTTCACAAATGACCTTTAGCAATTCAAAGGCATCATGGAAAACAGTTTATAGAATACTTTTCTACAGTAGGTGCAAGTAGTAAACCTACTGCTGTTCAGTCATCAGTATTTCATAATATAGTAACAGTGTGTGGTCAGATAAAGCCTATTTAAATGTTAGGACAACAATGTCCAGTGATTTTTTTTTTTTAAATACTTCAGCTCATTACAGCTAATTGCATTTACTCGTCATTGCTGCTGACAGTTTTCTAAAATATATCAGTGTTTTAATACCAAAAACTATTAGAATTGCAGCAAAACCAAATTACTATTCTTGGTCTTCTGTCAGTGTTAAAGTCAAATGTGGAGAGTGTGTTTCTTG
>NW_018127934.1:2349141-2363678 GCF_001952655.1 Monopterus albus
GCTGAAACAACTTGTTGGGTCACAGAATAATGCAGGGAGAGACCAATCACAAACCAGTGGGATATCAGTTATAAAGATAAGGGTTGTTTTATTTATTGGGAAGGGCAGGACTGTTCAAAACTTTGATAGTTTTATTGGTTGGAGTTTCTATAGGCACCTTCGAGCCAGGTATGAGGCCAACAATAAAGATAAACAAAGGTTTATCAGGAGGCTGTTGATATTTTTTTGTACTGAGTTGACCAAAAATTGTTTGGTGTTTTTATAGTAACTGGTACAAAACACAACATGAAAAATAACTGCATCTTAAATATTTTTGTTTTATTATAATATCTTATGTAATTAAAGCCATTCTTGCTTTTGATAACACAAAGAAAGTGCTGAGATCTGGGGGGCAGGTTTACTGAAGCCAGGCCAGTTAGGTGAGAGGCAGGGTACACCCTGGATGGGTCCCCAGTCTATCACAGGGCTGACACAGAGACAACTAGTCACACTCACACCTATGATCAACTTGGAGTTGACAGTTAATCTAACCTGCATGTCTTTGGACTGTGGGAGGGATCCGGAGTACCAGGAGAAAACCCACGCAGGCACAGGGAGAACATGCAAACCTCCACACAGAAAGGTCTCAGTTGGGACTTGAACCTAGAATCTTCTTGCTGGGAGGTGACAGTGAATTCCCGCACCATCATGCCACCCTGTTAGGGTTAAAGCTCTTAACCCTTCTTTAATCAGGATGTGAACAAGCTGTTCAGTGAGGTCTAAGGATCAGAACGAGCACAAAGTCCATAAACATGGTTCAGAGCTCTGCTTTTTACTTCTTTCATCCCAGAGGGCAAAACATAAATGCAAAAATACAAAACTCACAGACAAAAAGACAGTCCCCCAGTACCCAAACGAAAACCCAACTGAATTAAACAATGGTTTTAAATACTGCCTGGTCACATCATCCAGTAAATGCCTAGGGTGAAATCAAACAGGTGGTTAAAGATACTTAAAATGTTAATTTTTCTAGGGCTGGCAGGGAACAAAATACAAAAACAAAACTCATGTGTTCCTCCCTCTCATAGTCCCACATGGTATAGTCCAAACTGCCTCCACCTGGGGAAGCCTGGGGCGTTCATATACACACTTTAATAAAAACACCATCCTCAAAGTGGTCCCCAAAAACTGAAACCATTAGAAATAAGAACAACCAACCAATGAACTCAAATTAAATCCTGCTAAACAAAGCCAGTGTATTAATCAACTAAAGTGGATTTAAGTTTAAATGATAAATACATACTCCATAACAACACCAAATATTAACTAAAGAACAAACAGTCACCTGATTAGAGAGTGACACTTCCTTACATGACCTTGTCTCTGCAATGTTATATGCATGTAACTTTGTCAACATTTACTTGTTTTTGAATATAACACAATAAAAATATATTGTAATCACTGTGTTTATCATATTGTGCCAAAAGCTCTGTGATTAAAGCTTTTTTGATTGACAACTGTAAAGAACTATACACTGGTATTAGTATATCATCCAGCTCCTATCTTTTAACAAGCACAAGGAACTGTGACCACATAGCCCCTGTTCTGGCATCACTGCACTGACTTCCAGTCCAGTACAGAATAGATTTTAAACTTATTTGTTTTTTAAAGCTTTGAATGGTCAAGCACCCTCCTACCTAGTGGGCTGGTTAATCTTCATGTGCCAGTCAGCTGACCTAGTGTGCCTAGGTCCAGGCTTAAGCTCAACAGTCATCAGGCCTTTGGTATCGCTGGGCTAAGACTGTGAAACAGCCTTCCATGACAGATTAGATCTGCCCCGATCTTGGCAGTTTTAAATCGCATAAGAAAACTCATTTGTTCTCTTGTAGTCATCACATGATATGATGGTTTTATGTGTAGTATTGATGTCTGGGTGTGTTATGCTATGTGACTTTAGTGTTTTATTTTGTTATGCTGACATGGTGAAGCAATAGTTAACACTCTCGCCTCCCAGCAAGAAGACTCCGGGTTTGAGCCCCGGGCCAACCTGTGTGGGTTCTCTCTGTGTACTCCGGTTTCCTCCCACCATTCAAAGACATGTATCTTAGGTTAACTGACAACTCTAAATTGACTTTGGAGTGAGTGTGAGTGACAGCAGAGGACGGTGAGGTTGGATTGACTCGCCTGCTGTCAGTAATGCCTGTAACATGATTGATCGGGACATCTGCAGCATATCTGTTATCTATCGTGGCACATGAACTGATTTCATGTGTTGTTCTGTGTGCCTTTGTGTAATTACTGAACCTGGGTTTGCGCACTGTAATTCACACCCTGGTGATGTTGATCTATATCTCAGCAAAAAAAAAGTTAACAAATATGTCCCAAAGTTATGAACTATTGCTTTTACAGTTACAGAACATCTAGCTAAAACAAATACATTAGGACCCAATTTGTAATAAACTGGAATTGCCATTTAATGATGGCTTGATAAACATTTAGTTTATGTACACAGCCACTTGCAGACATGCCCATGCTGCTTCTTCATTGTGTGTATACAAAAGCGAACTCTACCCACAATAAGCAACTCAAATCCTGCCCTGGTTGCTACACAATAGGCAGAGAGACCTGAGACACAGAAAACCGAGATTCCCAGCAAAACACTCTTGCAACAAAGACACACGAGAAATGGGGCAGTGTATCTGTTCGCCTGCAACGAGTGGGCCACATGAAGCCATCACTCATGCTGCAAGGAAAACCGAGGAAAGTGGAAAACTCAGATCATGTTACTATTGTATCCAAACTGCGAACTCCATTTATGATGTCAAATTGTATTAGGGGCATGTGTGTGTGTACCAGTGTGTAATCAATGTTTATGGCCTTGTAGGACCTTGTTATTAGTTAAATGGCAATCTGTTACATAGTGTCATTGCGCTCTCTCTCACTTTGTCCCTGGGTCTCTCTCTCATGTTACACAAATAAGATCACTTGGCTGTGATGTAACGATGTATTTTGTCAAGTTCTGACCTTGTACTTTACACAGAAGCAGCATTCTCCACCTTGTGATAATAATTTAGCCTCATGTAGAAGATGTGTGTGCGTGTGTATGTGACAGAGAGAGATGTGGGTCTAATAGACTCTAATTGGGTCTTGATGAGTGAAGGAGATCAAACCGAACCTGATGAGCACTACTAAATCTCTCTCTCTCGCTCTCTCTTTCTCTCTCTCTCTCTCTCTCTCTCTCTCACACACACACACACACACACACACACACACACACTCCTCCACTCTTATATACATCCTATGGCCAAATATACTGCATGTAGACACTGCTGTCTGGGAACCTGTGTGTGCAATTTCATTCAAAATAGCTAAAGCTTGGCCACACAGTGTAGGTCCAAGGTCCTTTCTCACTGTACATCAAGGTCATTCAAGTATAGAACACACACACATACACATAAAGAAATGTGTAACTACTGAGCGTGATAATATTGGTGTGAGAGGTTTGCAGTGTGGGTGTGGAAGTAAATTGATTAAATAAAGAGTGGAAAGCAAGGAGAGAGAAACTCCTTCCAGGACTGTACAGCTTCCCCTAAAGATTAAACCTTATTGAGAAAATTCCAGGTCGGCTTAAGGCCGCACGACCCGACGTCTCCAGCCGGGCCGATTATTGAATACGATATTACACACGCGCACATGCACGGACGCATGCAGAGCAACTGGATTCCTATTGTGAGGTGACATTGATGACGCGTGTTATCAAGGATAATCCCTCCAGCTGTACTCTCACCCGTGGAGACGTAAAGCTCATTTGGGACAAAAGGGGTTTTTTTTTTGTTTGTTTTTTTGAAACACACCGATAAACTCCTTCATGTGTTTTGTGGCACCTCCTGTAGCTTACCAGGCACCAGTAAACTACAGGAATCAACACCGTCTGCTCCATTACTACCTAATAAGTCACATGCAACTAGTTACTGTAATTAAATTACAAAATAAATGTCATTGTAATCCGTTACAGTTACTGAGGATGTAATGTGTATTTAACTTACAGTTATTAATCAAACTGTTGGCGATTACAAAGGGGTTACATCTGAATATTTGTTGTTGGATAAAAAGCTCATTAATTCTTTTGCTTTGCATCTTTTAGCCGTGCAGGAGGCTGACGCCATCTTTTGGCATATTTCTGGACAATGCAGGCCAATAAAGCCTTGGGACAAATACTATCAAAGGCAGGGGTGGCTAATAAGGACCTGTCTCCATGTCTAAAGAGGCTTGCTTTTGATTGGTTCTCTTGTTTGGCTTTGCACCGCCTCTCATCTGTCAATCAAACCACCGCACTTTGCTCTAAGCAACCTGATTCTGCCAGGCCCAGGCAGCCAAGGCAGCTGGTCATGTGGTCAGACAAGAACACTTCTCAGTGCTGGAGGTTTACCAGTATTTTTCTTCTGAAATCAGAAAAGGGCTTTGCTTGGTGCTTGTTCAGTAGGCTACGTGTTTCAACAGTAATGAATAATGTAACTGAACTTAGGTTTAAGAATCTTTAATAAAACACTAATAAATGTTGAGTACAGCTGTGAGGTTTACTCTGCTTGGTTTAAATTTATGTTAGGAATGTTCAGCTTTATTGCCCAGTTTAAAACATTTGTTAGAAAGGTCATCGAAAAGTAATTAAAGGTAATAGGTTACATTACTTTGATGAAATAATTAAAATAGTTGCATTACTCATTAAATATTTACCAGGGCAAGTAGTAATCTGTAGCCTATTGCATTTCCAAGGTAACCTTCCCAACACTGGTCACACGCTGCAGTAATCAGTCTGGACTGAAATGCAGGAAATGGCTCCCTCTGCTGGTCTGATACAGACATTGCATAACATAACCAACAGTAAGGGAACATGCCCACTGAGTGTAAGTGCTGTTGTTACATTACTATGTAAGACTGTTCTTCTCCTAAAACAGGAAAATAGTTTGATGTCTTAACGATTTTCAAATTAATTCATTAACAATGAAACTTACAGTGATTTAGTTAGAATGTTAGTTAAAAGTTGCTAATAAAAACTAACATTGAATATTAAAGAAGTGATCGCCACAAAAAATGATTTTACTGAATGATTGAAATAGAAAACCATACTCAGATAAAACGGTGTGTTATTTTACCATATGTATAATTTCTGGACAGTTTTGGTTAGAATATGGTTTAGTGCAGGGTGAGGGTTACTGTTAGGCTGCTGAAAAAGTAGTTATATCACACTGCATGGACCTTGGTTTTGTCATAAGCATGACTACTTAAGAAAAAATAAATAAATCTTATTCAGAAGATATGTGTTGAAGAGTAGTGCTAAATGACAAACACTGCCACGAGTGAAGAACAGCAGGGTGGACAGAAGAGGTGCACAATATATGAATATCAAAGGTTGCTGACATGTGACCAGACATGTGAATGCTTGTGTTTACATGGATATATGTACATGCATAACCATACATTTGCATAAATCACATGTATATGTGTGCATTGTATCTGTACGTGTTTCATGCAAAACACAAACATACACAGACTTCTTTAACAGATTTCCACCCTGCAACACAATCTGTCTATCTATATTATTGGTAGTAGTACAGGCAGTAATACTAGTTGACCTACGATATGTTACAGGCATCTTTATTACTTCTTTGTGGTGTGCTGCACTGCATTATAGTGGTCAGTAGGAGGCAGTGTCAGACCTGCCTGTGAAGTCTGTCAGACATGAGGAGACAGCAGTAGCAGGAAAGTTCGCAACTGGCGCAACTGGTCATAATTCTGTATACTGCATGTACCCATCCTGTACATCAGTACATTACCTCAACATAAACACACTCATACATTCACACACTATCTTTTTAATTGTATCTCAAAGCAGATGATCTCCTTTGTCCCATAAATAGATCCAAGTTTGAAAGAGCTTCAGCATATGAACCAGGTTGTTTAGGTTGTCTGTCTTTAGGAGGTCAAATAACAGCAACCTCTAAATGGCAAAGGTCTCATTTACTCTGTGTCTGTTACAGAGTGACCTCCATTATCATATTGTTGCCATAACATTTCAAACTCAGGACTCAAGCTGCTCTGGAGCAAAACCATGCATGACAAAGAGGTAGTGAGTGTATGAAGTGGTTTAATTCATTGAGACCAAGTATGATATACCTAATGCATAGAATACAAAATACTTTCAGAGCAGAAAATACCCATTTGTGGTTATTATAGTCTGGACGCTTGTTTACGTTGCAGTTTTTAGGAGATGATCTATGTTTTTACCACGAGAAGGATTCTGGACAACAAAGGTATGACCTGCTATGCAATTTCAAGCAGTTCATTATCCTTTATGTAGATTACACTAAGCTGTTGTAGCCTTTTCTTCCAGCACTGCTCCTCTAAAATGGGCTTTCTCCTGTGGAGGAAACTGCTTCACACTCATTAAATCACTGCTGTTTGAGTCATTCATTTATTCCATTTACACTGACATGCTCCTACTGGACCTGTTGGACATTTCTGGTCAATTCCAACTTTGTGCTTAAACACTGATGTGTGCTGTAAAAGCCGATTACATTTTTAATCCTCAATTCAAGTGGTGCCTACATTATTGGTTCAAACTTCATCCTGCAAACTTGTATAAACTAAATATGTGTGCGCCTGTAGGTGTGTGTGTTGCAGAGAGATGAGTGAAGCAGGTCAGTGAGAGGTGGACGTTTGTGCAGGGTCGGACCATGGCACATTATTTATTGATGCTAATGTACCTGACCTGCCACCTAATTGCACCAGAGGAGCCCAGTTACTCACAGTGGCTTATAGCTGCACTGAAACTAGAAGGTGGATCAAATGTCGGCTATGACTGACACTGTGCATCTTATTTACACATGTAGAGCTCGGGTTCAGCTGTGATCATGGCAGACAAAGGTAATGTCTAGCTGCTTTTTTACATTTTATATATATTGTTTGTGTAACATATGCAACCAGCAGATGTACATGCTCCTACACACACTTAGTTCCCTGTCTGTTATAGGGCGCCCCAGCAAGGATGTGAATACGAGCTCCGTGATGGAGGAGAGCTCCATGTCACATCAAGACCATGGCCAGCAGACCAACAAATTCTGCATTTTTAAAATATTTTATCTTATACTGAGGATATTTAATCATACTCAGAGGTATTTAGCATTGAACAGTGTAAGAATTTTTCATATTCTAACATTTATCATGCAGGTAAAAGAAGTTTTCAATGACATGATGATAACAACTTTACACTGAACAGTGGCCAGGGGCTCTTATTGTGAAAAGACAGATAAGGCTCTCAAATATACATGTGTGGCATCAGGTTGCAGCCACCTATAGCTGAGCTGTATGCACCATTTGAAGCCAAAGAGAAAACCCATCAGCCGTCCAAAGTCTGAAACTTTATCCTAGAGTTTCTGACCTCTGTTTTTCTTTTTGGACTAGACTTGTTCCGGTATTTTGATACATCCCAGAAGGAAAAGTACACATGTCAATAATTAAACTGATCATGGCTGAATTCCATTTAGCTGCTTCAGTTTCATGGTCATGGGATTGTTGGCTCACTCTCATGCTGTCATGACTTACTGGGACACTTGTGGCTTTCATAGCATGACCAGTCAAAATGCCGGCTGTGAACGTTCATCATCTACTGCTTTGGAAAAACCACCTACAGTACGATATTAATGTCAGTATTGCCTCTCAGGGTATGGACTGAGGTTTTTTCCATATTCATCTACTACTTTTCTCTTCTCTTTCATGAAATGTCTTTATATTGTGCCCCCAGTTATCAACATTATATGCCTAAAAACCTCCCTCCATTCTCACTGTCACTAATTTTTGTCCTCATCCTTCCTCTCCCTGTAGTCTTGCCTCCATCAGATCAGGTCTACCTGCAGGCATCAGTCATTTTCCAGCAGCTGCGTGAGGAGAAGCCACATCAGCTTCTGCAATACAGCAAGAAAACGAACACACCGCTAGCGGAGAGCAGAGACAAACCCACGCAGATACAAGCCTACCAGCTCGCCTTCAACACACTCAAATGTATGAATTTCTGAAGTCACTGATATTGTTTTCAGGAGTAAAGCATTATGGTAGAATCCTTTAAACACATCTAGTGTTGAGATTCAAGTAGGACCACACACCTTTCCTGTAGAAGTCAAGCTTATGTTTAAACATAAAGTCAGGGAGAAATTAATTTGATCGACTGTCCTGCCGCCTCTGCCGGCTACCCACCCCCCCGTGAGACAGCCTTATCTCTATAATGAATAGCAGTGGAAAAGCAGCATGTGTCAACTCCAATATTCACTTTTGAATACCAACTTCAGCTGCAGATTAAATAGTATATAGTCATATATTTCGTTTCTCCATGTGACTACAAATTACTTGAGCTAGAAGTGCAGCAGCTGCCTGTATGGGAAGTGATAAGAGGGTGCACACACATGCACAAAAATCGTATGTGCACACTGATAAAGTAAGAACACACAGTTGTACACACTGTTCATGACCACATATGTAGAGGCAGCTGGCCTTTAGTTAGTAGATTTTATTTGGTTTGGAAGTATTGCTGTCTAACATGTCTGCCACCACCTCAGCGCAGTAGAGAGGAGTGAAGTTGTTGTTGGTTTGTGCTGCTGAAAGCAATGAAGAATGACTTTTAAAGCTGCAATGATACAATTCGTTATACTAACAATGTTATGAAAGGAGTAATTTGTAATGATGATCCCCCAGATGATTATTGCAGTTCCCCTCAGCTCTGTATGGAGTTTTAGTGTCTTTCTGCTCATTGTTTTACAGCCTGCAACTTTACTGTTCTCACTGTTTCGTCAGTTGCTTCCAGCAGTAAGAGGCAGCTGTTTTCAGCAACCAAAAAAAAAACTCTGAAAAGCCCATTAATACTGCAGCAGTGAATGGTTTACAAAAACGTTTGGCAAAGAGCTGATGAGCACAGTGGAGCGTTTACAGTAGCAGCTAAAAATACCAGTTATTTCCCTCAGGACTGGGTGGAGACCAAACAAGAGCTAAAAGTAAACTGACTCTTTGACTTACATTCACCAGGTGGCTAAAAACGTGACTCAAAATTAATTACAATGTTGCTCCTTAGCTGCTGGATGTGTGAAAAGGACTTTATCAAATTTATTACAGTGTAATTAATAGTGTTGTCTTTTCAGTTTGTTCTGGGGCCTCCAAGAGACAATAAAAAATAATCATGCTTTAAAAAAATCATCTCTTTCCAGAAATGACTCTACTCTTTGTTGTGAACATGTTTCACTGGAAATACTTTCTAATGGTGAACATCTATTTATGAAAACTGTTAAGTCTGTGGATTTTCAGAATAAGGGGGGTACTGCTTTGGAAAGAGATACAGTATGTCTCCTGGGTTTTAAAGTAAACTTTTAATTTGAATGTAATTTTTTACTGCAACAAGAACCGCAACCAAAAATACATTTGCCTCATTCTAGCAGGGAGGCACAATATCTCAAAAAGTGGGCAAGTAAAACCAAAAATACATGAAAAAATGTTTATTTTTGTGTGCAGTTTGGTTGAACTGACCCTTTAAAATTGCTTTTCATTGGCTTTAGGGCGTCTTATTTAAATTCCAAATGATGCTTTGCTATTTTCTCTGGTGATTAACAGCACTGCTTCTTCCCCTAGACCAAGATTTACTCGAGGACATCATCAGTGACAGCCGCTTCCACACTTCTCAGCATATTGTGAGTCCCACTAGATGTGACATGAGTGGTCACAAACCCATATCTGATTAAGAACACGTTAGCACTTAGTGACTGTTAAACTGTCGGGAAGTTGTCTGTCTTAAAATGAGGTAAGCTGTGGTCGCTCTGTCCATATGACTGTGCCCCATCAGACTACGGTAAAACACTGGTGAGGGAGACAGGGATGCAGTTAAAGGCCATTTGTATTCAGATCTGTACATAGTCTGGGCAGTTATAGGTGGGAAATTATGCATACAGGAGCGAGGCAGACGCACTCTCCAACTGGGAGACTGTAAATGACACTATAAAACACTGTGCAATGACACATACATGGACAAGAAGACACACATAACTTGTGTGTGAGCATGTGTGTGAGTGCGTAAATGATGACTATGCTGAAGTATGGGTGAAACAAAAGGCTGACAGGTCGTTAGCGTGCATGTGTGACTATAAAAGCTGCCAGCATCGCTTTGTAATTCCACACACATCTTTACTGCAACAGACATATTCTAACACACAAACACATGCACACACCCTTATAGTGTGTGCAAAGCCATAAATGAAAGAGAGGAAAGAATGAGAAAAGATTTGCTTCTGTTCTGTTTTCCTTAAGGCGGTAATAACCAATATTTTTAAATTAACTATAAATCTCCTGAATACTTTGGGCTTATATTAAAGGAGTCACTTGTAGTGATGAACCCACAGAGGATTATTTAGTGGCTCTGCAGTTTCCCCTTTAGTCCTCCCTCATGTTAGCGTATTTCAACACAGTATTTTAGTTTTGGGTCAGTCTCAGCCCTGTTTCTGGATGCAGCAGGCACCTCTTTAGAGCAAAAGCCTCTCAAACACATTCTACAGCACCCAGCCCAGCACCAAACAGCAGACAAACAGGATGAGTGATTAGCTAGTAAATACCGGGGAGCCGTTAGCAGCTAAAAAGACAGATGTTTAACTCAGACGTCAGTTCATACAAGAGCTAACAAGAAAGTAAAAAGCACTGAGGTCTAGGAGGACAAGTATAGAGACGAGTCCATTATCTCGTTTAATATGAAAGGGCCAATGTTAATGTCAGCTGCCATTTTTAAAAATACTGATGACGACAGAATGATCATGAAAATAATGTTAGTTATAATGATGTTGATAATAAAAGCATTCATGTTTTGCAGTCTGCCGACTTGTTGCCCTTGGCAATGGTGATGCTGTTTGACTTCCAGGACCGAAGGTTTTTGTTGCGTCAGTGTTCAACAAAGGAAGGAGAGGAGCCTCTTCAAGAAGTCAGGGCCTTGGAGAGCAGTCTACACAGGTCTGAATCTGTAGATATCAGGGGTCATCTTCATGCATTTAAGAGCTTATTCAGTGTAGCTGTGAAAATGTTCCAGCAGCTGTACTGTAGGTTAACTGTTTTCTCATGTCAGGCAACATTAAATCTGAATATCACCAAAAGTGAAATCAAGTGATGTGCAATTTGTTTATAATGAAACTGACTGTTACACAGTGTGTGTGTGTGTGTGTGTTCATGACAGTTATAAGACAAAGCTGGCAGCATCCCTAGCTCGCTGCAGAGTGAAACAGAGCTTGCAGAGCGTCTCCTGTTTTCTGTCTGATCCTGTCAGGACCAAACAGTACAGAGCAAAACATCTGCCGCTCTACGCATGGGTCAATACCTCCCAGACCAGGTACAGGTACTCAGTTCATCCTTGGACACAAATTTATTCAGCTCTTATTTTCTCATTTTCTTCTGTTGTTGTAAAACAAGATATAAAATGAGAGAAATGCAAATATTGTCCAGTATTAACAGAGTAGTTGTATGTTTAAAGTGACAGGTTCCCTTAAGAGGGGAGTGCAGTACAAGGTTAATGTTTGGTGAAGTTCAGTGGAGTGTGTATGAGACAGGGAGGTTCAGGATTCAGATAGTTTGAGGGGAAGAAGTGCTGCTGTTGTATGTACAGTATATCACACTGTTTGTTGTAAATATCAGGAAGAAGTGCTGCTGTTGTATGTATATCACACTGTTTGTTGTAAATATCCTGTGTTTTGGAGGAGAATCAAAATCTCATGATCTTTCTATCGCCAAAACAACTCAAGCAACAAAATGTTTTCTGTCTTGTCCTCTGTAGCGTTAAAAGCATGTGTGAAGCATTACAAAGCACTGGGTTGTGTGAAGTGAAAAGCATGACCGACCTGAAGGAGTCGACATTCTGCAGGGACCCTCTTTGTCCAGACACACTCGTCTTCTCCAGGCATCTCGGCCCTCTGCTCCAACACAGCCGCCTCATCACCACACATATGCTGAACATACAGGTAGAAATCTGCTTGTGTGGTCACGAGTCGGAGCTAAAAACATCTCAGGAGTGGAGAAACTCCTAATATAATGACTGCACCTAATGTAAAAGCTAATAATGTAATAATCTGGCAATAATGTAAAAAAATGGAGTGCAAAATGTAATATACTTGCATCAATTCATGATGTAATAACCGTGAGTAAGGTCAAATTCTGGCTGAAACTCTGCTGATTCATGCGTCAATAGATTTGACTTTATCTTCAAAGGTTACTGAGCTGCATCCTGAAGAAATCTACCATGAATAAAATATTGTTTTTTCTTGAATAACCTTCACTACAAAGGGGCGGCTGTAACTCAGATGGCAGCGAGATGTGGTTACTTATTTCAGTTGGCTGATAGTCCTTCTTAGGCAGATGAATAACACTTTGCTTTAATGCTGTGAGATGGACTAAAGCCCTTGAGCTGATGTCAAGTTGAAATTGTGTGTTTTGTGTAACTGAGCCTCTGCATTTGCTGGATGAGCAGCACAGTAGTTTATAATGCTGGAAGGTACAACTGTGTAAAGACAAAGAAGGAAGTAATGTGTGCACATATGTGGTTGTCTTTCTCCAGGACAGGAGTGTGTGTGTGGCAGTGAGTGTGTTGCGCCCCCTGCAGTTCGAAAATGGTGCCGTCCTGGTTGTTGGGTCGTTCTCAGCTGTGACTGTGGCTCATATAGCTGTTGTGGCTGCTGCCCGCCCAGGCCGAGTGCTGGTGTGTGGCGCTGATCACACACCTTTACAGGTAGAAGAGATTCAGGAGCTACTCACAGAAATGGACCTCGGGAGTGAGTAACAACTAGACAACAGAGATGCAAACAAAGGCTTTTAAATCAAGATCTGTTGATGGTCATGCTTATGTTCCTCCGCATCCAAATGCAGATGTGCGAGTCCTGTCAAAAGCATTCTGTGGTCTGGATGAAGGCGACGCCGCCATCAAGCATGTAAAGGTCATCGTAGTGCTGCCTCGGTGTTCGTCATCGGCCCTCAGCGACCCTGTGCCCACCATCCACAGCGAACATGGAGGTGTGGAACTGTAGGGAGTAAAAGGAAAAGCGAGTGAGAGACAGGCACAGTTCCAATGTCCACCCTGGGCCCTGAGCAATGTAGTGCACATATGAGGCTCATATTTCATCCTAAATTTGCTTTAATTTATGCATTTTAAATGTTCATGGACGTGAACCCTGGCAGACCTATGAGAATGTCTAAATGCAGCCATTAACCATTTATTTTGGATAGAGGCCATAAAATAAGGTGGACAGAAGAAAAGTGGAGGTGATGAAAAAATAACTGCTACAAAAGTCCAAAAAATATATATAACAATGAAACATTCTAGAAATATTGATGGTGGAATATTTCCATTAAATCTTCCAAATATCATAAAAATGTTAAATAAGTTTCTGTCTGTTGACAGACTGGGATCTACTGCCAGACCTGTGTCATGGGTCTGTGTCCCAAAGGAAAATGTACACAGTGGTGACCCAGCAGGAACAACTACTAGCACATGCTCTCGCCTGTGAGTGTACAACACACACACACACACACACTGAACAAAGCAGAGATAGATACAGAACCTTTCAAGCAGTAAAACATGTTCGACATTTTTATAAACAGTGAAACATGTGACATGGTAAAGCTGATAATCGTTACAAACTCACATACACACACTTGCAATTTATTTTATATGTACTATACACTGGTCTGTTGATACGATGCCAGCGGAACAGGAAGTCATTCTAGGCTTTTTGTTTTATTCTCTCCTTTCCCCTGCCCTTGTCAGTCCCAAAGGTTCAGACGGTGGTCTACTGCACTCGCTCAGTGTATCCTGAGGAAAATGAACAGCTGGTGAAAAGAGTGTTAGAAAAAACACATTGTCACACCAAGCTGCTGCCCTTCAGGTAAACACACACACACACACACACACCTGTTTTCTTTGTGCATGTATTAACTGTCTATAAAGTGTTAGATTTATCAGACAGACTTTTCATTTCATGTCCACAGGTTCAAAACACATATGTAATGAGACAACTGAAATTAGTAGTAATCCATGTCCACTGCAGGCAAAGCTTAACAAAGCCAACTCCATTACATCTGAAAGAAGACTGAAGGCAATTAGACCCCGTTTCCCCTCCCTAACCTCCACAGCCTGCCTGAGACAGACAACAACAGATGATTGGTAGCAAACTGTGAAGCATATCAGCAGAGATTATGTCATATTACTGTATCTTTCCGGCACCAAGGGGGGGTCTTTTCACTAGGTTCAAACGCAAAGTCTTTTTATAAAGCAGCCTGTATGGCTTTGATACAGTGATACAGAAAATCAATTTTGATGTCATATGATGCAACAACATCAGCACATGTCATGTGAAATCAGATTCACTTATTTGTGAATATTTATTTCAGGTGTCACTGTCGGCAGAGCTTTGACCAGATCCCGGGGGAGGCTGGAGATATTGAGTCCGAGTGGACCATATTCTCCACCTCCATTGTCGATGCGGCCGTTCGGAGCT
>NW_018127934.1:2366363-2390143 GCF_001952655.1 Monopterus albus
AAGGAAAATGGATGGATGGATGGATATTTCACTTATTTCTTATGCAGGCCTCAAACTGACACTTGTGGATAAAGAGGTGTCTTGTTGCAGAGTAGAGACAGTAGGTGACAGGACTGCTGTCAGTCCTCACACCAGAGTTTACATTGGAACTAGGCCAGACTGTACAATACAGTATGGAGAAAGTAGGAAGGATGGAAAGGTGACTACTGCAAAAGCAAACAGAGTGAGTAAAAAAAAAAAAAAAAAAAATCAACAAAGAAAATAAAACATTTTCATTGTCACATTCTTCATCTCTGAGAACTGTAGAATGCTGGGCAAGACTGTCGGGGAAAGCGAGAGAGTTAATAATGTTTGACTAGTGAAAATATGACAGGTGATCACATATCTCCACATATGTATGGTTTGTGTGCCTGTGTGTGACTCTCAGTATGAATCTTCGTGTGTGTGTGTGTGTGTGTGTGTGTGAGCTTACAGTCACCAGGCTGACGACTATGTAAAAGGTTCAGCTGCGACTGACAGTAGTTAATCCTACGCTCAGGATGAATCTAAGTGGAAACAAGGTCTGTTCTGTTTCACACCTGCTGCTCCACAGAAGTCATTTTCTACCATTTATCCAGATGTCATTAAATTCTTCAGAGAAAACATAGATCCACCACCAATGAACTGCACAGTACCAGCTAATTCACGCTGATCTTCCAGTCAGCAAAGTGCTTTCTCTGAAAATAGAAAAGCTGCTTTCAATAAAGAAGAAGTAATTTCTTCATTCTTGAATATAACAGTTCTCTTTAAAAGCCAGTAAAGGAGAAATGAGATACAACCCCAAAGTAGAAAAAGTCTGGATGGTATGTCCAATCTAAATTAAAACTGATATAGTGAAATGGTGATTTGTAAATCATCTGTGTCCTGTATTACACTGAAAACAATACAGCAGCACATTATTTGATGCAACACCTCATCAGTTTTATTCTTTGCTCAAAATAAACACTCACATTCTGATGCCTGTAACACATTCCAATAAAAATTGGGAAGGTTGCATCTCAGGGCTGGTAATGAGGTAAAACAATAAGATAATGATACCATTTGAAACAGGTGATGTCGACAGGTGACTACAGTCATGATTTGGAACAAAGATCCAGGAACGGCCTGGTCTTGCTAGTAGCTCTGTGAGGCTGTGCAAGGCACAGTGCCGATTTATGCCAATCTATAAGGTAGAGGTTGAGTCGCAGGTGAAATGTTTGACCTGATGGATGAAAAGTTAGGGGATCACCAAAACTCATTAGGATCCATCTCGTCTGAGCACCATAAATATCTCTTCAGTACCGTAGTTGTTGCTATACTTGTTTTGCTAAGAAACAAACAAACAAAAATCAACCTCATGGTGGTGCTAGATGTAAAGTCGGGAGATCACCAAGGCCAGTAGGATTCATCCTTTAGGAAACATGTCTGTAAAAAAAACAAAACAAAAACATGTCATGTGAATCGGTCCAGTAGCTGTTGAGACATTTCAGTTTGGTCCAAATGTTCAGCTGACAGATCATCGATTGAGTTTGTGTGACTAAAAACTGATTTGTAAGTTTATCAAAAACTGTCTCACTCACCTGCCTGAGAAACACCCTAAAAACTAAATATTAATGTTGCCACATGAGGAAGATTTTTGATGCAGCTTCCTGAAATGATCCATTCTTGTGTGCAGTAGTTGTGGCAATGATGATTTAATGCTAGAATGCTACATAATATTTATCAGTGGTAATCGTTGCTATGCTGCTCTGTCAGGGTGAACGGCCCGATCTTCCCCGATGACTCACAGTCAGGAGACACAACAGACACCAAGTTCTTCAGGCTTGAGCCATCTTGGTTCACCGACGGCTGTTTTATAGCCCAGCTGTCCAGACAGGTGAGAGAGAGACACAATGAGTGACACGCAGAGAAAATTTAAGATTGTATTTGGAGACTGAGGGGGAACAGAAATTGTGGGGCATGTGTTTTTGGCATGAGTGTGTCAAAAGTGCTGTGTGTGCGATTGCTTTGCGATGAGACCTTCAATAGTGCTGAGGCTGCATTCTTTTACAGTCTGTCTGCTGGGAGGTCGGCTGGCAATGCTAGAGCATACGCGCATACACACACAGACTGTGAAACACTGCAGTATTATTCCAATACTTCATAAAAAAAGAGACAAGTTAAAGAAGAAATACAGCTGAGCCACTGAAACATTTCAGTACTTTAGGGTAACTTTAGAGTATAGACAAATTGGTAACTCTGTACTGTTCCTGCAGCTCTCTCTCTACTCCACCAGTCTTGTTGCATCACCTCCTTGCTGCCTCTTTTTGCCCCGCCTCTTTCTTTCCTCTTGCTGCACTCATAAAAAGAAGAAAAATACAACAGAGGGAAATGAGATGCTGCTCCTTTGATGCCCTGCAGCTCGAAAAATGGTGCAGGGAGGCAACTAGTGCCTGGACGTGTGCTTGAATCCTTTCAATACACACACAATATGCACACAATGGCAGGTCCTTCTCACCAGTCCAGTGCAGTCATTTCAAATCTAATAATCATCATGTGCAATTAGATTGACATTCACTCTCAAAGGGAATCAAACCACGTCAGCACTGCAGCTGCAGTTTAAGTTATACTGATAGAGGTGGGTCACCGCTGCTCAGATGAATGACTCCGCACCTGTCAGTCCGTGTTTTGGGGATGATTTAAAGAAATCTGAAGTAGATACAGTACATGGCAGCATGGAGAGACAGAGAGAGAAGTCACCTCAAAAGCTGCCTTATAACAATCAAACTGTGACAAAAGAAAATGGACGTTTGTGAGCTGTGTGACCCCATCTCTGACAAAATGGACTGTTTACCGACCCATCTATCAGACATGTTTGACAGGCTCCATTCTTTATTCTTCACTTCAGTAAAAATGCACATCTGCCTCATTTCATCATAACATGTAACTTTGAAAGCATAATTAAAATTTTGAAGTTTACAGCTGACTCAGCCATATGATAGAAAAATAAATAAGACTAAGGACCACAGTCATTACATACCATAGATACTGGGGTGCTTTGAGCTAAATGCCAACAGTATGCTGCATGTCAATGCTTAAAACGCTGATGTTTAGTAATGTTTACCACCCAGCATGATAGCTTGCTTGTTAATTAGCACTAAACACAAAGTTCAGCTGAGATTGACATAAATATCATTACTTTGTAGGTGTTTGATGATAAACCAGATTATTGGGCACATTCAGTTTTGACCTGCTGGTGCGTTGGATGGAAAGTCAACAGCGGGCGTCACCAAAGTGATTACAGTTCATCTCCTGGAGGCTATAAATGTCTGCAGCAACTTTCATGGCAATCTATCCAATAGTGGTAAAAACATTTCACTATAAACCACAAATGTGGGCCTTGTGGTGGCAGTGATGGAAACATCAGGGAATCAGAAAACATTTAACACCAAAGATTTATCCCTCAGGGGACCAACAAATGTCTGTGTAAAAATTTACAGCGATTCGTCCATAATTGTCATAAATGTTGCGGTGAAGAAACGCTACACTTGCAGTATTTTAGATGGTCTGGCTTCATCTTTTGGCCCTGAAACACTTCATCTTTGTTCTCTGATCGAGCTCCTCTCCTCTTCTGTTTTCATCTAGAACTCTATGGATGGAAAATGTCAGTCAGTCCAATATTTTGGTCCAGATTAACTACTGGTTGGATTGCTATGAAATTTGTATAGAGAATTATGATCCGCAGAGGATGAAACCTACTGACATCTTTGGTTTTGAGTGAAATGTTTTGATGGGCATTAATAAATTGCCCTGAAATTTGGCAGACTCATGACCCCCTCTGGATGAATTACAATAATGCCGGTGAGCCCTCAACTCCTCATCTAGTACCAACAGCAAGTCAATATTTTATTTTGTGCAATACTTTGGTTTATGACATCCAAAATCTTTCACATTCTACAGTATTTAGTGCTAATGATGAAATGGTAGCATTCTGAACATGGTCAACACTACACTTGGCATTTTGAGCAAGGTGGAATGCTTCACATTCACACCTAATGCTTCATTCACACCAAACTACAAGCAGCTGAATGGGAAAAACAATTTACCTCAGCCAGATATGAGGAATTTTAGACAACAATGTCTCCCACTTTGTTAAAAGGATGTACAGACCTGCCATGACCCTGGAAGTTAATCTATATTATAAATGTAATTAACATCAAATATGGTTAAAAAAAAATCAACTGAATCCAAATCCAACTATCATTCAAATATATTCATCTTTTGTGTTTGGTAATAAACTGCTACAAATACGCAACACAACAAAATAAGCCAATCTAGTCTGGTGTGGCTGCAAGGTTAACATTAATGCAAACGTCCCAGGTTGAAATAAGGTTTTTCCTATAGCTCCCATCCTGGCGACAGTGTGTGACTGCAGCATACAGACAGGCTCACAGAGCTGCTGTAAAGTCTGTTTTCCTCACATAAGCAGAGAGGGAGAGCAGATAAGTGGCTTGGGACAGTAAGTATCCTGGTGCCTTTCAAATGATATCTCACACTCTGCTCTGTGGGGATGTAAAAGCCATCAAACCCCACTGTGATCTCTCCGCCTCACTCCCCCTCCTCCCTCTCCTCCTCTGCAGTTTCACTTTATGACTGCATTTCTACAGCATGGTGTTTTATTGTACAGATCTCCTCGGTGCTACATTACCCCAGAGACCTGTAGTTTTAATGTGTTCTATCTTCTCATCAAATCTTAAACTGCCCTTGTTTTTCTTTTTTTTCCCAGGCAGATCCTCCTAAGGTAGAAACAATCCAAGAGGTGCTGGCGAGAGCAGCAGCAAAGGGCCTTCTGGGTGGGATCATTCTTGACCTACCAGAAACTGTTACAAAGGGGAGAACCAGGAGGAGACATGTAGCTTTATCCCCCTCCAGCAAAGAGAGGCAGACAGGAAAAGAGCTTATAAATAACCAAAATCCAGTTGCACCTTCAGAACACGAAGAGGAAAGAGGTGAGGAAGACTCTGAGGAGGAGGGGAAGGAAGAAAGGAAAAGAAGAGGGCTTAAAGTACACAAGCAAAAGCAATCAAAACAAGTCAAGCATCACAAGAACAAAGCAAAGAAGAAAAGAGTCGACCAATCCCATCACAAGAAGCGTCTGACAGAAAGCAGACCAAGGCGAATACCTCGTCTGACTCTGACCTTAATGTCCTCTACAAAACCTTCCAAATATTTGTCTCCAATCACAGCCCTTGCACACAAACTAAGTGAGAATGCAACAATTGTATCACAACAGAATGTCCTTAGCACCCCTGGCCCTGCTGGAAAACATCACCCTGCTCCACCTGCTCCCCACACGGCCTCCACACAGGTGAGGAAACAAAACACACAACCTGAAAGAGCGGAGAAAACACTAAAGGATGCAGCTAAACCAAGATGCCTATTCAAGGCCCAGGGAAAAGTGGCCAAACCAGAGAAGGAAGTGGTGATACCGGAAGTGCAGAGAGATGCAGATTTTGTCCTTCCGCCCATTTCTCCGTCCTCTAGCTTTCTATGCAACAAGAGCGGTGGGTCAGGGAGCTGTCACGCTCAGCTCACCAGCACGTCCACGCCCTCGTCCTCAGTCTCTCTAGCTGGATTATAAAAATGCAGCCATTGGTGTTGAGGTCAGTTAAGAGTGTTGTCTCATATTACAGTGACTGTGATGATAAAGTAAAGGACTTCATTGTAAATTATTTAAAAATAATTAAAATAATGATTGTATTTAAATTATTTTTGAGCTTTTTTTTGGTAAAAAAAAAAACAGGAACAGGACAAAATGAAGGAGATGAATCAATTAGCTGCTGTCCTAATTCAAACACAGACACAAAGAAGATAAGGCAGTATATTTTATAATGCTGTTTATTTTCACAACTGGTTACATTGATAAAGTGTACAAATCAGTGACCAGCAAACGGAAGCTAACACATCCATCTATGGGAAATGGAGTGTGTGTGTGTGTGTGTTATGTGTGAGCTTGACAGAGACACTGGGAGTCTGCTGTTGATACCATCCTCCTCCTCTTCCTCTTCACTCATCAAGTTGACTGTTCAGACCAGCAGCACACTCCCAGCTCTTAGTGCACTATACAAGGTGAAGATATAGTCCTGTTTTGGCTTTTTACTGCAAAGCGGAGCTTCGTGAGTTAACCAGGGACTGAGACAATGACATCGAGTCATGAGATTTAATTTGCCCCAACTAATAAAATCAGTATATACCTTTATAAAATAGAATAAATAAAATAAAAAATATTTCTTTTCAGTACATACAGTCATTCTTTCATCCGTCCAAGGGCATGCAAGGCTTTTCATGACTTTCCATTTCGCAAGATCAAAAGAATGCATAGATAATTACTCAGTTAAATTCAATATCAACTTAATTGACAACTGTGAAAACTTCCAATCACCTCTCCTGTTTTCATTATTTGCTCTTGTATTTTTCTTATCTACAACAATGTATATCAGTATTTTACACTTTGGCCATTTGGTGAATTCTCAAAAAAGGCATTTCATTTCAAGAAAACCAAAAACTAAAGACATTCAAAAATGAAACGATAGCTTATAATAATGACTAATGTCAAACATTACAATAAATGGATAGTATGCACACAATAAATGTCATCTGATTCACATTTCAACATCCTTGCGACGAAAGATGTTGCTGAGTTTTCTCAACAAAATCCCAAGTACACACCTAGCTCCTTCTTTTGTACACCAACTGTGTTCAATAGTAATAAAAACAACAAAACAGACCTACAGATGTAGCCATTGGACCGTTGATCATTCCCTGGCCCCGTTACTTACTGCTGCTACACCTGTCAAGCTTTCCTTTCCTCATGTTGTACATACGCAGATTTATCCCTTAAAATCCACAATAATCTTTGAAACACGGTTCTTCGAGTTCAGCAGTTTCTCACTTTTAACTGTGGATTTCGCTGACAATTTCTGATTAAACTAGTAGCTAATGCTAAGAGCTGGAACTCTGAGTTGGTTACAAACTCTGTCTTTGGACTTTTATATATATATTTAGATTTTTTTCAGATACCTGGGGCCCAGATTGAGTCAGAACCAATTTTAATAATTCTGGGAGTATCAGAGTTAAAGAAGCTTAAAAACGAACAGCAGAGCTTCCTGACTTAGTCTTATTGCTAAAAAACAAACAAATCTTATCCTGACATTTTGAAGAAAGAGTGATGTGTCCTCACTAAAACTATAGTTGACAGAGTTGCCTGACACTCTTCGCTTAGAGAGAATCAGATGCGTTCTGAAAGACAGGCTTAGGAATTTTGACAAAGTGTGGCCACTACTTCCAGAATTGAGAAGGCACTTTTGGGGAGGGACAGGGGTTAATTTGTGCCGGAACAAGCCGGATCCAGATCCACCTCTCAAATTGTGACCGAGACCTATTTTGACAGACCCGGCACCGCCATTACATATAAAAGAAATTGAATATATGAATAATATATAAAAAGTCCAAGCTATAATACTTTTGTATAATCAAACTTTTAGAACTGCATATTGGACTAAAATTATAATCATTAAATACAATAAAAACAGGCAGTTAAGCTAATTACGTCACAGGGTGACCCACCTGCGCAGTTCACACTGGGTCAGGTACAGATTCAGTGTAACCGTGTCATGTTAGCCACAGAGCGAAAATGTGAAAAAGGTCAATCCGCTAAAATATTTCAAGTCTCAGCAGGGCAAAGCCGGTCAGAAATCAGAAGCTAAACAGGCCAAACTGGACCCAGTTGTAAAGCCCTGTTAATGAACAGCTTAGTACAAGCCCGTCTGATGCCGAGGCCATGGAGTTCAAAAGGACATGAGGAAAATCTTTCTTTCCGATACCTCCTGTCCTCAAATTTTCATGTCGGGTCCGTCACCAAGTGATATTACGGGACCTCATAACACTGGGCCGAAACAGAAATGGGGGAGGGAGTTAACAGAACCTATTTAAGGTATGGGAGGGTAGAGGGGCTGGTGAAGGAAGGGGGATGCTAAGTTACATGTATTCTGTTTTCTGTGTTGGGTTGTAAAATTGTTCAAGTCTATATTTGTTGGTTGTATGTATTATATCACTTAAATGAAGCAGGTGGATTTTATACGGTGATATTTTGGAATAAGAAGCTTCACAATAAACATATAAGAAACATAAAACAAGACTATCCATTGATGGCTAATACACAATATCATAATTAAATACAGAGGCTAAAGTTGCATGCCCCAGACAAAACATCTGTATCCTTACCTGCTGATAATAAATGCCATTTACATGGAAATAAAGGAGCAGCTTTGTTTGCATATTGTAATGTTAACTGGCCCTAGTATTAGAGTATAGTAATGTAAATAAAAATGTAATTAAAATGTTATGGTTTTTAACATAACCCTTAGATGGTATGGATGCTAACTACAGAAAAACAATGTTCAAAGGCAACTCAGTGGTTAGATTTTGGCTTTAAAATTTATATCTGGATAAAAAAAAGTAACTTATTTGCATGTAGATAGATGACGACCCTCTCCGTTTTGATTTGGAAACGGGGGAAATTTGACAAATCTCTTTTTTGTACATTACTGAATGATGTGATAATGCCTCTGGGAATAATGCAAGGTTACTACCAAGTATGCCGTTTAAGGTTTACATTAAAGCAGAGAGACACATGGTTTATTCTGTTTCTGACACATCTGCTTTTGTGATCTCGGTTTGGGAACGGCCACAAACAAGCACACTGTCATCCAAAATGCTTTCAGATGCCCAGTATCTCTCTAACTGCTCCCCTGTGCACACTGTCTCTGCATATGGAGACATTCAAAGCTTGACAGGTGGGGTTTAGCACAAGGTCCAGTGTTTAGCACAGACCTGCTGCCCTACATCCACAAGAACTGTCTGGAGAAAAGTTGTTCGTGATTTTATCTTCAATAAAGAACTTCATTTGTTATTACCACACATCCAAGCTTGTCAGATATGCGATTATAAGGAGCTAGAGGTGAATAATTGAGATTTGTGGGGAAAAAAGACCAAAAGCAAGTGATCCTGTGGCACTAACAGAAACAGATTAACAGCAAGTAAGCAGGTGATGGAAAAAAGCAGAGGTGTATTCAAGTGAACAGAATCCTGGAGACAGACAGCAGCCCAGGAAAGTCCCACTGCTTAAATTAATGTCTCCATGTCGGCTTTCCTCTTGACAAGTGGAGTTCAAATCATTCTTTCTCCTTCTCACCTCCTCCCAGTTCACACCAAACCATTTCACCCATAGCTAGGAATAAATGCACATTCCTCAAGTCTTCCTGCTTTCCTCCAGGCTTTCATATGTTGCGATCCCCATTTATTAATAGACAAAGTCCCTCCAGACTGATACTGAGGTGAGAGACTAATCAGTCGAATTTCCTTCAGCATGTATCTCAAAGAGCAGCAGCAGCATGCTACAGTATGTCACCTCTGTTTGGAGCAGCAGTCCAGTCCAATTTACCAGAAAACAGGGGAGCAGAAGAGAGCGTCTCGGCTTCTATTATGGCTAGCGTCTGTCATTTTCCAAGGGATAACTACTGAATAAAAACAAGATGTAAACAGAAAGCATGTGAAGGATGCTTCGGGTGAAAGGTCACCACTCGTTTAGACCCCCCCAGACTGCACAGCCGAAGAGAAACAAAGCTAAGAAGACAGGATAAACAATGTGGCTTCTGATTTCTCACCCCTTTAGCCTCTAAAAGCAGCAGCAGAGTAGTGATGCTGTCTAGAGTGATTTTCTTTTACAGTTCATGCAGGTTCAGTTGAACAGGTGAGATAGACTGATGGACAAATCTGTAGTCTGTAGCAGCGCCTTTCTTTCTTTTGTTCTTTACTTACCGATATGAAAATCAGACACGATGGCTTTGACGATTCCATTTTATGTTACAGTCTACTGAGGACAACGAGGATGAAAATCAGAGGCGGGGGGGGGAGCCATAACAGACTAACAGGACAACCAAGTGAATGACAGGGTGTGACCAGGTGTGCAAGGTCATGCTGGCAGCACAGGCACAGACACAAATACACTAAGAGCATGGAGAGATCAACAGTGCGGGCAGCAGCAATTTTGTTCATCACACATGCTGTGCTAGAAGGAGCACTTCCTACTTCATCAGTTTTCGCACTCCTCTCCTCACTCTTTCTTTGTGCTGAGGGGGATGAGAGTTACTTCTATGTACTGTACATCAACATGGCTACTATCATCATTTAAGCTGTTCCTTCTTGATGTGGGACTAGAGTCTACAGTCATCTCAGTTATTGTGAGAAAGCAAACTTGAATTGCCACTCAAGAGCCGGTCAACTCTTGAGGTGAAACTCCAATGTGCTCCATAAAAGCGAAGGAATTGTGACAGGATTTCTCGAACCCTGCAGCTCTGCTGGGTTTCCATGGTTACTGGGGTGCGCTGTGGTGGTGGCGGGTTTTGGTAGCAATGGGACTAGTTACCATGGCGACTGGGGTTTATGGCAGGGGGTCTATACAGTAGTGCTTCTTCATGGCTACTGTGGCAACTCAGTGACAGGTCTCTTCTGTTTGAGGGTGTCGATGAGAGAGAGGACGCCTCTCTTCACACTGGTCGAGACCCGACGGGACACCGAGTCACTGGGGGGTGATGAACCACAGGCCTTCTGGGATGGGGGCCGAGCCACCAAACACTTCTGATACCGCAGCTAAGAGACAACAGGAAGGAGGACAGAAGAGAGAGACATACTGTAAATAATAGCGAGTTACAGCTGCTGAGTATACAACTGTGGAGGTGTCTTAAGAAGGAGTGTGTGTGTGTGTGTGTGTCTGTGTACTTGTATGGCTATACACTGAGTATTATACCATGGGAGGAGTGAGGTAAAGTGAGGTCGGTCATCACTTCTGACACACCTTCAAAGGGCTGGTTGAGAGCTGAAATTTGGTTTTAGGGTTAAGGGAAGAATTAGGGTTAGGCCTAGGGTTCGAGTTAGGCATTTAGTTGTGATGGTTAAGGTTTGGATAAGGGTCTGGGGAATGTACTATGTCAGTGAGTGTCCTCACAAAGACAGCTGTACAAACACATACTGCATGTGTGTGAGGCAGAGAGAAAAAAATGGAAGAGAAAGCTGGACTGGTGAGGCTGTTGGCCGTGATCAATAGTAATGACTGATTATTCTTGTCACCATGAATCAACTTTAGTGTGTGTGTGTGTGTGTGTGTGTGTGTCCATATATCTCTGTCCATAAGCCCTGAAGTGTGATCAATAGCCCAACCAGCAACTAACTAATCCTGTGACTCACACAGCGCACAGGAGGAAGGTGAGTAACAAAACAGAGGGCATTCTGGGTAGTGATTAAATACATAATGATAAAGATAAAATAATAACTCTGTAAAGGTATTGTGGGTTTATTACAGTGGCTACTAATAGGCTACATAAAAATTTCCTACGAAGCCACAAAGGGTGTGTGATACAATATTAAAAAAAAAAAAAACTTGAAACAGAAAATCTATACTAGTTAACTTGCAAAGTTGTCCTCTCTCAGAGAGTCCTCTGTCTCTCTCTGATGTTGAACAGGCCATATTTTAACTTTAGGTGACTTGATTTGAATGCATGCCTTGCACCAAAAGTGCTTTGACATTATAATCTCAATAGAGCATATGGGTGGGATGATAGAGTTAAGAGTGAAACACTAAACCCAAAGTAAACTCTAGCAAGGACATTGATTCACAGAAAGATTGGCTCTAAATGTCTATGCCTGTCTGAGCCTTGGTTTAAACAATTTAAAACATGCATTTTTGTATGTGGTATCTCAAGTTCAGTTAGGAATGAAGTAACCCGACTATTTTCATTTGACCAACTGGTTATAACAATGTCATGCATGAAAAGTAATTAGCTTTTTGTCTGTTGGTTTACGTTTGAATTTTCGCAAGATTTTCTGAGTTGTATGTGCAAACAAATCCTAAATTAAGCATTTCTTTAGCTCAGCTACAGGTAATCACCTCATACAAATTCCAATTAATATATATGGTTTGGTTATAGTTACACACTCCATTTCCCCATTTTAAGTAAAGACTCAAGATTACACAATTATAACTTGAAATTTGAGAATGCAACTACGTGCACAATGGGAGTTTCCTTTCTTTCTTGGCTAACATATGTAAGAGCTGGCTCAGAGTATTTGTGTCATGTTGTCAGCTCTGTTCTCACTCAATGACTCACCATACAAGCTGCCTGCACGGCCTCGGACACATTCCCAGCATTGGGCTCACACCAAAAGACGTGACAGTCAAAACGGTGGCCGCCGGCATCCATGATGAAGGCGAACGTGTGCACATCACGCCCAACACCCATGAAGGACAGGAAACGCACACGACATTCCACAAGTACTTCCTCTTCCTCCTGGTCAGAAACATCGGTGTGTGAGATTAGCCATAAAGTCACAGACTTGTAGAGGATATACATGTATAATTCATATTTATTTGGAATTAGCTTAGTCAACAGTGTTTAACATGAGAGAAAGGTCAGCATGAAAAAAGAAAAGAAAAAAAAACACAGTTGAGAGAAAGTAAAATCATCCAACAATGGCACTATGGACATTTAAACCGTCACACACATCCATACAGGGGAGCTACTCAGAAAAACGGCAGCCTCTTATTAAGCAGGTCCACTAAGCAGCTGGGTTTTAAGTGCCTTTCTATTAAAGCTGAAATTCATAACTTATTTATATGAGAAAAAGTAATTTTACATCATTTGCATGGCTGAACATTGTTAAAACTTTATATGCAGTTGAACCTGAGTGGAGTTGCTGTGCAGTATGTGAGCTGCAGTTCAATCATTACACTAGGAATCATCTTGCTACCTTTCTGGTCGGCCACGTCAATAAAGTCTGTTGAATCTAAAGCACAAGTGACTTGAAGACTGTGTACTGTACGAAGTTGTTTAGGCAAAATATGTGGAAGTAGTTGTAAAAATGTGCATAAGGGGAATGTCAGTCTCGTGTCTGACCTTGTCTTTGCTGATGGTGACAGTAGCATCTGCCACACTGAGAGCAACTGGAGTCCAGTCTTCTTTGTTGGAAGAACCAATTAGACTGTCTATAGCTCCATTCAGTATATCCATACCTGAAACATAGGATGTTAAAAACAAAGAAAGCAAATAAAAGAAACCATAATTAAAACATACTATCAAACACTCAACATCAACCAACATCATATATTTGCATCTTATTAGTGTACTCATACACACTGCACTCATTGTGCAAGAGTACAGTATGTGTGTCACACCAACCTATTGGTCTGGCCACAGGCATCATCCCCAGGTAGAGCACCTGAAATTTCTGAACCAGCTCTGTCTTTGGTGTTGGGAACTCTGGTAGGGAAAAGCCCAACACACACACTTCAAAGATGCTCATAAGAACAACAATTTAAATATGTGAAAGCAACTACCAATGTGCATTTACAGAGGGTTCCCAAGAGGGTTCCTAAGTGTAGCCTGCCAGTTAAGCATCCTGATATTCACCACTGCCTTACTGGTATCTACTGTATATATAAATATTAACACTACTAGATACAAGGTAAAAGGTTTTCAAAGGTGATTCACTGAACAGTCACCAACTGAGTGAATGATGATGGTTAATATGAGAGGTAACCAGTGCAGGATTAAACGTTTGTGAATGTTTTATGAAGATGGAAATGCATTCAACACATTCAAGGACACATATACTGCATTTTAGTGGATGTAAACAAAACTCCACAGGGCACCTTTAAGGCCAAACTCAACGTGATGGATGTGGATCTTTTGGAAGACAACAACTGGTTTTAAAATGGTTTATCAAACTTCTCCTAACTTGTGTGGACTTCAGGGTGTCAACAAAGACATTGTGATTAAAATAGTTTTTTTATGTTCTAATTTTACAAATGACCAGTGTGGATGCTTGTGACAGAAATAATTACTGGAATGTGTCTAAGTGTGCATGACACTCGTCATATTCACACTCTCTCACTCACTGAGATGGGTGACGTATGCATGAAGGCTACCTTGCAAAGGGAGATCTAGTCCTGCCTGCATCCTGTCCTGGAGAGAGCCTCCTGCCATCGCTTTGGCATTCTTTCGCTCTGTCATTATCTGGAAATGAGATAGCGGGATTGAAAAAGAGAATGAGAAAGAAAGAGCGGTGCACAGGCAGAAACAGAAGTATGAGCAAATGCCATGTAAAAAACAGTAAAATTTGACGGTGAAGAGACAAAGGGAAAAATGTGTGCAAGAGGATGAGGGAGTGGAATAAAATAAGAGTCAACATAAAAGAGCTCAGGAAAACCTAGAGCAGCTTTACCCCTGATACTGTCTACCAATTTCACCTGAAGAGCAGATTTACACACATTATCTAGGTCAGTTTGCTTCCCAAAGCACATTAAAAGCATTTCCCAGCACAGTACCACTAACAGTCAAAGTGTCGAGTGAAAACAGTCAAAAGCACTCACACACACCCACACACCACATAAATAATGTCATTAATCAAAGAGCTTGTCACAGCAAATCTGCACCCAGCATCCCCCTTCCCACCAATTCTTCAACTTTCCTTTGTTTGTGTGACAAATCTCCATTAAACAGACTTGAGTTCTATGATATAGATCGACTGTAATATGTGGAGCATTTAGCATTAGCATGAAGCATGAGAAAAAGAACAAATACCACAAATGTTTTTTAATGGTCTACATAAAGAAAGAAAGAAAGAAAGATCTTCTCAAACACTGAATGAATCTAAAGCTATAAATGTGTTATACTGGGGGAAAAAAAATGAAAAGTCCATTAATTCCAAGTGAGTTCAGTTAAAAAAAAAAAAGCAGACAATAAAAACATCTACAGAACGAGGATGCTTGAGCTATATGCTATAGATAGAAAGTATCAATAAACTGACCCTTTATCTAAGCCTCCACCCTGAGACACTCACCCGGGAGCAGATCTCATGCAGGCTGGTGGCGATGGCTTTGGCTGGCGTGTCACAACGAAACACATGACATTTCAGGATTCTGGTGTTTTTATCCCTCGCTACATATGCAAAGTCCCTGGAAAAGAGGAAAACACGGGGTTAATCATGACATGCAAAAGGAGAAATTGCCAGGGGTATGGCAATAAGGAGCGTTTTTTGGGACTAGTTTTGAGACTGACAGCCATTGGAGAGAGATGAGAGATGAACTGACCCTCAAAGTCTGATATATTCAGCACACACATAAACATACAGGTCGATGGACCCCAGAGATCAATAGGGCAGCGTGATGCAAGAGGGAGATGAATAGAGTGACAGCAGGGAAGAACTTTCCTCTGGGCCCACCGGAGCCAAAAACAATTTAATTCCACTGAAGGAATGAAAAGAAGAAAGATGGGAGACGGACAGAGAGAGGAACAAAGACGTAGAATACTGTGGAGAAAAATTATAGCTGCACCAAGTTAAACCAATACAGCACACACAAACATGTCGATTTACATACATCATTCAGAAGTGCACATAAAACCAGCCAAACAACTTCCTTCAATATGCTTGCAATAGGAAATACAGGCCTGAGGGTTAACAAGATTTCTGAGTGTAGCCCCTTGGTGGAAGCTCTCCACAAAAGACTCCTGGTTGAGTGTGCGAGTGCCCACATACTTAAACAATGGCTGTAGGCAAAAGGACAGAGGAGGTCATCTTCATTTCCTGCATCTCTAAGTGTGAGTAGACTGGTATGGTACGTCAAGAGTCGTTTTGAAAATGAGAAAAATGAGACACAAAGGAAATTAAACAATAAGGAATGACAAGAGATGACGAGACATACTGCAGGAGGGTTGGGGGGGGGGACGAGGGAGAATGGACAGAATGTGTTTACCTCTCTCTGTGTCCAAGGAAGCAAGGGAGGAAAAACAGACAGTTAGAAGAAAAAGACAAAAAACATTGTACTACACCCCCCCCCCACGGTGGGATACACATATTAAACCTTGAGTGACATATTCATTTCGCATGCAAGTTCCAACAGAACTACTTAAACCCCCCCCCACCAAAACCCCAGCATCAACAGCATATACAATGTTTATATGTGTGTGTGTGTGTGTGTGTGTGTGTGTGTGTGTGTGCGTGTGTTGAAGGGCTGTAGCAAAAGTTATCTGCAGGTAATTTTTATACATACTTGACCTTTGAGTGTATTATGAAACACTGACTGAAACTGAATAAGGTGCGCAGGAAAAGAGGAGGGAGGAATAGTGGGTCAGAGAGATGTACTGGTTGAGCACAATTAACTTAATTGGCTGCTGCATGTTTGTGTTTCCTAAAAGAAATAAAGGCAATAAGCTGGGTGGTTCTAAAAGCCACATAAAAACAAGTGATTGAGAAGGAGAGTGAGAAGAGTTAGGAAAATAATGAGAGAAATGTGAAATACTAGAGGGAAACAATTGGAAGTGAACTGCAGCCATGTCATTGAAAAAGATAAAAGCATAAAGACAAGGGTAGAATAAAACACTCAAATAAAGAAAGGCGATAAAAGTCAGAGGAGAGAGGAGGTGAAGGAGTGATATCTCATTTTGAATATAATGTTATCATCATGTCGATGCCTCTGAAATGTCAAGGTTGCTGTGGGAATCCGTAATCTCTATGGCGCTAATGAGTTTTGTGGCACATAGGGGGAGGGGAGGCACCTGGGGTACAATTCCAACACTGACACAACCGCACCAATCTTTTGCACAGGTATATCTATAAAAGCGTATAAGTGCGTGTGACAGAGGGGGAGAGAGAAACCCTGCTCTAACTGGGTCTCAGATTCCAAAGTATTGAAACCTTGTTGCTGCTACTTCCTCCCTCGAACCATCTTGACACTGAAACATCCAACAACCCATAAATAAATCAAGTCACAAAAAACATAATCATTGCATACAGCTACTAGTATTTTTGTGCCGCTACACAGACACTTTAAGTTTTTAAAATTTAAACTGAATTTTTTTTTTACAAGTACACAATTCTAAACTAGAATTCAGATTAAGACAACTCCTTTATCATGTTATCCATTTGTAAATACAGTAGCACTGCCACCCTCATTTAACCAGCTGCCTATCAGCAAACCACCCACACATCCACATCCAGTTTTTACACACTCAACCTGAGTTTCTTTTAGAATGGGACATGCACACCTCACACGGAGGCCTCATCACCTGTATCTGTGGCATCTCCCTCTTTTCTTGCTACTCTACTATAAAAACAAAAGAGCAGAAGTGAAGAGATGTGAACACAAATATACTCACAGTGGCCTGTGCTCCTATTCAGGCAGGTAATCCTGTGTAGTGGAGTGTCTAGAGACACACGCACCATCTATTCTCAGTGATAAGACATGCATGCACACACTCCTCAACCTGTCTGCTCCACAAGCAGTGAGCACTAACCATTTGGAGATATGGCAGTTTCAACCCCCGCTATCCCTCTCTCCTGCCAAACCCCCCTCTTCTCCCCTCCCTCTAACCATCTCCTCTCCTCCTCCCTGCTGCAGCTGAGGTACTGCCACTGCTGACTATCATGCTATGTGTAGATGGTAGAAGTATAAGCTTAAGGACACCAAAGACATGTTTGTTTTAATTGACAGGTGATCTTGTATTAGAAATATAGTGCCTCATAGCATCCTGCACGTACGTGTATGTAAATCCCTGAGGAAAAGGAATTCTACAGTTCTGCATATGCCAAGAGCTTTTTGCCTTTCCTCTTCTCCTGAATGCACTCAGACATATGCATGTGTGTTCGTACATGTGTAGGCACGTGCCAGCTCAAATTATACAGCAGCTACCAATCACTTTGATCCACATCACCCAGCTGTGTCTTGTAACCTACATTCTGAAGCTTCTCATGCATACAGTAACAGTGCACAGCACCCTCTACTGGTTACCCTGTGACATCTTCACACCGTGTTTATTTAGAGCAGGGGTGGCCAATTCCAGTCCTCGAGGGCCACTGTCCTGCTTGTTTTCCAACTATTCCTGCCTGACCTGCTGCTGATTACCTGGCTCAGATGTGTTCAGCCCGTCAGAAGCTGGAAGATACCATCTTAGATGAAAGTGGAGGAAAGATAAAGTGAGAATTGGCCACCCCTGATTTAGAGTTTCATTTTAACCAGAATAAGGCCAGGAAAGGGTTGTGAAGATCATACGGTTTTAGTGTTTCCTTCACATTCTTATATTCGGGAACATCAAACCTTGAAGCTGCTTAGCACAGTGACGACCGCTGTGTGAACCTGTCTTTAGTGAACCCGCTGTACTGAGCTGAGCTGAGGTGGAAGTGAGGAAATGACAGACTTGACTTAATTTACACTAGTGATTCATCGATAAAATTAAGTATTTAAAAACCTAAAAAACAAAAGGATATTACACCCCAGTGAGTCATGACTACTTACATTACAGAAATGCTAAAGGTGATTGCACAGTGTGCATTCAGAGAAAATCACAACATGACACCTTACACATTCATTGTTAATCGTGAAGACAAGCAAAAGAGCATTAAACAATTTGAAGAAAAAAAAATGGTTGCCACGATGACTAACCTGCCATTGTCCCTGCCAACACCCCAGACCCGGATACTCGCGATTGGCTGAGAGTGGAGCACACTGCGGTCCATGGGGTCAACCAGGTTCAACATGTTATTCTCCAACACAAGGTACATGTCCTTCCCCTGAAAAGATAAATACACACACACATAAGCATGCAATCCTTATTTCCTGCAGCATGACACTGCAAAAAGTAGTCCTTTACTTGTCAGGTGCTTTCCTTCAGTTGCCTATAAAGTATATTTGCCTGTGTGCATGTATGTTGTGTAAATGTAATTGAGTGCATGTCCTTTAGCTTTGAAGGCCTCTAAATAAATGATCAAACACTAAAATGAGAGGGTGGAAAATGAAAAAGGGATGAAGCTCTGTGTCACTTCACATTAAACACAACCGCTGCTGAGAGAAGAACATACTTGATGACCTTGTGTCCCCTGTTAACCTCTGTTGCTCTTTTCTTTGCTCCACCCTCACTCTTTATTCATCTTCTGAAATCTGTACAAACACTCCCTTCCTCCAAATAATTTTATTCCAACAACTGTGAACTTGTTACACGTTACGCCCTAAACAAAACACACACAGAGTGTATGGCTACACTCTCCCCCTCACCTCTCCCCAGATGCCGACAGTGTCTCGGATATCATTCTTGCAGTAGGACAGCTGTCTGATGCAATTGTTAACAGCAACACTGCTCTTTCCAGGAGCCAAGTCCTCCTCGGCCATCTCTACCCATCCCAGAGAGCGCACCGCAAAACACTGAAGGACACACAGATGCACCATGTGATGGTGCTGTTACATGTGCAGCACAGTATTTACAGACATATCAAACTTTTAGTAAAATAGAAAAAGAGATGAAGGTGAAGATGAAGAGATATTCTCACAGAGAATTCTCTTGATTTCAGCAGTCCATTCATATTGCATTCTGCAGACCATAAACATTCACAATGAAAGTGGTCAGAGAGAGAGAAAGAAGAAGGTGACAGACGGTAAACAAACCAGCAGCATCAGAGTTTGCTGTGGGAAAATTTGTTCATGTCCATATGATTAAACAGATAAACTGAAGTACCCTCATATTGTATGAATAGAAACTTTTTAAACCACAAACACGGTTTTACACGATGCACAGCAACACGTGTGCAGATGTTTCACAGATGATTTAAGTCGAGCAGAGCTGTAGCCAGTCAGTCACTCACAGAATATGCATGGATGCACACTAACTCCCAAAATGTCTCTCATGTGGCCACGAGTCTGGTGAAAGTTACATCTCTGATGTAGAACAGCAGGTAGCAGCAGCTACATGATACACAAACTGTGCAGACCTGGTTAAATTTTAAGCAGGTTATAAAAACATAAAATCTGAAATTCAACAGCCGAGTGACACTAAACCAATATGTTTCTGTGCACTTGTGTGTTTTTCTAGACTTTGACAGATTAGAATTTTTGGTGAGTGAGGTCTTGTTTGGACTGTTCCAATCTTGATGCCTCAGTGGGCTGTTAGCTGCCAACAATATGTGTATCAGAGTGTGCTATGAGACCAGATGCCGTGACTGCAGGTCTGCATTTGTGTCTGGGATTCATCACAATGTCACTGTTGCTAAGAGCTGTGAATTCCTGCCAAACACAAGACGGCCAAATCAGCGCCACGGCATCCAGCTGAGCATTGCCTTTAAACTCTAATCTGCAATGCCTTAGATCTATTCAACTATCAATGGGAACACGACACACACCATAAAATGTATTTTAGCCTTCCTGCAATCTTCTGTGGTTTGTGATAGAAGGAAATGGCTCTGCATCAGGCCAGATAAAGATACATCTAATTCCAATTTCAATTAGGTGAAATTTAGAGTGAATTTCCAACTTGGTCTGAAATTAACCGTATCAGCTGACTAGGCATGGTATTCTACTGATGAATGTTTTGTTGAGCCTGATGTCTTGATTAAAAGCTTAAATGTATCATATGAATCTTAGGCTTGGATGTGTCAAAGATCTAGTAATTAATGCACCAATTGTACTCCTGTCTGACCACTCAGGGGCAGTATTGTTCAGCTAACGCCTCCCTCAAGTGAGAGCACAGCCAGCCAGTGACATACACCACCAGTAAACACAACAGACTGAAACATATGCAGGTCATCATTTCAAAACAAAGAGCCATGTTTGCTGGGAATGTTGATTATATTCTTCAGTGTTTAAAAGTAGTTTCAGACAACACATGAGTAAGTAACCTTTTCAAGACATGGAGACATGCATCCTGAAACATGCAACATACAGGCTACAATTTAAATTCAAGTTAAACAAAGAGCTTCTTACCTTTGCTTCTGGGTCACTGTTGATATTGCCAGACTCCTCTTCTTCCACTGCTGGACGGTTCCTAAAAGAAAGGTTGAAAGAAAACAGAGTAAAGGATGCAGTTATAAGACTAGCAGTGTGCCATTATTACCACTGCAACCATTATCTGTTTTATTAGCAGTGTTCCTGTGTGAATTTAACAAAGTCACAGGCAGTAGTCACACTAATAAAGAACATGAAGTCATTTCCTCAGTAGAGGAAAAAAAAAAAAAACACTAACCCCTTGCTTCTTCCCTCATTTAACTCTAACACTGATTAAACACAAGATTAGAGAAACTATCTAGACACCACTAGGAGAGAGACCAGGAGTGAGGAAGAGCTGCTGTGCGTAGATAGCAACAAAAAAACAAAGAAAAAACTTTTGGCATCACACAACAACTGTGGTGGCTTGCAGAGAGATTCATGAATAAACATAGCGTGTTTTTTGAGTCTCCTCTTGTGTGTTTGTACATGAATTTTACCTTAGCTTGAGGGATGCATAGCGAAGCGTAGCACCCTCAAACTCCTTCAGACTGGGGTCAGGGTTCACCGTGGCTGCCTGCAGGTCCTGGTACACACAGGTGACATCATTAGCTCATCATTAAATGACAACAATAACAAAACAATAAAACATTTCTGAATGTAGTTCTGTTTGGCAGATGCTGGAACATCCTCCTCACATAAAATTCTGTCGACTTTATATATTCTATTACACTGACCATCATATACATTATATTTGGATTTCCCAATAGAACTGCATGCTTTTCCTGGAAACACTGGCGCTTCTGTGCCAACTACAGCTGTGGCAGCGTACCACTAATCTTATCAGTCATGAACCACCTCACTGCATGAGTATCTTAAACCAAAATCACTTCAGCTCCTGTTCCAACATGACACCAATATGTACAACTGTCATGATATTCACAGATTACAATGCATGTGGCAAACTGGCTAAAAGACACAAATCTGACAGAAGTCAAATGTAAATATTAGGACCCCACACAGCATCAGCCAGCATGCACCCAAGTGTGGGCAGAATGTTCTTACTGGAGGAAGAAATGGCATTTATGCGTTATGTGTAATGGGGCATGCTGCATAAAGGAAAGAAAGCTGACACATATCATGTACACACATTTGTGTGCGCAAACACATTCAAGTCTGTGCCAGAAGGAAGGAAAGATGGTAACACTTTAGCCACATAAGTAAAGAAAGAAAAAAAAACTTGTTGAATGTGTTGCTGCAGCCAAGTAACAGATGCTTTGACAGATCAGGCATGACACAGTGCTGTGGTTGGTGCAGTTACATTTATGTTAAAGCATCAGCCACACAAGCTTTTACCCAAGCAGTGATTTCTAGCACCTAATGCATAAATATACACACTCAAACAATGGGTGAAGTTAGACCAAGAAGGTCCACTGACGTTGAGTGCATTATACTTGCCTTCCACACCTCACTATCAATCTTTCCGCCATAATCACTCCACACCTGTTTCTACATACAGTGTTAAAACATAAACACATATGTATACACACACACACACACACACACACACACAGTGGTGGGTCAAGGGAAGGAAGAAGAACAGAACAGGGCTGTTAGACGACTAGCTTACTGCACAATGAGGAATGTTCCTACTGAACATTCACCTCACTAATATATCTAAAGTATAATATGAAAAGAGTACAGCCAGTGCAAATTTCATTAGTGACGTTTCTTCTGTTGTTCGATAGATCTGTCTTTCAGGTTTAATTTTGCAAATAAAATTCCAATCTATTTACATGTCAAGTCAGCAAGATGAGAAGTTACACTAATAAAAACAACTAAAAAAGGACCAGAAAATAAATAAAATATCAAAAATATAAGTATTAAGTTTTAAAAATAAGCTGATTAAGTTGTAAACGAATCATACTGTAGCCTGTGTGTTTACTATGTTGCACACAGTAGCTATTTCTGTACAAAAAAAAAACAAAAACAAAAACAAACAAACTGTCTTGGCCCATTAATGCACAGAAACTATTGTGAGACAATTTACTGTGCTTGTCTGGCCCACTGGGAATCACTGTAACCTCACAGTCACCGTTTTATTACAAATGAAAAGTGAGCTGAAGTACAGAGCCAAAATAAACATACTGTATGTCTCACACGTTCGTTTTCACAGCTCGTAGGGATTTCACAGTGACATATTCTTTCTGAGACCAACTCTAACATGAGTCTTAACCTCTACCTGGCTAACACCTAAACTTTACCTAAGTCGTTGCCATAAAATTCAATGATTTCCACGGTGGGGACCAGCATCTGGTCCCTATGAGCAGGGCCAGGTATGCAGAAAGTGAGTGCATTTCACGTTTCAGTCACTACAATGTGAGTGTTGCTAGGTGCATGCATGCACACGTTGTGTCTTATTGTAGTTGTACACTACCAGTCAAAAGTTTGGACACATTTTTACATTTAAGTGAATTTGAAAGTGCATGTGGTAATGTACATACCTAATGCGTTCCCTTAACCATAGGAACTAAATGCCTAACAGAGGCACCTCCCCTACCACTAACCTAAACCTTGTTCTAGCCTTTACCCTAAAAGCTAATTTTAACCCTCAAGCAGCTGTTTGAAGCTGTGAGGACCAGCTAAAATGTCTTCACAACAATGACATACGAAAATTGGTCCAGACTGTGTAAAAAAAATAAAGACATGTACACACACACTGTCACACAGAGAGAAAAATATCAAGCACAACTAAAGGCTACTAAGTCAAAGAAGAACTAGAAGAGTGGTGGGCAAGGAAGAGGACAAGCTGTGGAAAGTTTTAAAGGGCCCTACCTTGTCTTCATCTTCATGATGCTGAGAGTGAAGCTCTTGATCAGGCATCCCCTGTAGAGATGAAGAACGAGGCTAAGGGAGGAAGGAA
>NW_018127934.1:2390171-2394080 GCF_001952655.1 Monopterus albus
GAGGGAAAAATTAAGCCTTAAAAATGACTCAAATCTTAGTGAGAATATACAGACGACATATTAATCCACTGTGTTCATCTGTCTGCCATTTTGGATCTTGTGTAACTGGCTAATACTCAAGCAGTATGCAGGTCAGTCACTCCAGGGTTTTGCCGAAATCTCATTCTCACTGGATCAATATTTTATTTACACCATGCTTCTCTTTATCAATTCCCTATCCTCTTTTGGCTTCCCTCCATCATTCTGTATGATTGACTGACTCAATGTTCTCTATATTCTGCTACGAGACTGGAGTATTGACGCCCTCTCTCTGACTCACTCTCTTTGCCCAGCTGCCTTGTTGCATATTTCTGTCTTCCACTGATCCCAGTATGAAAAAAACAAACAAACATATACTATCAGACAAATACAGTATATTCTACAGTCTGAAACTTCACACAGAGCCTAAGAAACCTGCCTTTAATAAAAAGGTACATATTACAACATATAATACAATAAAATGTGGATGTTTACTTAGAAAACAGGGCTTTTTGGTTCCTTACAAAGTAGCAGCTGTTGACAAATCCACATGTGGGAAGGGAGGCCTCCTGAGTGAAGAGAGGCTCCACTGAACTGTCAGAGGTGGTGCTGCCCGAACGAGTTGACGCCCTGAAGAAGACCTCTGCCTGGCACAACTACATGCATACAAACACACAAAAGCTGAGTTTTTAAAAATCGACCACTGTATTCAATACTTCTTCAATAAAGTGCTCTGTGATCGACTCTTCATGGTCATTAGCAACTATTCAGGGAGTATTCAGAAAACGGCTGGTTTCCTTTGTTAAGACCAACACTGAACTTTAACATTTGACAGTGTTTTGACCTCAAAATCTTCTGCAGGTGTAACAGATGGGGTACTTGTCTACCTAAAATTGTGTGTCACTTTGTTGTTCCATCTCTCACCTCATGGTCAGGAATGGGCGAGGGGCTGAGTGAGCCCTGGGAGTGTTTACGTGGTGCTGAGGCAGCGTGGTCACCCAAGGCCTGAGACTCTGTCTGTCCAGTGGGTGCTGGGCAGGTGGCAGGTCTCTCCCACTGGGTGGTGCCTGTGGGAATGTGCCAGTAATAGATACCGGCCATGTCTGTGATCTTCTTCCATCCTGGAGGCAGGTCAGGATCTGTCTGGAATGACTGCTCACTCCAGATATCTAGAAGAAAAAAAAACAAACAAACACACATTTGAATCGTTTATTGATATCAACTGAAAAGTGCAAATCTGTTAAATCTCATATATGAGATGGTAAAATTGATAGAGAGGCTAACCCTCCAACGCACATACACTGAGCAATATCAACAGCTGAAAGAGATGAGCAGCATCTGCTGCAGCTGTCATTCACTACTGACAACTGAGTAAAACAAGCACTTTTGTTGTATTCTTGCAACACACTGACAAATATTTTTCACAATATCACACAGGAAGAAACCAATCCCTGAAGAAAGTGTCGATAATTTAGACATACTGGCTGGGTCCATATGGAAAAACATAAAACAGAACACATACATATACAACACCATATAGAGCAGATGGTTGTTACTGTAATTTATTTGACAGTAATAAAATTAGAGGAGATACAGCGGTACCTTGAAAACACACACATGCTCACACAGACTTTGTGCGGAGATGGATTCAGGGAGTACTATATCACAGTTTCTTCTTTCTGGTACTAAATGTCACAGCATCTGAAGGCTGCAGTTTCCTGGCAGTCAAGGCAGCTACAGCACCCACGGACATACACACACACACACACATGTGCAGAACTATTGATGGCATCTTTGTGTGTGTGAAGTTGACGTAGTGGCAAAAGGTTGTAACGATGATTCGAAGCCGCATTAGGTGTTGTAGCAACTCATAAACATGATATAAGCTCTGAGGAACTGGTCAGCTGCTGCTGTGCGTATTTGTGTGGTTGCTCTTGTGTGACTGTACAAAGAGTTCTCGAACTGCTGACCGGGCTGATGAAACACAGCCCCTGGGCCTGTTGCTGCAGCAGGCCATATGCCATCATGACGACTGGGTCAGTCTAGATCACAGAGTGTATATAAATATGAACAATATGACAGCCTCCCTGAAGTGAGGACACCATAAGTGGGTTGCCCCCTGGTGGCTGGTTGCAGTATACATCGTAAACACTGGGGAATGAGCCAAACAAAAATGTAAAAGAACAAATCAAATATGTTTTTTTCCTCTCATGTTAGGTAGACCTTTTATTATTCTGATCTGTGTACAAATGTTCATTTTTCTAATATGTTCATTAATATAAAAAGGGGTGCATTTTGGTTGATTTGAGCTTTGATTGACAGCCTGATATTGCAACTCTATCTCTGGCTGCTACTGCACAGAATCTGGTTACAAAATTAAGTCAAAAAGCAGGATGGCCGCCTTCGTATTCACAATATTTTGGCCCATATTTTGCATAATGGCAGGAAACGATGAGCCCTCATTCATTTTTATATACAGTGTATGATCCAGACTGAGATTGAACTGAGACACACACTTGTGTTTCCATCACTTCAGGGGACTTAAATTCATTTCCTGGAAACTTACCCTAGCCATAAAGGATAAGCCCAGTAACTTTCTATAATAATAATAATAATAATCTTTTCAGCAGTCTCCATACAGAGAATAAAACTGTAACACTTTGCCTCTACTCACGATTAATGTCAGTCAGTATGTCAGTCCTGGATTAACTTCTTCGTCTGTGACATAGACCTCAGTTGTTGTTCAAAATCAATTAAAAGCACATTAGTGAAACACAGTGCTGCACTGGGTGACATACATATGATCCAGACTGAGATTGAACTGAGAGCAAATCCCTTAAGTAAAGCATGAGCAAACCCCAGACCTGAGCATGAGCAGCAGCAGACTGTAAACAAAGGTGAAAGCTGGCAAAAAATCTCGCATATGCGCAGTCGACTCATACTATCGTCAAGAAATTAGGGGCGGCGACCGTGGTGCAGTGGGTAGAGCAGTCATCTCCCAACCACAAGGTTGGAGGTTCGAGTCTCAGTGCCGGCAGTCCACGTGTCGAAGTGTCCTTGGGCAAGACACTGAACCCCCCCGTTGCCCCTGATGGTTAAAAGCCATCGGTTGAGTTGGCGCCACAGATGGCTGCCATCGGTTCTGTACCGGAAACAAATTCCTTGTGTGTGTAACATACTTGGCCATATAATTCATTCTTCTTCTTCTCTAAATTATGGCCGCATGAAGGCTTTGGGGCAGCAGAGTCGGGTTTGGTGTTTTGTTACAAAAACATGTGTCACCCAGTGTAGCAGTGTGTTTCCCTGATGTGTTTTTAATGGCTTTTGAACAAAAGAGATCTATCGCATAAACAAACAAACCAGTCCAGGACTGAAAGCTGACAGACATTAACCATGAGTAGATGAAATTCATGGCGGTTATAGTCTGTATGGAGATTGCTGAAAATACTAATAACATAGAAAATGACTTTAACCATAAGATACAGGCACAAATACATCCAAAAACAAGTTATTAGGACTTCAGTTTATTTAATGGAACAGAGATAACAAAAAGCTTAGCAAAATGTAGGTGTGCATTAGGGCTTAAGACTGTGCTTCAGAGGAAGAAGCTGGGAAGCAGTGCCTTGTGGGAAATGCAGTCTTTTAAGACAAAAAAAAAAATAGGTCAGAGCCAATAAAACTACAACAAATACTGTATATTCTGAGTGTCTCTGCGATGAGCAAGAGAGAGGATGTTGACTCAAACAGTGGGCCTGGATGTGGATTAAAGTATGTACATCCAAAAGAGAGAGCGGGGTACGCTGACTGAGACAGAAAGAGAGCAAGTGAGCTCTGGCTGTTTTGTTTCAAGGGCTATACCATACAGTGAACTGTCACTCTCTGCAAGCATTA
>NW_018127934.1:2394121-2431761 GCF_001952655.1 Monopterus albus
CAGTTAGCATGATCCTAAGCAGTTCATGGAAATGTGCCATAATGGAGTTACATAGCAGTTAGCCTGTGATAGCCTCCGTTAGCATGCAGCTCCATACCAGAGCAGAGTTGAGCAGAGGGGGAGGGGAGAGCTGTAAGCTTCTGGAGCAAAACATACACACACACACACATTCCGTCTAGCAAATAACACCACATGCTACCAATATACACAGTCACTCCCAACACATGCACATATATAACATGCACAGGCCACAGATTCTTATGTCAGATATTTAGAGAACGCTGCCATCACTGGGACAAACTTCATCCCTGTGTTGGAAGAAGCACAAATATATTCCCATGCTTCTGTACAGTTACATGCACACTCACCAACAGACAGACACACTCAGACAGCATTTCAAACTCCAGGTCCACAGTGTGGTTTCCAACCGACTCCAGCAGATGCACCTACCCTCATAATTGACAATCACAATAGCCAGCATGTAAGCTTTTCCCAGCATCATAGTTAGCTAGCTGCCTCTCATACAGCATAACCCAGTGATGGATCCAAAGAGAGAACCCCAGACAGAAAGAGCAAGAGAGGGGGGGAGGGAGAGAGAGAAAGAGAGAGAGGAAGGGCACAGCAAGAAATGGGGTATGGAGAGAGAGGGGAACATAGACACTTCAAAGCATAGAGGCAGGAAAATGACATGAAAAGAGTGACGGAGAGTAGGGGGAGAAAAGAGTGAATGAGAGGGAGAGTGGAAGCAAAAAAAGAGAAAGAGTGAGAGGTAGCCATAGAGAGAGAGACGCTGTGTATTCCCTACAGCTGATGTTTGCTGTTGTCGTCTTTCTTTCCATTATCTCCAGCATCAACATCATCAGCAGCTCAAATAAGCCTGCCCTCCCTTTCCTGTCCTAAAACAAACATATATACAGGCATGCAGAAAAAAACATTTAGGACACTCATTCTTCATCAAATGTCTATGTTTATCACTTTCTCCCTCCTTTCCACCTTTCCTTTAGCCTCTTTTGGTTGTCCTGGCAACCCCAGGATCATCTTTCATCCAGTATCATTTCCAGGAGAGGTGCAAGAAGGAGGGAGCCATACCGTAGGGCTGATGAGGGGGCAAAAACAGCAAAGAGGATGTAAAGATTGTAGGGCATGTAAAGATTTTTGAGTGTGCTGAAAGGGAGACCGGAAAAAGTATTAAAATACATGTTGATGTGTGAGAAAGCAAGGGCCTCTTTAAAAGGACCTTCTTCTTCTGCATGTGTATGCATGTGTTTTTGGCTCTTATGTGTGAAAAGAGTGTCATACTGGCCCTCTAGCCCACAACATTCACAGAGGAATCTAACACACACTGGGGAAAACAACACAGTTTTGTCAATATGAGAAAGAGAGGCAGACGGGGGCACAACACCATGGGCGAGGACTATATGTATTAGACATCCATAAATTCAACATAAATGATGCCAGTACCATGAATATTGACACTTCATCAAACCCTCAGAGGACAATACGTCTTAACTTAACCTACTAACTACTGTTTGTCCCTCTTCCTCTGCTCATCAATACACACAAATTGATCTACATGAAACATGACGCAATCCCATGAGAGAATTATCACTCTGAAATAACACTGTAGACAAGCCAAGATGAATTTTAAAGAAAGAAAAAAGAATGGACGGAAAGTAAATTCTCCTATAATGACTTGCTTTCAGACCAAAGCAAAAGCACAACACAATGGGGAAACACACAAATGTTTAGGATGACAAGCTTGTCATACTTGTAGAGAAATGAAATATGCAGATGCTCAGAGCCTTCAACTCGAAAGAGATGGTGAGTCATCAGAGAGCTAGAAGAGAAACAAAGCAGCAATAGGCTCAACAGCTCAGAGTAGAGCAGCTCTCACAGACTGAGGATTGTTTACAGCTGAGCTCATGTCAGAACCCAGGGGCTGCTGCTCTAGAGGAGATGAATGTGGTTCATATGCCTACAACAAAGCACGGAGTTTTAAAATCCCAATTAAACTGAACACCCAGATCTTTACATAATGCTGACAAAGAAATACAGTGACTTGAACAGACTTTTTGCAGAGGTAAGTAACAAGCAAGAGACAGAGGTGATGACTCAGGAATTTTTTAGTCTTACTTACAAAGTCATACCAATGTTCAGCCTTACTGTACTTACTATAATTTAAGCTAAGGCATATTTGTTTTACAAGAAAAGATAAAAGAGATCCTCATAATTACTGTACAATTACCATATTTCACAATAAAGCTGAAACTGTTGATTAAAAATTTTGTTGACTGGCAAAACAAGCAGCTCCGAGCAGGTACTTTGACAAATGATTACCCGATTAAACATTCTCTTGTTCCGCCTTTTCAATGGTTAAGATTTGCTGCTTTTTTTTGTTTTATGAGAAATTAACTATTTTTATGTTTTGGGCAAACAAATTAAATATATTATCTTGAAATTATGGGCTTTTCGGTACTTTGTGACATACAGATCAAAAAGTCAAATCAGTTGACTGAGAAAATAATTTACAGAATAATTGATAACGAAAATAATTGTTATTGCTCTTTTTACATCTACACAAATATAGTCCTGACAGAGAGATTTTCCATCTGTCAGGACATACTGTATGCCCATCCAAATAGCCTGAGACAAACATCATACAGATGGACTGTAAACATAACCCTAAATGAACTAACAAACAATTAGACCTCATGTTGCACCAAGAGACCAATGGATCAAAGTGGGATAAAAATTAAAGTTTTTCTCATGGTGCCCACAGCTAGTGGTACATCATCCTCTGTGTGTGTATTTAAACTGCATCTTACATTAAATTTATCAGCAGAGCACAAATACTCATATTTTCAGAAAAAGAATGATGAAAATTAAGTGCAGGGGAAGACAGCACAGAGGATTATAAGGAGTTAGAGCTGCTCCTCTTTTGTATTAACTCAGGACTTGCCTGTCTGCCCTCTCCACACATGCATGCGCGCGCACACACGCACGCGCACAGAGGACACAGCTTGAAACAGGACGCAGCTGATCTAGCTTGCTAACCACACACAAGGTTAGAAGGACACTTTCTTCCCAACAGGGATTCTGTGAGGTTTACTGGATGCTGAAATGTTTGTTATTCTGCTCCAGTGTTGTGTTCAGCTTATGCACACATGCACATGAACACTCACTTGGTCAATCTAAGTGAAAGCGTCATCAGCAGAGATGACAAATAAATTGCAACATCATGAAAACTACGTCAAATATTAGTAAATGAACATGGTTGTAAAGTTTAATATTTGCAGCATGTTGTGTGCGTGCGTGTGTGTGTGTTGTGTGTACCTGTCTCCTCTGGTGAGTTGCTCTCCTGGGACAAGGTGGTCCAGCTCAACTCTTCGTCACTGGGGTTCAGATTCTGGATGCGGTTCAAAGCACAGTCTGTCTTTGCACCAGTCCTTCTGTCCTTCTTCGTCTCTGGAGAGGAAGAGGAAGAGGAGGAACAAGAAGCCACAGAGAGCAGGGGCGTGTCCTCTAGACTGGCTTGTCGTGGTGGGGAGGGAGGAGGGGGCACTGGAGAGTCCTTGACTGATTTGAAGAGCTTGAGATTGGACTGGAGATCTGACATGAGCTCCAGGCCTGGAGAAACTTTATGGTTCTTTACAGGAGACTCACTTTTTAGTAAAGGCTCTTCCTCCTCATCTTCCTGCTCCTCCACCACCAGCTCATCTCCATCTTCCTCAGTGTTTATCTTTGACATTTTCTTCTCAGACAGAATGCAGATATCATTGCCCTCCTCTGCCTCAGTTTTCAAGTCAAAGCCTATTTCTGCTTTGTTGCCGTTCAGTTTGGGCTCCACGGTTGTGTTAATGTTATAGTCTATGTCTGAGTCAGGTTTCTGCTCAGGCTCTTCATTAGTGTTAATGTCTAGGTTCAGTTTCACATCCAACTTAATGACATCGTCCTCTCGGTCATTATTGGTGAGAGCGTGACTGTCATGCTCTTCTGCTGTGTTGACATTGAGGTCATCGGCTATAGTCTCTGAATTACACTCCAGGTCCATCAGATCAGGGACGGTTGTGTTTTTATTGTGGTCCTGCCCAGCCTTACGAAGCTGGTTGACCCCGTTCTTGGCTAGTTTGGGATTGCTGGGGGTTAAAGACTGTGATGGGGATGATGATGGGGATGATGAAGAGGGTGCTGATTCTCCAAGGCCCATGGCAGCTTGAATACTGGTAAGTGCATACTTTTTGCGACACTTGGGGGGAGTGGCAGAGCCCTGTTTGATGACATCGCTGCTGAGTAGCTGGTTGTGTGAGGAGCGAAGGCTGAGTGAGGTGGGAGGGGTGGCAGCAGGGCCATTACGATTGGTCACATCTACTGACATCATTGTGGCACAAGACAGATCACCTGAAAAAGGAGATGGGGCATAACAGGAGGTAAATAAACACACACATGCATTAACATGCACACAAATAACTCTTATATGCACCCATCTATTCTTGAACTGTAATTAAGAGATTATGACATGATGAAATGTAAATGGTTCCAATAAACAAATACCGAAGCGGTAGAAAACAATGTAGAAATAAACAAACCACATTTAGTTTAAAATATAAATACAACAAATGAAGTTAAACATAGCTAATAAAGAATTACTATCGCATGAAATATACAAGAGATCTTTATAAAAAACTGTACATAAGTGTGCATAAGTTCATTATTGAATTGCTGCTCGAGGAGAATGACAGATGAGCTGCGCATGTTTACAAAAGCAGAAAGTTCCTAAAGAAAGAAATGTGCTCAATGAAAAATGTACAGTGTTTAGTATTAATATTTCAACTTAACCGAACAAAAATATAATAGTAGATAGGGATGCAACCTGGAGCAGTTTTTCCTTTTAGTATGGTCTGCATCATACAGCTCTAAGTAATCATTCCAAAGCTTTAATCAAACAGTGTATTGACTACTGAACCTTCTCTTTAAATAAGTGGTGATAGTGTTTGCTGTGTTTATAGTGGTCACATACACAGCTGCAGTTAAGGCCAGTTCAGACAGAGTGCGGTTTTAGACGCATTTTCCATTGAACTCCATTCTCTAACACACGCAAGAAACATGTCACCCCTAGACCCCCACAGTTTTTTAAGCTTCAGTTCCATTTTCTCTGGCATATTAAGTGTAGAGTAACCTCCACAGATACAGATAGCTGTTTACGTCACACAAGTCCCCAGTTATTTTCTGCTGCAAGCCTTTTTACTGGTACACTAAGTTATGATTACATAAAGCCTACATGAAAACTATTGCTGTCCAGGACATTTCTGCTGTTGATCGGCCTGGTGAAGAACAATTTGTCCATCCGCTGTCCTTCTAGCGGGAGCTACTGACTGACAGCTGTTCATGTCTTGCTTTCAGTCAGGCTGTGGTTATGTTGGTGAGTGAAGCACTGGACCTGCGAACTGTTGGACTTAATTTAGCTAAAAAGAACTTATTATAGTAACTGTGACAGAAAAATAACTAGCCTATATACACTGCATTCATTAAATGTTTGTTCACCTCCATAGAGGGAACAGGGATTCAGGATGGAAGAGGGAGGGATCAGGGAGGGACAGATGAGGAGAGAGGAGGGAAGTGTTCAAGCAGAACAGCCTGTCCCCCACCCCAAAAAACCCAAACCAAACTTCTTGAACCGCAGGAAACACTGAACATAGATTGTGTGCCAGCATGCATGTGTGTGTATTTTGTACCTTACAGGAGGTCAGTTATAGACTGGTGCTGGTCACGGTTGATGGTTCAGTATACTCAGCTGCAGATCTGAACACCACCCGGGGAAAAAAAAGAATAAAAGAATGATCAAAAGAAAAATGCAAAGAATCCTGAGTGCCTCTTGGGCTGCCCTTAGAGACCACATTCATTCATGCGTAGCATAACTACAGCTGGTTTCTATGGAGACAACAGTGGGGGAACTTCAAACACCATGGAAATCAAAATGATAGAAGAGACACTGAATCAGATATGGAGGAAGAATCATAAGAGCAATCAGTCCTTGAGGGTCTGAGATTGTGTTGTTGTTTTTGGTAGGATAATTTCTCTGCATACTGCCCCACTCATGCATAATGATTGAATGTATTGTACAGTAAATGGGATGATGTGAGAGGGTTTTTCATGAGAGGCAAAAACTAAAATGCATTTTCCAAAGTATTTCTGAGCAGTGAAATGAATGAATTAAAAATCAAAACAACTAGGAGGCATCTGGGTTGTCTTATATCATGTCCTCATGTCCAGGAGAAAAGGCAATATGCTCATGGCATTAGTAGCTGATTATTAAGAATACTAGCAACATCTTTAAAAAATTAATCAGTTTTATCTCATTAATACATAAACTGAAAAAATGTGTCTGCAGAGCCATATGTGCCAGCACGACAACACAATGCCCAACTAGCAACATCTTAAAAAAATTAATCACTTTTATCTCATTAATACACAAACTGAAAAAATGTGTCTGCAGAGCCGTATGTGCCAGCACGACAACACAATGCCCTGTATACCGTGTAGCATGGCAGGACATAAAAACATTATACATTATGCACAATGTTAGAGAGCTACCAGAGAACAAGAGGAGCACAAAGTTATTTTTCACTATAAACACTGATATTAGCTCATTGTCCTTACAGTATCTTCCCTGTTTCACAAGGCGGTACCTTAGCAGACTGCCTCTATATGATATGTGTTTAGTCAGTTCTAAATTCATGAAAATAACAAGTAGTCTCCAATTTGTCTTAAGCGGGCTTTAATGGTTTTTGTGAAGGAGAATATTCACTGGGATTATATCGGAATGTATCTAAATATCAACTCATATAGAATCTAACAACACTGCGTATTAATGCTCAATAGCTATGCCATGCCTATATTTTGGTTATGACAGCTAGAGCAACCATTTCTATTGGTTTGAAGGGTTTACAAGTCTATTTGTGTGTTAAAATATACCACGTTGGACAGCAAAAAGTCCAAATTAAAGTTGCTCAAAACACTGCAAGTGTTGCTGGACCTTTTGCTTTCCAGTTTGTACACCTTGCCAGTGGGTGAAGCTAGGCCAGAACCTTCTACTGGATTTAAACTATAACTTGAAATAAGTCCTTTTAACTGTTGCTACTTACCAAAGAACTAAGGACTGTGGGAAAAACCAGGATGGAACACATCCATACTGGTAGTCAGTGGCTCTCTCTTCATCCAATCAGGAGGGCTTGACTAAAGCAGCGGCGTCCTGAGGGAAAGACAAACATAAAGTAGGATTAATGAGTTGGAGAAAGATGGAGGGGTGAACAGAGAGAAAACGAGGACCACAGGACACCGGGGGGACAATAATAAAGACACATTAATTATTCACAACCTTGATCAAACATTAATACACAAGGTATGTGTGTATGTGTGTATGTGCGTGAACATAAGGCTCATTTTGTATAGCGCTCATATTTCCTTGTTTGGTGCAGTCTTGCCAACCCTTAGCTGACTGGAACCATCATAAAGTTAATTCCACAGGAGACTTGTAAACTCTGCCTTCCAACAGCCAGCACAAATACACTCACATTACCACATAATACAGTCAAGACTTGTGGGCAGTTCTTATCAACACACTACATCCTTAAGAAGTTGAGAGAAAGATAAAAAGCATAGTTAGACAGGACCATAAAATCCCACTTATCCCTGACTCAGGGGCTGGAAAAACTCATGGAATGATTTTGGTGAATAAAACTGCAAGAACTACAGGAAATGTTACCACATCACATGAATATTTTAGCTCAACTTTCAGCAGGCGGTAACCTCTGCAAAGAGTTCATTACAAAATAATAGTAACAATAATTAACCAAGGTCACTTAAAGATGTAATGAATCACATTAATTAGTAAAATCCAGAGAAACTATCAGGTACAGGGATAGAGGTAGAATTGTGCTGATGGTTGCAAGCACATTGACTTTTTTTAAGTGCATGATAATCACAAAATAGAATCCCCATCAAGATTTAGTTTGGTAATCAGGCAAATTATCAAATGTAATGACAGCCAGTGGCCTTTCAAAGTCATAAGTAGTCTATGCTTTGGTACTGTAAAAAAGTTTAATGTGCATTTTGTTTAGGCAGATTAATATAAATGCATAATTTCATTTGGTTCATTTCTGTCATTTCTGATGTAATTATTTATTCAGTTCATGTTTATGCTTTCCATGTTCATATGATGACACTATGTAGGTTTTGTTAAAAACAGGAAAATTGGTTACTGTCACTTTAAGACAGAGCTTGTGTTAAGTTGAAGTTAAAAGGACTGAATTTTGATGTAGCCAGAGGTATTAAGACTTACTGAGTGACACAGTTCTCTTATTATAGTGCAGTCACTTATTTTGGAAAAACTTGTTTGGAACTTATAACAACAAAACACAGCGGATTAAAGTATTTTGTTGGTCTTTTACATTAGAGCCCCCCCTTCAAGTGAGTTGTACACATGTAATGCCAAGGTCACTTCAACCTTCACATACAGACCATAGTCCCACCAATACAACTGGCTTGTTTTAAAGTTCACTTTACCCTTCTCATTTCTCTGCAGAATGACAGAATTCACTGCAGATCTTGCAGAACTCATCAACTCCCTACATAAGGACTAACACTCACACCTTTGCCAGCAAGGCTTCATTTAATCTTTATCTTCTCTCTTCTCCCTCTGCTTTTCCTTGAATGACCCTATCCCAAGGCTTAGACGTATTCCATACTTTTTCAGTCTAACCAACAATGAACCAACCAATCACCACACACATACCAGCTATTTTTCACAAATGCAACTTGTGCTTTCCACATTATTCCAATACCTTGCGATGCATGAAGGCCATAGATATTTGTATGAAAAAAGGAGAAGATAAATGCAGCCATGAAAAAAATAAGACGGTACTCAGTGGAAAGTATTCTCTGCACAAAGAAAACCATTATAGTCCTTACGAGTCTTTGCTTTCCTGACTATCTGGGAGTGTTAGTGATTTGCTATTTGTCACCTACAATAAATAAGGCAGGAATAATGTTGCTATGTAACTGACCTAGCTCTATATTTTTATCATTTGCATACTTGCTCACAAATTGGAATGCATATTCCAACAACTTAGTCATGTAATAAAAATAAGACATTGTATTAAAGTTTTACATTTCTATATTTCTCTGACTCGACAGAAGAAGGGAAGCGTGGAGCTAATGTTAAGTAAGCCGTTAATTTTAATTTAGTTAATGTAAGAACAAAAATTATGATATCCCTGATTTCAATAATGTAATGTGGTTATGTTGTTACATATATTATGATGCTAATTATATATTTAGGAACAATGCTGGGTTGTGCAGGTTGCTAATAATGGGTTCTAAATGCATTTTCATTTGTGTTGCATTCTGTAAACATGAAACACATGTGAACAGCCAAGCTTTATATTAAACACAATAGGCAAAACAAAGTTATAACAACATTATAGGTGTATACAGGAACACTGATGACACATATGCAAGTAGAGTAAATCAGGCCTACATTTGTTCAGGATTGTTTAGGCATACTGAGATTTAGTTTTATCCATCATCAGCAAACTCAATCGCTGACAGTTTGATGTTGGGTGTTGTGCTAGTAGTAGCCAGTGTAGCCTTGAGCTGCTAGGCTCAAGTAGAGATGAAAAGTGGGCTACAGAAGTCCAATACAAATCACTTCTAGCTCCACACTCCCAGTTTTTATTCATTTCAGACTTGTAGTCTTCAACACCAACTCATGCTGAGTCAGTATATCAGTTTTCATGCCAAACCCACTGAAGCCAGAAAATCATTTATACAACGTTTCTGGTACGTGCAGTAGTTCTTTCGCCTATAGACAGCTGCATAAAATCAGGGTCCCTCTGCAGGTGGAAACTGCACTGGCACACACATGAAGAGTAAATATCAGGTTGTACCTTCCACATGGACTCACTTGTACACAGTTAAATGAGCAGGAAAAAACTGAAATAGACAGACACACTTAGAGCAACACACAAACAAAAACATACTGGGAATGTAACAAGAGCTAGGATGTGCCACAGCATAACAATGACTTCTGACCCACTGACCAACACACTGTGTGTGTTGTTGTACGTGTGTGTCAAATGTAGTCTGAGGGGGAACTGAACCTAACAAGAATGAAGGAAGCAGCTGCAAACACTCCACCTGTCTGTCTCCTTTTACATGTGCTCTGTGTAATCACTGCCATTTACCAGGCTCTGGACTGAGCGAGGTACAGACAGATTGCTTTTAAATTCATATGCCAAGTGGATGCCTGCCAAGAGTTTGATAGGCCTCTCATCCCTCCTTCCTGGCCCTCCCTCTCAAGGTTTTTCGCCATTCCAATTTGTCAGCTAATCCCACTTGACTTTTACTTCTTTACTTTATCCCATTTTCTTGCCCATTTCCTCTCCTCTCCCCTTCCTCTCCTAGCCCTCACTACCTTCACAGCTTCTACCTATCACCTACTCTTTCCTTTGTCAAGGAGAGAACTGCTGTCGTTTCTCATTAAAAGTGAAGGTCTGTAAACTCTCATAAAACCACTCGTTTCTCTCTACAACCCTGATTTACAGCAACTATTCCACCCCCCCTACACACACACACACACACACACACACTCTTGAGAAACCCCATCTGTTACCAAAAAAGCCTGACAAGAAAGCAAAGCTGTCGCAGTCAGAGACCAGGCCATTGAAAACAAAATGAATGGCATTGTGTCAACAAGGAAAGGCATGCAGAACAGAAAATGCAACGATGTTTTTCTAAATTTTGGATTAGGACGCAAATATGTAAGTAGGCTCCACAATACCAGGCAATCTTCCCAGATCTTTCTTGGCTTCATTTCAGTGGCTGCAGAGTAGGTTCAGCCTTCTGCATTTAGCTGCAGATTACTTCCACTACATGGCTGGGAAGTCTGCAACACTGCTAACCAAAGACCTTCTGACAGGTGACACAAAGGAACAAACTGAATAAAAGAGTGGAGAAACAAACGCAGATGCTGGGCCACTTGTCTCCTTAGAGGGAATAGTCACTGCAAGTCAGTACAAAGTTGGTGTGAGTGATCACCTTTATCCTATAATGAAGCATTTCTATCATGATGGGAGAGGGCTCTTCGAGGATGACAGATCCCCCATCCATAGGGCACAAGGGGTCACTGAACGGTTTGAGGAGTACAAGATGAACTCGCAGTCACCAGACCTCAGCCCAGTTGAACACCTATGAGAGATTTTGGACTGATGTGTTAGAAAGCGTCTCCACCACCATCATCAAAACACCAAATGAGGGAACATATTTTGTAAGAATGGTGTTCATCCCTCCAGCGAAGTTTAGAGACTGATGGCCCAGCACCTTACTGAAGCCCTTTACCCTGAAAAATGGTACCCAGGGGAGCTCTGTGTGAGAACACAAATGTCCGACTGACCCGGAGTTTAAATAGACTTTACCTTACCAGCTCCCTAGTACAAAGTCCGCGTAAAGTCCAAGTGAGCTGTAGAAAGCCCATGCAAGTAAACAGTTGCATTTAGACCGGAGTATTCTCACCAAGCTAGTGGACACATAGATGTCTATCATGTGACTGGCCTAAAACCGAAAGAATACAAACATCCAATAGTGAAGAAAAATGGTCACTTACAATGAAGACACCACCAAAAATATTTAATTGGAGACACAACCAGATTTGGGAACTTCTGTCATAAAGACCAGGTGCCAGAATCTTCAGACAAATTTAGTGTGGCAAGAGACTCAGTTGTTTATGACCAAATTACAAACCAGCTACATGATTGCAACATGTCCTGCCTCTTGCTCACTCTACCTCACCACAAAAACCAAATGGAGTATTTCCAGTAGGTGAGAATACGTCTTGACGTAGACCTCCTCCTTTTGTGTGCTACATGTGTGAAAGAACAATTCTGGACCTGATTTCACAGACATTGTCCAGAGTTCATGTGTGAAAACAGCTTAAGACCCTTCATGTTGGTTTTGATTTGGATTGTTACCCCTCTGTAGTTGTTCACAGTCTAACCACTATGTCAAACTTAATCTTTTGTATTATGTAGCCTATCATATAATCTGTAGCAATACACTTTTAAGAGGCTAAAACCTTCTTCAGAATTCAGCTGCTAGACTCCTGACCAAAACTAAAAACAAAGAGCATATTAAGCTGAACTATACTCATTCCCTGCATTAATTAGAATTGATTTTTAGGCCCTGTTGATTGTATATAAAGCTCTAGGCTGAGCCTGCATTGCAGACTCCCTCTTGTTTTATGTGCCTTTATGCTCACTCTGAAGGCCAACTGCAGGTTTGTTAGATGATCAGAACCACAGTCATAAAAAAGTGGCAATGCAGCATTTTCTGTTATGCTTCCAAACTTGAAAGTTTTAAAAAGACATTAGAAAGTAGATTTTAGTGATCACTTTTTATAAACGTGTCTGTTTAAAGGACACATATTATGCAAAATTCACTTTTAGAACATTTTTTTGACATTCACATGGGTCTGCGGTGTGTGGAGAGACACACAAAACACAAGTCTTTGCCCGTTTTGCTTTTTCCACATTTGTAAAAACCCCACCCAAACATGCCGTTCGGATTTCTCTCTCTTTATGACATCATATGAAATGATGCAGCACTTCATTTCATAGATCCTCCTCCCACTCAGATCTGTTTTGGTGCTACCGGTCCACCACTGTGATTTTCTCATTAGAACAGCAGACGAATAGCAACACGGCACAGTTCCGAGGAAAGCACAGATTCTACTTGGTTGTTGGTCGCACAAATGTCTCTACCTACCTTCCATCCTCAGAGCCAGAGAAAGCACATGGGATATCATACGTTTTTTTTGTGGAAATGTTCCTGAAGATATCCCTAAAATGTTGCATGTTATGTGCTAATCATTTCACGTCAAAGTGCTTTCTCAACGCGGGTCAGTACAACACTTGATTTAGCTTACATCCAGACTGGATCTCTTCCAACTGTCTGTGAGTCCACCTCACATCCTGATGCTACAAGTGTTGTTAAAGTTATTTTACTGCTTGTGTATGAAGTCAGCCTGTTTAACTTAGCCACTGGGGTTGCAGCAGTATACTGGTTTCATGGTACCAGAACTGGTGGCTATCATACCATGCACAATCGCTTATTACTGGCATTGAAGGAAAAAAATAAAAAATAAAAAACATGTACACACCTCTCTTCCTCGACGGTCTGTCGTCCTTTACATCAGGTACAATAGGCACACATGCAACTGACAACTGGCAGAGAGAAGGAGGCTGGTAGTCTATCAACAATCTTCATCAACCAAAAAGAGGAATTTATTATTACTTTGGATAGACCAAAAATGAACACCATTCCTCTGTGCATGTCAGAGTATGTGTCCCATTTATAAATTTAACACAAAACAATAAAACGTGTGTGTATAAAGGTCATAAAATGTGCTATTGAAATAATTTTCCACATTGTCCGTTTAGTTAGCTGAGGAAGCTGACCAATCAGAGCAGACTGGGCTTTTAGGGAGGGGGGCCCAGGAGCTAAAACAGAGCATGTTCACACAGAGGGAAAAGAGGGTCTGGCACTACTGGTGCTCTGAGGAAACTAACACATTTAATGAATGTACAAGAGTGTGAACATTTTCTAGTAAAACCATTTTCTTGCTTCCATTTTTCTTTGTTCCTTTTTCTAACATACTTTGAGCTACATTCATTCAGAAGTTCTTATTAGGGTTGGAACTAATTATATCCATTATCAATGGTTGATGGCTAGTCCAGTCTGGTGCACTGCAAACTGGAGGATATATTTTCCTGACTCCAAGTTCTGTGTGTGTGTGTGTGTGTGTGTCCACCAAAACAAGAAAGGAAGCAAACAATAACCATCCACAAAATCTGCTACCAGAATAACAGCGGAAGGGCAGAACATAAGGAGGTGTGTGTGTGTTGTTATAACATCTGTTGAGGGGACAGAAATCCATTTACACAGTCCAACTGTGAGGGACCCAACGTTCTTATGGGGAGAAAATAAACAACAAAAACTGTTCCCAAACATAAAACATTAAATTTTAGAGAGGTAGGTTAGGGTAACAAAAAATATGTCAATGTTACGTCCCCTGAACGGAAATAAGACTGTGTGTGTACATCCTTGTATTGTCAATAATGGGAAATAACAGAGACAAAGTAACACTTTGACTCAGACTACGGCCAAAACAAACTATTATGTGTGCTTGCAAACAACACAGCATGCAGAGAGCGCTTTGTGGTTTGAACATGCCATACATTGTCTTTGCTGCAGGAGCATATACAGCATATACATACAGACAGAAATAGCGCCACTATAATGCTAATTTTGTACTCAGATTCTAAAGCATGTGGAGCGTTCCAGTTTGTGTGTGTGAACTGTGAATTTATGAATGTCCCAGTGTACTGTATATATATAAAGCTGAAGGTACCATTCTCCACTAGAGTGGTTTCCATGACCAGGACCAAAATAAAAAAAGAAAAAGAAAAAGAAAAGAAAAGCAGCAAGGAATTTTGAGGGTGTGCCAAAGAATCTCAGACATGCATTTTGCTTTCAGGTGTTTAGGTCTTGTTGTTTTTGTTTTGCTTTTGAGTAAGTTACATCTACACTTAAGTCAGTTAACTCCAACATAAGACCTGCTTAATTGTCTACTTATTTTGCTGCAGAAACAGAAGTGGGACCCTGCCCCTCTGCTTTGTTTCCTGTTAGTTTACTGAATAAAGTTACTGTAGGTGCTTTGTTTCAGTATAAGAAGTGCATTCTACAATAAAGTGGAATGTACCTTGTATTCAAACAATGTGTATCTGTATTTTTAACAGTAATGCCATTCAAGTGCTACTTCATTTACATTAAGATGTCATTTCATGTTACATTTTGTGAACTCCCTGATCTCGATCTTGTATGTTACGTGCTTCATTAACCCCAAGAGGGGAATGAAGGCCAGCCATGGACAGATGACGGGCGAGCTTGTTGAGGAGAAGGCAAAGATAGTAAATCTGCATTACACCACTCTATTAAAAAACCTGATGGCGTTTGAACAGTACTTCATAAAGGTAAATTTGGTGTTCTTTCATGTTTTAAAAAATATTTTTCTACCTTCCAATTATTTCACTTCTTGTTCTCTCCCTCTCTTATTCTCTCTCTTTTTGTTTCTTTTTGTTTGTTTTTACTTTTGTCTGCATATGCATGCCTGCGTATCTCATGCAGTGAGCAGTAAACGTAGATCCCTGAATGCCACTCCTCAAAAAAAAAACATTTTAAGGAATCACAATGTTTCTGTATCCTGTGTAATGTTGCTTCTACTGCATATTGTTGCAACATTAAATGTGATATGCACAATAATTACAATCCAATAATCTGATATAGATTGATGTGAAATGTGCCATTCTGCAGAATGACTGCTGTTACTTTTGGTATTTAAAGTATATTTTGATGCTAAAACTTCTGTACTTTTACTTATGTAACATTTTTATACATTACTTTTACTTAGAGTATTCTTGCACTGTAGTATTGCTTTTACTTACATCCAAGTAAAGAATCTGAGTATTTCTTCCACCACTCCCATTAAAATCATTACTTCTCCTTTTGTGTGTTAGGTGTTTTAGTGATTATGCAGTTACCTAAATTAAACACATTATTATTTACAGCCTAATGTCTGCAATTCATAGTTGCTGAATAAAACTTTTGAACTACAGATAGAAACTGTCAATGTAGATTACAGTAACATCGTAAAAATACAGTATATTACTGGAAGGTTTAGCTACAGTAATAAACTGTAAACCTCATATTCTACAGTAAAGTACTGGAATAAATTTCACAGTAATTAACTTGAAATACAGTAGTCACCTTGTAAAAATACAGTAAAAACACTGGTAACCACAGCTGCCAGTATTTTACAATTTTTACAGGGAATTTTGTTGTCCACTAATGGAGACTAATGGAGTGTTCCTGTTTCTATATGTGAATTTATTAATGTCTCTGTGTACAGTATACATACAGCTGAAGGTACCATTCTCCAGTAGAGTAGTTTCCACAAAAAAAAAAAAAAAGAAAAAGAAAAACAAAAACAGAACAGCAGCAAGGAATTTTCAGGGTGTGCCAAGGAATCTCAGACATCTCTTTTTTTGGGAGGGAAAAGTCTAACTGGTCAAGAGAGGCAGACAAAACACGGCTGCATACGTGCGCACACACACGGTTCATGAATAAGGGTAAGTGATGACCATTTGTAAGCGCATGTCTATACATGTTCCATTCACTGAAAACAAAAAGGAAGGAGTAAACACAGTACTTGAATGAAAAGGTCACCTATGACAGAGAATTCCTATAAAGTTACTCATTCACTCACAGCAGTCTCCCTGACTGACACATCAGGTATGGAACACACTGATTATTCCTTATGAATGACAGTAGCAAGAAAAGTTTGCAAACCCCTTTGGAATCATCAGATTTTTTTTGCATGTGATCTGATCATCATCTATGTCACTGGTATAGACAAACATAATGTGCTTATGCCAACGACACACAAACAATTATTATCTTTCCTGTCATTACTGAGCACACCTATTAAACATTCACAGAGTCAGAAATCTCACCCCACACACATTCACAGACTGCAATCCTGTGACGTGGAAAAAAAAAAAAAAACTTTTCACAAACAGAAGCCAAGAGATGATTTCCTGGATGTATCCCTCCCCCATTCCCTAATATCTCCTCTTTTCCTCCCTGCTTGACCCCGCCCCTCTTTCCTGTGGGTGAGGGGAGAAAGAGCACAATGACACCAAGAAAAGCACACCAATGCTGCGGTCTCTACTGTCAGAACTGAGCAAGCGGTCTACCCCACCATACTTCCCTTAAGCATCACCGAGCATAGCCTCCAGGGTGGACACAGGCTGTCCCGCTTCACTTTTCCTCTATATTTTCTCTCTGTTGGTCTCTGTTAGAGGACAGAGGGGCTGCACCCCTCTCACACACGCAGTCAGCTGTGTTTACACACTGTGCTTGTAGTGCTAATGCTTGAAGTGTGACGATGCAGACATTTAACCAATCACCGGAGAGTGCTCTGCATGCACGCACCCCCTGCCCCCTCATGGTCCTGGTACTTGATTTTAGTACTACCTACTGAGGGGTGCTGAAATTTAGCTCCCAGAGCGCACCTCCAAAGTAGGCTAAGTGTAGTAGAGACAAATGCAGAACCCGTGAGGAGCATTACTCGGCGCGACACATTTCGGTACAGCCGAAAAACCCCCTTAAGAGAAGGGAATTTCCATTTCAGCCCCTAAAGCCTGCTCCCTCAATGGAACACACATGAGCAAGTCCCTCAGCACAACCAATGTGACATTGCCATTAATGAGACCACAGCTCTTTCCAGGATGCAAGTCTATATTTTAATTTGCCATGTGCTTGGTGTTCCTGCTTTTTCTTATGCAAAAAAACTTTTTTCATTCTTATGACTACTCAGAAACTGATGGTTTATTCTTTGATACACCTCAACTACAATAATGAGAACTACTGTATATAGGATAAATATTCACGGACTCTGTTCAAATTCCGGTAAAGGTCAGCGAATCCTGCAGAGCTTCTGCCACACTCCTACAGCTGCCTAAATGAGTCTCTTATTTTTCCCGTAAGATTCAGTGTTGTAAAAATAGTAGATTTCTACACAATCAGAATTAGTGCATATCCTGATCATAGTGCAGTTGTAATAAAAATCACAGCGCAGCATGGGATATCTCTCCTGCTGCTAACAGCACCGTCAGCCAAAGACTCAATCACACTGGACACGAGTAGAGGAGGTTGTACCAGTGGTTCAAAAGTACGTCTGCCAATTTGGCTAATGTTCAGCACTGGAGCCGAGAAGCTCTATGTCTCACACTGTCCTGCCTCAGGCTGTCCTCCATTTCCATCACGCATCTTTATTTCTGAATCTAAATGTAATCTTTTGTAGTGAAGCTATTCCGATACATTTGTTTAATTAATATTATTACTCTGTACACAATAGAAAAGCATGAAAAAGTGTGCACTGATTTAACTGAAAACATTTTAGTAGACTCGGGGGCTTCTTGAATGATGATTCAAGTCACTTATATTTAGCATCCAGCCCTGATTATTTCTTACAATACTTAATTTAGCTAAATAATATTAAAAATGATAATGAAATTCAAAATGCTGTACTTACTTTCCATTCCTTAGGTGTTGGATTGTGGTGGTAATGACGAACTAAAATCATGCTGGACAGTGTAAAGGTTCAGACTTGTGACAACACCCATGTCATTCACCTTGAGTCAACATTAAACTTCAGGCTGCTAGGTGGGTTGCTTCACAGCTACAAATCCTGCAACAAAGCCTTTTATAAAATAAGATGTTCTCCAAAATTCAACTTGAAGATTGCGACTCCTGGCCAATACTGACGTGTCGCTTGCAAATGAGTAGTAGCAAGCTAGGTTATCTGCTAGCTACAATATGATGAAGGAATCATTACTCAGCTGTGGCTCAGGAGGTAGAATGAATAGTCTCCTAACTGGAGGGTTGGCGGTTTGATTCCTGGCTTCTCCAATCTACATGTTGAAGTGCCCTTGAGCAAGACACTGAATCCAAGTTGCTCCTGGTGGCTATCAGTGCATGAGTGTGTGCGTTTGGGAGTGTGAATGGGTGCTCAGGCAAAGTGTGAAAGCATTCTGAGTGTCATTCAATGCATATAAAAGCACCATACAAGTATAAGACCATTGATTAAAACAAAACTTTGACCCTTTATAGATTTTTAAGGTATTATCAATAATGTAACAACTACTACTACTTTCAGCTGTTCCCCTTTGGGGATCGCCACAGCAAATCAACTGTTCACATGTATACATTTGGCACGCATTTTACGCCAGATGGCCTTTCTGACACAACCCTTATTGGGATATAGATATGACCTAATGTGGGCAATTTAGAGTCTTATTAATAATGTAAGCTGTAGTTAAACCATTACTTTTGCAATAAATGTTCTCTTTAAAAACCACAAATAAGCTATGATTATATTTTTACAATTAAACTACAAACTCCTACAGTTTCTTTCATCTGCAAGATAGTTCTCTTAACATGATTTATGATGATTTTTTTAGAGCTTCTGCTTCACTGCAAGCATTACAGCCTCTTTTGTCTTGTTCAGTAGCCATGGAGGCAAACTGTGTATATTAAAAAGCCCCTCTCCCTTGTTCAGTGAAAACACAGACAGGTACACATGCACAAAAGGCCTGTCAGACCCAAGGCGAGGGCAGAAGCAGTGGAGCCACTGTATATCCTATATATAGCTCGGATGTGACAGGGCATCTGAGAGGACAGGGAAGTCTAGACACTAACAGCACTGCTTTTGCTCAGACTGTGTATGTGTATGTGTGTGTGTGTGTGTGTGTGTGTGTGTGTGTGATGTCAAAATGGTCTTGTCATCTCATATTTCATTAGAAAGTATGCGGTATGCTGCTCCATAATAATGTCACAAGACTGTATTGATAATCACAGTCTAGTCAGATCTGATTCGTTACAAAGATGTCAAACAGGGGAAGACATCAAAAAGGAGTGGCACTCCAAAAATGAGGATGGAGCAGGGGGAAAGGGCAGCAGCTTAAAAACAAGAGATGTAAGGAAAGAAAACTGATCAGAGAGAGTGTGACTCATCAGAAAAGGAATGCCCCATCTCTGCCAGAGGGGCCACAGACACCACTGCAGCCCTTTAAATCATCCCTTCCCTTACACTAGCAGTCTCTTCCCCTCTCACAATGACTGCATCTTTCTCCCTCCGTCTCTATCCCCATCTACCAATGGAAGTCATCGTTGTTGTTTCCCAGCATTAGTGAAGCAATCTTCAGGACACTGTTTTGGACAGGAATGATACAGCCAGCTGACCATCACTGGTGGACCAGCACTGCACTGCCACCATTTAGAGCCTCTCCACTAGTTTTGCCAAGTCAGTGTAAAGCCAGCACTGTGTGGTTTAACACAGTTACACTGTTCAATTAATATTAATTCTTTCCTACAATCCCCTAATAAAATTGTCTTAGGCTACCGCGGTTTAACAAATGAAGGTCAAAAATATTAAGACAGGGTTGGCACTGCTTCACATCCTAACCACAGGTGTTAACTTATTATTACTGCAACCACAGGATGTGATGTAAACACAGGAAACAAGTCATGCCAGGACCCCAAATCATCACAATAACTGTGATTATGATTCAACATTCCTACCGCCGGTCATCCTGTGCATTAATCACACAGGAATGCGTTTCATACAATTCACAGACACTGGGCCTGTGAAGGTTCAAAGTTATAACAGAAGGATGAGGAAGGAAACAGCCATCCTGTAAAGGCTATACAGTGAGAGAGGCCTGCTGCACTGTTTCACAGTGTAGGTGGGCCACCTTGCCAGAAAAAGACCACTCTGCTCACATGAGTAAATTAGGCTTAATACACTTCGTAGAATAAAACACTAACTTTGCAGGAAAAGCTGCAGAGGTACCATTTCACACAGTGCTATTTATTGTTTAGACTGTCATCAACTAACTAAACTGATCAAAAGACAAGATGCAACAGGATCTGGCTGACTTACTCCATCCGCAAAACAATTTCCTGGGGGAAACCCTGGTCAGTTTTATCACAGCCAGAAAAATTAACTCTAGAACATAGTGTATATGTAAGGCTGCGAATTTCAATTATTTTCATTATCGACTATTCTGTTGATTATATTGTTGATCACACTATAATCCATTTAATGAACAAAATGTCAAAAAAAACTATAGAAAAACTAAAATTACTGAAACAGTTAATTGATTATCAAGACAGCTGCAAATTGATTTTAAGGTCAACTGACTAATCAGTTAATTGACTAATAGTTTCTTCTCTAAAAATATGGTCAGAAACCAAAGGGTAATGTTAACAAGTCAAAGAGGTAAATATGAAAGGTGTAGAAGCATCATAGTCTTTTTTAGGCTACAAAGTAATACGAGAAGTGGCTCAACACAACCCATATAACAGTATAATGCAAAGATATGATATGCTCAATTGAAAAGCAACACAATGAGGGTTTTTGCAAAATCAGACTGCCATGTTCTGGTACTAATTATTGTCCTTTAAACAGTAGGGCACATTAGACACATTATATTGGCATTACAGTAATTGTGTGTGAGGTGTTTTAAATAGCATACTGCATGCATTCTAATTATCAGCGTACTGCAAAAAGAAATGAAGTACAGAATACTAACTAAGTCAATCCTTGTTTTGAGACAGCGCAGCAAAAATTTGTGAATTCGCTGTAGTGGGCCAATTTAGAGAGACACCTGGGGCTCTGGCCATTACAGCCTCTTTCATCATATTCAGGCTTTGACAGTGTATGATGACGTGTACATGTTTGAAAGTCAGACCGAGAGAGAGAGAGAGAGAGAGAGTAAGGTCTGACAAAGACACAGAAAACCCCATGCATCTATCATCTATACTGCTTATCCTGAAGAGGGTCACAGGGGGGCTGGAGCCAAACCCAGGCTAACACTGGGTGAAAGATGGGGGAGAACATGAAAACTCCACACAGAAAGGCATCGGGTCGGCCAGGGCTCAAACCCAGAACCTTCTTGCTGTGAGGCAACAGAGCTAACCACTGTGCTACCATGCAGCCCACCAGAAACCTCTGCTGGGGTATACATGTGGCAAAGACAACATCAGAAACAAACGGTTGAGAAAGTGCTTGTATGTGTATATGCTCACTGAGTGCATCTGTAGTTTGCTTTAAAAATGGAAAACTTGCCCATCAGGTCATTTGTAGGCAGAATAACATGCATACTGATGACCCAATCACAAGGCATCTTGACAGCGAGAAGACAGCTGATAAGTGAGGGCTGCCAAGAACAGACACGTTACACGGCTGCACTCACACACACAAAGAAAGAAAACAAAGAAGCAAAGTAAAACTGAGAAAAAAAGAAGGCAAGAAGGAACGAGCATCAAGGTGAAAAACTGATGGAGAGAGTGAGCCAGACACACGGACAGATGGAAAGAGAGAAAGGGGGCCCTATCATTCAGTCTCACACCCTGCAGAATGAACGGGGGCCTCTGTGCGCCTTCCCTGTTCAAACACACCTCACAGCTGTCTGCTCCCTGCAACAACAATGCACAGATACCCACGCACATCTACACACACACACTGCAGCCTGCCTGAGAGTGGGCACAATAACCCTATTGAGGGGCTGAAAGAGAAAGTGAGGAGAATCAGATTGAGAAGAACAACACAAAACAACACAAAGCCTCCCTGAACATCCATCTATCCATCCATTATCTATGGATGGGGTCACTGGAGCCTATTCCGGCTGACATCGGGCGAGAGGTGGGGTTCACCCTGGACACCCTCTTGTCGTGAGGCGACAGCGCTACCCACCGCTCCGCTGTCCCGCCCGCCTCCCTGAACATCACCACACATAAATACACTACAATGTGGTTATCTTGCCAACTTGACAGCCTGGGATGAATCTACTCTCTGCTGTCCTTAATTCATCATTCATCTGTCCAATCTGGTCAGACTCCATACAAACACACCAACAAACACACACATGCCTGCACACACATGCACACATTTGTTTGGTCAAGGGCGGACCAGTGGTATTGTTTCACAGTGAAAGCAGGGTGCTGATAATGAATCACCATATTCTTTATCTGATTACTTACAGACACAAACACACATACCATCACACAAGCATGTACCGTATACACATGCATACTTTGTCCATTCTTTCCCATCAGCTGTTGTGCATGACCTTGACCACACACAGACTAAGAGATTGGTGCTGTAAGGTAAGAAAGTCCCAACACCACACAAACATGCACATTTATAGTCTGGCCAACATAATTACATCCAATCTGAAGAGCACTTTGGGGCTAACTGAGATATCACAGGGTATTTCTGGGTATTTGACATGCTCACAGCTTCACAAGGTTGACAGCTTGCCTTCCTGAACTGCTATTTTTGTCCGTGTTTGTGCACAGTGTGTACAGATTGTGGAAAGTCCTCTTCATTTTGCCTTTCATAGAGATAAGAGAAGCAGACGGGCTGTCTTGATGTTGAGACACATTAATAATACCAGTGCTAAACAAGCACATAGAGTGGTCTGCAGTACTTGGCCCAAAACACAACCCATAAACGTCCAAGTCACTTTTTCCATACTCAGCAACTCCTGATGTTGTGTAGAAGAGCTACGGAGGGAGGGAGGAGAGTAATTGAGGAGGGACATAGGGATGAAGTGAGAAGAGGGAACAGGTAAGGGGGAGAGGGATAGAATATAAACCACCTTAACAGCCCAAGAGCCTTAAGCAATTAGCAATGACATCATGTTCCTAGACACACTGCAGACTGGGGCCAGGTCTGGATGAAGACCAAGCTAGTAAGGCAAGGAGGCTAGGAGGATAGAGAGGGAGAGAGGCTGTGAAAGAGAAGCAGAGACGATGACAGTGCACCATTTCTGCGATGGTGGTACAGAGACATATTCAGTTTTTCAGCTTGCACTAGTTAACTCACCAAGCATAAACCTTATAAAATCACCTTAACCACTGCTTAAACTAGTGAGTGCTCACTGTTCAGCATTAAATTGTGTACATTAAATAATAAAACAGAAGACTTCCAGACTCAAACCATAGCATTATCCAAAGTTCAATGTATTTATTATGCTTTTTGACAAATTTGTTTATTAAACACACCTTCTGAATATACACACATGCATCAATGCAAATATGATGCAAAGCAAAAGCATGACAGTCAGTGTCACCAAGAGAGAAACCCTCAGAGGTGCGCATCAAAACCTGGAAACAGTCCTCTGATAATTCATGTTATCATCAACAACTGCAGTGCCCCTTCTCTCTCCACAGAAACACACACAGTATTCTGTATGAAGTGTTTCACAAGTTCTTAGACTTTTACACAACAGCAATTCAAGTCCAGTGTGAAAGTTAATTACCTGAAGTGAACTGTTTCCAGAAGAAAAGTCAACAATAATTCGCCATCTTTACACACAGCCATAACATATCTCAGCCCTGTGTGCTCCCTACCTCCAGGACAATTAAACAGGAAAGTTATTTGCATCATTCTCTGAGATTCTATATAACACAAACCATAAACAAGCAATTAATTGTCTCCGTATTTGTATAAAACAAACAGGCGTATTATCTCAAGGGCCTGGCAGAAACTAATGGAGCAAAGCTGGAAACGATTAGCTAGCAGTGCTCAGCCAGCAGCATGCACCAATACAAGCCTCAGCCTCAGCCCCAGCCCCAGAGGCTTGCATGGCTATAGCCCCAGACTATTCCACATAATGTCAATGAATACATGTTTGTGTGACCATGAGCCTCTATGACTTAAATTATAGCTCAACACTGAGATCAACCTAGGACAAGACAGGACTGCAGCATCTCTGCATGGAAACCAAATGAACTAACCTGTCAGTGCTGAAATGTTTAGTCAAGTCATCAATTAGCTGACTGGCAGAAAATTAATGGATAATGAACAGTTTGGATAAATGATTCATCATCTAATCCATTTACCACGCAAAGAAAGCCAAATGTTTGATTGTTGCAACTTCTCACATTTGAGGTTATGTTGTTTTCCCTCTATTTTGTATCATTGTAGACTGAATATCTTTGAGTTTTAGAGCTTCGGTGAGACAAAACAACCAATTTAAGGAAGTTTCTTTGGGCTCTGGGAATCAGTGACGATTTAACCATTTACGGTCTAAACAATTACTTAAACATACAATCAATACAATATTCTATCATGAAAATAAATAGCATTTTCAGACCTACATGCAGCACAAATTAATAAGCCATACTGCGTCACCAACCTTTTCACTTTTAGTTCTATAAATACAGCGTTTTAGCTTAAGATTGAATAGTCAAAGACAGCACCGCTAAACTTCAGCTCACTGGTGATGTGGAGTGGAAGGTAAATCTCGGTTTACCTTTTATGAAATGTAGTCAGTATGACACGAATGAACACCCTACGGCTCAGTAAAAAGTATTATTTTTGTCTGGTGGTTGGTTAACTCTTGATGAATGCCCGACTGGTGGTCAGTTAACCAGCCACCTAAGTTAGCCTACCTGCTGATAGGCCTTCTACATAACACTTAAGAATGATAATGTACGTTATTTTACAGCTCTGTCGGATCTATTTTCAGGCGTTTTCCGCCTTAAATCATTACCACAGCAGTCGATTTGAAGTAGCTAACCTTAAAGAGGTAGTCAACGGCTCGCGACAACGTTCTAATAACAACTGTTTTCATGAACAACCGTTGCATTTTCGGACTCGAGCTACATAACAACTCATTTAACCCACACCAAAGGCACAACTAAACCTTTGACAATAGGCCTACACTCAAAGGGACAAACACTGGGGTCCTATAAATGTCTCCCCCCCACCACCATCTGCAGCCGCAGCCTGCCAGTCTCCTTTCCCCCACCTTCCCGACTTATATGCAACACAGCGAGCCTCTCGGATGCCAAAGCAATGCGTCGCCCAGAACAATATGGAAAGTTACTCACGTCTCCAGTCATTTTAATGCCATACCGGTCACAACTCTCAGTTTTCCAGTAAAAAAAAAAACACCATATCACTCACCTCCTCTCTAGTGTGTTCACGTCCTCCTCTCTGCGTTTATGTCTTTTCTCTCCGCCCCTCCGTTTACTCTCTCAGCTTCTTTCCTTTCTCCACCCTCCCAGATGCCGCTGATCTCCGACAGGGGGGATCCGGGGGAGGCTGCTCCGGAAGCAAACGCACCTCAATTTTTTTTTTTTTTACCCTCGTCATTGCTTGGGGTACTAATTAATGCTACAGACAAAAATGTCGATAGGAAAACAAGGTTAGTTATACTGAAGGACATTTGTAAACTTCAAAGGTTTCTATGTTTTTGGACGTTTTTCCCAACAAAAGCATAGGGCAATAAACAATACTTAACCCTAATAATATGCATATACAATCAATAGTGCTGTCTCCTGATATCCCAGATCAAAGTGATACAGTATACTATTGTAGGTAGGCCTATGTTTGAAAAATATAGTTGGATTTATGCTTAATAACTATTAGGGTTGCAGCTAATGATTGTGTTCACTATTGGCCTAATCTGCTGCTGATTTTTTTGACGAATTCATTAATTTAGTCTCCGATACATCACTAAATTTTGATAAATGCCCATCCCAACTTCAGAGCTACTGTACATTGTGTGTGCTGTACCGTTTGTTTGCACAGGGGAGAACAGTCTAATAAAATGATGACACCTGGTGGTTACAATCATTTATTGCATAGTTAGTTACAGCTGTGTGGTCATACCAACAGTCAATGGGTCATAATTTGTCAGAAGAAATGTTCCACAGTGAGTCATTTTTACTTTGTGTATTCTCCCAGGAACTTTTTCTCTCATTTATCACAAATGTGGAATGTGATATTTGTCCTCCATCACTTATGTTGGAGTCCTTCACAAAAGGATCTTTATAACGAAACGGTAGGAGTGATTGCAGCTAATGAAACATTTTTCATGTGGGCATTTGAATATAGTCAGGTCAAGTTATGTCATATTTTATTTGTACAGCCCATTATCATACAGAAAATGGAAGAACCCTCACAAAGAGCAACACAGGATCCCTCTAGCATAAATAGACATGCAATATATGTCTATTAGTTTACCTATTTTTTAGGTACTCTGTTTTATTCCTATTTATGTCATTTCACAATGAGCATTCCTTTGTCTGTCTGCATTGTTTACTGCCTGTTTATACTGCTTATGTTGCATTGTTTGCACTGTTGGTTGCTGTTAATACTGCTTATTTTGTAATACTAGCCTTATGTTGGTTTACTGTTTACTTGCCCCTTGCATGGGGATATGTACATACACATTGAGAGCCGATGTACCAGAGTCAAATTCCTTGTGTCTGACGCACCTGGCCAATAAAGCTGATTCTGATTCTAATAGATACATTAAAACTATTGTTTAAAGACATTGATAACTACCAAATACCACTTAATTTTTAGAAAATTATTAAGAGTTTCTCTAGGAAATTATGAGCTAAAAGAGGAAGTTGTCATTTTAAATTAAATCAAACTGTAATTACTCCAATCCGCCAGGTGGCGCTGTGTTGTTATCATCACCGAGTGTTGACCAATCATCAGTGTTCAACAACAGTTTGAACACGAGCGGGTCCAGTGGCTATTGGAATGAAGGAGACCAAAATAAAGAACTAAAACAACTACAATAATAACAAATAATGTTATCAGTCGTGGTGATGGGTTAAAACGGATAATTTGTTAACGTTAGGTTGAGATTCAGCGCGTTTATCTGGTCATTGTTAACGAGTTGAGAAGATGTTGCTATAACGTTAATTTGTCAGCGCATGAAACAGTTAGCAAAGCTCTACCCCCCAAGTTTGGGTTAAAGTTGTGGTTTTAAAGATGAAATCATTCAAACCGACATATCTGAAGACATACGGTAAACGCCAGCGTAAGCTGTCTGCCTGGATCTCACCTAATAGCCACAAACGGGCTTTCGATAGCACATCCTCAACGGATGGCGACAACTCCGACTTTGAGCCAGTAAAACCCAAGAGGACAAGGTACGTTCAGGCCTATAGGCGATGAGATTTCCCTCACCTTGCTTGTCATTATTTCTATTTATGTCTTATCCTATTATTTATTTTTCAGCTTTGGCTTTTAGTCGACTATTGCATTGTTTGTTTTTCTATGCAGTTTACGGTTAATTTAGCCAAAGGTGTAAAGACACAAACAGTTCCACCCACTGGACGTAGCATAATTTATATTAGAGAAAGTATTAACCTGCTCCTCCAGGCCAAAAGTGTTAAAGCTTTTCCTGACCTACTCGCTCTTACATCTTGATCTGTTTTGTGGTGTCACAGATGGAAGAGTAGTGATGCTAGTAGTAGAGTGTTGCGTCCTGCCAAGAAAAAGGCCATGCGACATCTGACAGAGATTAGCTGTAATAAGGAGAGTATCAGCAATGAGGAGAATGGCATCATCCACTCTCCTCCTCGACCTGCTCAACAGAGCAAGGCAAAGAGGTCTGTAAACAAACATGCACTTTGTTATAAAAAGATTTCTGATGATAATCAATTATAACACAGCAAACCATTATTTAAGCACTTGTAATTTGCATTGCTAATTGGAGTTTTATGATATTTTGTCCATCTCAGGATTGATGAAATAGAGCTTGAGGTTCTTTGTGTCATGTTTAGTTGTTTTTTTTTTCCCTGACCACTTGCTCATACTCAGTATTTTAACCTGCTCATTTGCGGGTTTTAATCTTTGCTTTCTTACTAGAGGGAAGAAAACTAGTGTTAGCAGTGGTAAAGCTGTTCATCCAGCCAAGAGGAAAGCCATTTTCTCTCAGACGGAGAACAGCAGTGATGAGAACATCAGCCGGCCTTCTCCTCACCAACATCAGCCTGCTCAGCAGGGCAAGACAAACAGGTCTGTGCACAAACAAGCCTGAACAGAAAACATTATGAAAACACAAGTATTGGCCAGAATTTTGTAACTTTTATTTAGCTTTTTATGTTACCACAACAGTGTATTTAAGTAGTCACTTGACATTACTGGCAAAATGGATGCAAAATATTGCCTACTTATCGGTTCACTTTTTGTCAGTATTGTACACCCATAGGTTGAGCCTCTCGGGCAGCCATTCCCCTCATGTTTGTGTACAAGCGGGACACAAAAAGTCACACTGTGGCCTTAATTTAAGACTTTTTAAAATGTATTAATTTAGACAACTGAATTGTGTCAAACAATATAATATATTATGATATACTACCACTGAAAATGTAAATGTTGATAGAGGATTATTGCCTGGCCCTAGATGTATAGCTTCAGGATCTGCAATATGTATAGGTTCTTTTTGTACATTTTTATTAAACTGGGCTTTTGAACTTGTAGCTATGTGTTTATCTGGAATCACTCTAGCAGTAGTAATTTTAGAGTGTGTTAATGTACTCAGTCTCAGCTCAGAAAAGTCACAAAAATTCAGTTCACTTGAAGAGAAAACCTGAGTAAGTCTTCAGTCAGTCAGGTTATTAGCTGTTTGTTAATTGTCTGCCAAATGTTTTTAGTACTTGCTGAAACTTTTTGTATACTACTGTCTCTTCCTTGTCTGTTTTTTTTTTTAGTGTTTGTCCACCCTCTGTGGGCCGCTTTGTAACCCGCCGCAGACGCGCTGCCTCTAAACCACTCCCTAAAGCAGTAGTCAGTATACTCAACTCTTCAGATGATTTTACCTCTGGAGCCTTTGGTACCAGCAGGATTCTTCGCCCTAACAGGATTAAGAGAGTCCCTTTATCATTAGTATCGAGTGCTGAGAACTCAGTAAATGCTGTGGGGACTTCTGGCTTTGCCACCAACCTCCTCCGAGAGATATCCCTCAATGAGATGACAGAGCACAGCCTTGGACCCTGTCCCAGGAAACCCGTTTTTTGTTCTACACCCTCAGCAGGCTCCTTCAGCAAACGTCAACGGCTTAAACACTCTCACATCAACGATCAGCCCTTTACGCCGTCATCGGTATCACTAAGCTGTATAAGTGTCTTGAGCTCATTTCAAGAAGATCTGGATTCACGAGTGCATTTCACATCCCCACCAATTTTGGCACAACCCACTGGGCTCCGCTCTGAGGAGAAGACACAGTCGAGCCGTGGTGAGCAAGAACCAGACATGCATCACCACAAAGATGCCTCTGGTGGTTTATTCACGAATCCCCAAAGTGTTAATAAGAGTTTGAGCAATAGTGAGGAAGCCAAAAGCTATAGTGAAGACACAAAGCCCAAGAGTTACGGGAGATTACCAAGTCCAAATCTCCTCTCTACAGACAGTGAAAGCAGCAGTCGTTTTTTGTCAGCAACAGAAGCTTTAGAGTGGCTGATGGAGGCTCTGAAGGACAAATGTTTGACTGAGCCCTGCACAGTGCAGCTGGACAGATTAGACAACCTCACTGTGAGTCAGCTTTGCCATCAAACAACCTACTCATCCTGTTTAGGATCTCTGTGTGGCGGTCGACCTTTTGAACTTTTACAGTCTTCAGAAGCATCATTTAATCTTCATTTATCTGTGACAAACAATAACAGCAGTCATTATTTACAGTCACTAAATAGTTTGCATTCTCCTGAACAGGCAGCTTCAGTGACTGACAGTCAGAGCTCTAACAATTCACCTTCAGTTGGCTATAAGCAGTCAGCTGAACACTCCCGTGCAAGGGAATTCACGGAGCAGTCAGTAGCAGTATTTTCTGATGAATCTACCCACCACACAGAAAGCAGTGTTCAACAGTTCATGGGGACACAATTACCAGCCAAAAGTGCTTCACAAGCTATATTTACTAAAGAGTCTGTAGCACTAAAGGACAAATGTCTTGCTGAGAAATGCACCATTCAGCTCAAAAAACTGTCTTTGCCACAGGTGACTGTTCGGCAACATAAAGGGCTCACACAGCAGAGAGGGGCATGTTTGAATTGTGATGATACATCTGTTAATCCAAATGCAAACAACCCAGAAGATCTCACACATTCAGGAGAGATCACTGGGAGAATGATGGCATCTGTTAGACAGTCACTGTACAAAACCAGTGCAGTAGCCCAGGCACAGGCTAGTGACCCAGAAACAAAAGAAAAGGCAGCAGTGCTGAAGGAGAAGTGTCTAGCTGACAAATGCGCTGTTGAGATAAAGAGAGTGAATTTATTACAGGTGAAAGAAGTTCTGAAGCTCAAAAACACAAAGCTTAAATCTGCCTCAGTCGTGTCTGACTCGGCCAGTGATGACCAGAGAAACGATAACCACCGGTCTGAGAGTGACACTACCACCGGTCTGAGAGTGACACTAAGGATGCTTCTGTGAAAAAGAAGAGCTCCGCTAGTTCCAAGAACAACGTTGCCTCAGACAAAGCAGTTGTAAAAAATTCCTTTGACATTCTCCCCAAAACAAAAAAGATGTCTCTGGCTCCTAAAGAAAAGAAAAGGAGGAACACATCTGCAGACCAACCTGGGATGACCAGGAAGGCATGTGTGAGCGGTCTGAGCGTGAGTCGCTGGAAGAACAAAGGCAGCACCAGCGCACGCATGTTCACGGGTAGGACTGCGCGGACAGGTGACAGCAAGGCTGTGGACTGGAGCATCAATGAGCTGGTCTCAACACACCGCAAACAGCCAAAGGTGAGACCAGTATGCACACAAATGCTGCACAATATTGTTGGCACACTGACAGGTACATTCATTGACACTGATTATAGTTTAGCCAGTGTCAGACAAAATAAAAAAAATGTGAAGACTGAAATTTCTATCAGAACTGGCGATGAACCAAATGTTTCATTAGTCTGATGAAAGAAAAATGAACTGGAAAGAATAATTATCAGCTGCTGCCCTTTAAACCAGATGCTGTGCACCTGCTATAATTAACCAGCAGGCTTATTTCCCTGGTGCCTTGCCTACAGCACCATGGGGTAAATCCCAGTACCTTGCATCCACAGGCCAGTGTCTTTTAATACCTAATATAAAAGTTCATCAGCAGGATTCCTGTCCCTGTCGAAGATCAAGAGATTTTCAGTAGTTTAATTTTTAATATATTCATGGTAAATCATTGTTAAAAATGAATCACTTAAATGGGAAGGTTTGTTCCTGTGGCTTCTGTTAGGGTGATTTTCATTATTAGATAGAAATGCATATAATTAGTTAGGGTTTTTATTATATAGCATACATAAGTCTATATACTTTAATCTCACAGTAGTGTTTATGTTTATGTAGTTACATATCTACATCACCCTATGTGTTCACTGAATCACTGGTCAGTATTTACTGTGTTAGCCAACTGGAGCACTGTTTAACATCAAGGGGGACTGGTTCACTAAAACACTGAATCTCATTAGATTTACAGCTTTGGCAAAGAGGGTCCACAGTTAATTTATCATCACCACCTGGCTAATGGGCCGGGGGAGCTATAGTTTATTGCATCCTAGGACAGTGAAACAGAGATTAGATCTGAAACTAGGAAGAGGAGAAAACGTCAAAGGTAGAACCATTACACACACACACACACACAACCATTGGAGCAGAGAGGATGGTTGGAGGACGGACGGACTGAAGGACCAATATCGGGAGAGTTAAGTTTAAACCACGACTTCTCCCCAACAGTTTTGGACCAATCAGATAGTAACATCTTACCATACAACTATTGTATACCGGCAAGTTGAGGCCAGTCTTTTCTGTTTTATCCTAAACAGGGAAGATCAATGTGCACATGCTTATTTTGATGCGTTAATGCATAATAAATTTCACAAATTTCATATTAGTCTTTTCTTTTCAATATAAAAGAACACACCTCACACTTCCTTCAGGGCCGAGACCCAAGCAAGTGCTGCTGGTCCCCTAAAACAACCAGTGTGATACCTGCTCAACAACAACAACAGATCATAATTGAGAATTTTTTAGTTTTATATTACCTATTTTATTTATTTAAAATTGATCAAAGAATTTAGTTGTCCATTGTGTAACACTTGAGGCTTTTGACTGGTCATAATTAAGATTTTAGTTTATGATATATACCTATGTTATTTATTTGAAATTCAATTGTATAATGTTCTACAGTACATTTCTCATTCAATTTCTGTCAGAAAATAAATAATAATTAATCCAAAATTAACCTTATAATATCTTCACATCTCACTTAGGAGAACCTGATATATTTTTCTATCACCCAGCCCTGTGTGTCATATACTGTATGTTCACATAAGGATGCTTTGAGAGTCTGGTATAGTTCTAGTAAAGGTTTTGTTCACTCAGATGAATAACTAACTAAAGTAAATAATTAAAAATAATATTTATAACTTTCATATTCATCTTCTGTGATTTCCACCTGTTGTTTGCCCAAAGTTCAGTAATTTTGGTGAAAGGAATTTAGCTTTTCATCTTCAAAGAACAACCAATTCAGCCAGGACACCTTCTAGATAAAGGGGTTACCGGTTACTCCACAGACCAAAGAAGGTTTTCCTGAATAAAAACAACCTAACCCTTGAACATAAAGTGTTTGGGTGTTAGGTTTTTCAGAATTTTTTTTTTTTTTATGTTAAATGTTAGCAGCGGTTAGTGACAACAGATGGAGCTGTGGAATTGTTGACACACTGTTCTACCATCCTTTGTGCAGGAGCGTGGAGCAACCAAGGAACTCTCCACCCCAGTGAAAGCGAGTCAGCTCAACCTCTCCTCTCTGTTGGCTGACTTCACACCAAACACACACACCTGGAGCCGACTTAAAGCTGCCCTCTCTGTTCATCGCAAAGGCATAGGTAATAGACTTGTTCAGGTGTGTTGATATTTTTCCAGATTAATTTAAAGCTGTGTCCTTAAGTTTGATCTTTGATCTTTCCTTGTCTCTTTTCCCTCCTCCCCTCTCATTAGTGCTGCACACTCCACGAGCTCTGTCAATGTCAGGCTCTCTGAGCAGGGAAGATCTAGCAGACATCAGCCAGGATCTCTTTGCCACACCTGTGCGCACATCGCTCCCCAAACACCTCCAGTCACAGCTGCTGGGCTCTGTTTCTCTGGTACAACACAGTACACATCCGAGATGCATGCTCAGATGAGTGCAGTTGTAGTGTAGTGCTATTGAATTGTATTGTGTTATACTGACAGGTAGGGGTGCACCGAAATTTCGGCCACCGAAAATTTTCGGCCGAAAAGGCCATTTTTATTTCGGGCCGGAATAAAAAAAAAAAACGCCGAAGATGCCCCGCCCCGCACATCATATCCTGGCGCAGCACAGGTTAGGTTTCACTCACGCTGGAGCTGTTGTATCACGCGTCTCCCCATGAACGACAAAGCATGTCAGCGGTGAGAGACTCTTCAGTGCAGCATCTCATGTGCTTAATGAGAAGAGGAACCGTCTCTCCAGCCAAAAAGCGGAGCAACTTTTGTTCCTAAAGAAAAACCTGCCACGTTTGTTGAACTAAACAGCAGTCCAATTTTGCATAGTGCATAGTTGCATTAAAATTTGTGTAGCACTGCTAGCTACCTAGGCTATGTTGTTTACAGTTTGTTTGGAAGTTCTATTGCTGTTTTTGCGCCGTTTTGCATTGTTTTGCACAGCAATTTAAAATGTTTGAGTGTTATATACATATACATATACACACACACACACTTATAGAGTAAGCGTGTTTTAAAAATTAGAAGTTTTTAAACGAAGCCATTTTCGGTTTTCGGCCAAATGCATCCTAAATTTTCGGTTTCGGCCCAGAATGTTCATTTCGGTGCATCACTACTGACAGGTGTTTCGGATTTTACCACTCCATTTATTTTAATAGAAATAAATAACACTAACACCTGTCTGGATAATGCGATACTACAGTGTCAAATGATCATACACTTGGATCAACAACTCATGAAACAGTTTTAAAAAAACCTGAACATTAGTACCTTAATGAAGGACACGTCACTCTGGCCAATGAAATGTCATCAGCCTGCATTTGTAGTACAAGGTACTACACACCAGCTGCCAGCTGGTTTGCCATCTAGTGACAAATCATCAACAAGCTACACGTTAACCCAGCTAATGATTTTCCATATAGTTACATATTTGGCCTTACACCTTGTGTGCACTGGTGGTGTAGAGAGGGCGGCACAGCAGCTGCCAGCAAGCCATGTCTGCTCTGGATCAGTACAGCCATAATGCTGCTGTTCAGTCAGATCTCTTCTGGCGGTGCTCACAGTCCAATACACAGTCAGGTATTTATGCATATGAGTGGGGAGAAAAAGACTTGAAGCCTCAAAAGAAACTTTGCTTTACATGTGTACACTTATGTGTGTTAAACCACCAGTGAAGAAGAAGCTGTTGTAGAGAGGTTAAACACCCGCTGAAAGCTGTGACTGAAATAATTTGCAAGTTGTTACCACTTACTTTCTTCAATCTGTATGAATGAGCTATGCAAACACTAAAGAAGTCCCATCTGGGGACCTGTTGTCCTTCCTGTATTCCTTTACAGGCCGTGTACAAGGATGCAGACCTGTCAGATGCAGAGAAAGTGTATGCCGAGTGTGGCCAGCAGCATCCTCTGCCCTGGGAGGAGTGTATTCTCCCTCAGCAGATGAAACGGTGTGTTAAGATAGGAGAGGGGAGTTTCGGTGAGGTCTTCTCCACCACCAACACCTCAGGAGACACTGTTGCTTTCAAAGTACGTGTGTTTCTGTATATATAATAGGATCAACTACACTGCGTCATAACTGCAGTGGGTTTATCTTAAGTGGACTGTGTGTACAGCCCGTTTAACCCACTTGTGATAGGACATTACAAAATCAAGGTTTGCTTTTTCCAGACTGTATTCCATGGTCTTCTTCAGTGATTGAAACTTGTCCAGGTGTCACTGCATCAGTTAAGTATGGACAATAAGTGCCTGTGGTTAAAAGTATGCAGTGAAGCATTTAATTTGCTGAAGAGATGCTGTCGAAAACTCTGGGAAACAAAAGCCAGTAAATAGTACAGTTAAGTGTAAAATATTTGATCACATATTTGTGTTTCCTAGGTCAAGAGGAAATGTATATATTGAGGAATTTTGTGTTAAATTGAAAATGGCACAGGAGCAATCACTGATATAAAAAAAAAACTGAACATTATAACCTTGTACCCTGCCTTCGCCCGATTGTCGGCCGGGATTGGCTCCGGCCCCACCCGTGACCCCGCTCAGGGATTAAGCGGTAGAAAATGAATGAATGAATAACCTTGAAGTGAGGATTTATCACAGAGCCCATGTTAGACTGCAGTAGTTTTACCTAAGTGTACCTAATAAACTGAAAGGCCAAGTGAGGTGGGGGGTGTAACTGTTCTGCTTGAGCCTCTGTTCTTGTTTTGTTTTCTCATGGTAGGCAAAGCTGCAATAAAGAAGGACCACCTTAACGCCATTATAAGAAGATCTCTGTAAGAAACTACTGTCTGTATTTTACATTGTGCACTAAAACTGTGGTTCTTGACTTCACAGATCATTCCAGTAGAGGGCAGTGAGAAGGTGAACGGAGAGGACCAGAAGACTTTTGGAGAGATTCTTCATGAGATTATTATCTCAAAGTAAGTAGTGCATTAAAGACGTTGTGTCAGCAAAGGTGTAATCCCATTCACAAAGTCTAAATGTTAGTAATACCTGTGTCTGTGCTAACTAAACAGCATTGTGTGTGTGTGTGTGTGTTTTCTGTACTAGAGAGCTGAGCAGCCTGAAGGAGAAGTCACAGAACCAGACTCATGGCTTTATTGGACTCGATGAGTAAGCACTGTCTCTGCTCCTTTGTTTTGTCTGTTAGTCTCATTAGTTTTGAGTATTAATGTGACTATGTGTCCATTTTCCCTGCAGTCTTCACTGTGTTCAGGGCTGCTACCCCCCAGATTTCCTGAAAGCCTGGGACAGATTTGACCGTCAGAAAGTCTCTGAGAATGACAGACCAGGTCACTGAGACAAAAGAAGATGAATCCTCATTAGTCTAACTTAATGAACATTATCCAGAGCAATACTCAATAAGACCAGGTTACTTGTTTGTCTGTTTCCCTGGAGCTCTCGTTTTCCTTCTTTGCACAGATTTCTTTGAAAAGGATCAAATATTCATAATCCTGGAGTTTGAGTTTGGAGGCACCGATTTGGAGAACAGCAATGGAACGGTAGGCACAGCACATCAAAATGACGGTTGCTTAATACCTCCCCTGTGTGCCGTGCAGTGTTTTACTATGATGTCGAGCATTCATCAGTCATGTCAGTGGCTCCTGCTGTAGCCAGAATTTCAAGTACTGGAGCCTTACTCTACATTCTGCTGTCATGACACTGGCTTTAGCTCATTACACCCGAACACTAGCTGTGAAAATGTGCCCAAACATTAACGCAGAGCCTTCATGCATGAAAACACTAGTCTTTAATTGAATCATTATATCTTAATGTCATTTAGACCTTAAAAATGTATGCTGGAGGTAATGCAGAAAGAAGATGCTAAGCTTCTGAAAGAAACATTTGGCTTTGCAGTGTATATACTGGAAAAATCAGGATCTGCTCTTTTCTTTGTGCTCCAAAGAATAACATATACATTGTTTGTTGAATAGAAGTATAAGTCTTTAATTCAACCCTGTCTTTTGACATCAAGCTGGCGTCTCTGGGGGTGGCAAAGAGCATCCTTCATCAGGTGACTGCTGCCTTGGCTGTTGCTGAGCAGGAGCTACACTTTGAGCACAGGTAGAGGGCAAACATACAAGAACAGCAGCCAGTGACCATGTGCGTGCAGCAGGCCTTGTATGTGACAAGCAGGACAAGGCAGCACTTAAAGGCATCCTGTGGATTTTTTTGCAAGAAGAAGTTATGATTACACAACGCATTGTCTTGAGCTCTAAAAAACATCAAGTGCATTTCGTTCCTCATTTAGCTCCATTAGATTCAAGCTCGTACACACCATCTCTTGAATTCAGTGTTTTTAGTGGATCCAGGAAGCTGATATGAATCAAGGCATACAGTTTCTCAGATATTCAGACTTCTTCACACTGCACACCTTTTGTAATTGTTGTACTGAAAGGTGAACTGTTTGAAATAGAAATGTTAGTTTTTTTA
>NW_018127934.1:2431989-2444596 GCF_001952655.1 Monopterus albus
GCTGAATGGAACAACCCACTCACTGGAAACTAAAGGCGTGCTGGTCCGCATCATTGACTACTCTCTCTCCAGACTAGAAATCGGTCAGATATTTTCCCCACCCCTTCCTTTCTGTTCACTTATAGTCACATTGTTTTGTGCTCAAAATATGTCATTGTTTTTACACTGTTTTCTCCAGATGAACTGACAGTGTCCTGCGATATCTCAAAGGATGAGCAACTTTTCATGGGCCAGGGAGATTACCAATTTGAGATCTACAGACTGATGAGAAAGGAGAATGGGTCAGTGACTAATTTAGAAACTCTACTAATTGGAGTATCTCTGTATTGCAAAGGTGTCTCACGGAGCAAATACACTAAACAAGACACAGGATTTGTAGGATAACCGAGCCTAGAAGTCCCAGTAGACTTCCTACTGATTTGATTTTGACTTGGCTGAATCAATATGACATCTAGAAAGTCCAAGCAGCTTAGAGATGAGGGACTTCACATAGTAAGGCTTTTCTTATACTCTTTTTAATAAGTAAAGATTAAAGTCACCATACAGCTTTGGTTTTTTATGAAGGGCTGTGCATTTCATGAGTCATCCATAAAATGCAACTTGCAAGTCTGATACTATTTTTTAAGATCATCATTATCTTAAAGGAATACTTAAGACATTTTGGGAAATCTGCTTACTCATGTACCACACTCTGTTAAGTATGAAGCTGCAGGCAGAAGCTGGTTAGTTTAGCTAGACTGGAAATTGGGCAACAGCCAGCTTGACTTTAGTTAAAGATTTTTTTTTTAAATCCTCCTACTAGCAACTCTGAAGCTGAAACACCAAAGTGAACAAGATCTAACATAATTACTAATTGCTAGTGGTGCTCATAGATGTAGCTAAGCTAAACTAAGTTTCTTGGGCAGGTACGAGGGCGGTTTCCATCATCTAACTCTTGTTTTTCCTAATGCATGTATTTACCAAACCGTTGCTGAGACAGACATGATTAGTGTTCTTGTGCATAATTCCGTTCATGTAGTGCATTAAATCAACATCCCAGATTTATTGCTGTCATGATCTAATGATCCCCTGCTGCCCTTTCTGTCTGTCCCAGAAACAACTGGAGCGAATACCACCCCCATTCCAATGTGCTCTGGCTCCACTACCTGTGCTCCAAGCTGCTTTCAATGAAGTACCGGGGTCTAAGACGGAGGGGCACCAAGGACGTGCGAGAGGAGCTCACACGTTTCTATGACAACATTCTCGAATGCAGCTCAGCCACCGAGGCACTGCAAAACTGTGCAATGTTTCACTAGTGTGTCACTGCAAACATGGAGTGTGAGGAGGCTGTTTTTAGTGTGAAGAAGGTTCAGTGTAGAGCATCTCAAGTCTGCCAGTCACCCTGCATGACCTGATACATAAACATGGTTATTGATCCCCTTGTAGTGCAGCAGCAGAGATGGAGGGCACTTAATGTACAGTGACTGTGTACAGATCTGTGATGTGACACAGAGGTTGTTGAAATGATCATGTAAAACTTGTGTATTTGTGTGTTGTTAATGCAGCTTATGCCTGTTCTTGCATTGGCTGCATTTTAGTTCATTTGTATGCATCCTAAGTATACAGAAAAAATACAAATAAATACTCATTCGATTTTTTAATGCCTCTATAAAATGGTGTTGGTTTCACTCTTAATCCAGTAATCCATTAGTTGATTGATAGAAAATTAAAGCTGTTCAATTGTCAATTCCTTCGTATATTAAAAATGTCACATATTCTGTGGCTGCAAATTCTCAGATGTGATGATTTATTGGTTTGCTCAGTTTTACACAGTATCTTTGTCTGAATATCTTTGGTCTTTCTACTGGTCGAATGAGGCATTTGAAGACTTCACCACGGGCCAATTACTCATGGACAGTGTTTTCTGACATTTAAAGCTACAGTGTAGGGTTTGTTTGTTTTGTTTTTCTCAAATATTTTTGTTGTAGAAATCTCCCCCAGGTTTTGTATTAATGTGGAGAGGTGCTGCCGAAGCCTCCTGTGACCTACACTCATTCGACAGCAGTGCAGAGATATTAGCTCCTAATAGGTTTTGAGTGGGACTGACCTCTCTAACCAGCAAGAGATTTTCAGTTATTTCTGCTTGATCAGTATGTTTTGTTGCTTTTCATTTATTGTAATATAAATAATATATTTTCTAAAATTTTCAAGCAAAGTTACTATGCACTACTTTTACATATACTCTGGTAGAAGATCTTTATACATGTTACCAACCTCCATCCATCTGTTTTGAGCTGGTGCCACCTATTTTCAAACCTCTGCTTGTGGCTCTTTCCCCCCCTTAGTTACACCAATATACAAAATAGTCACTTACAAAAACAAAATATTTTATTCAATTTGTTCATTAAGATTATTGTACATTTTTGCATTGAGACAAGCTTCATTTTGGTATGGTGAGTCATGTGTATACGTATTGATGAGGATCTTGATTGAATATGTTAAATGCTTCCATACTCAAAAAGACACTTGGTTGTAGAGTTTAAGAAATGTACATTTGCCTGGAATAACCATGTGATGAGATTAGAGCAAAAGCTGCATTAAAAAAAGGAAGACTTCTTCTTCAAAAAAAAAAAAAAAAATGGAGACATTCCAAACGATACAAACAAGATCCAGCAGGCCTATGTTCTGAGAAGAGGTCAGGCATGTGTTTGAGAAGCACTTCTTGGTTGAGTTTTGAGGCAATGCTCGAAATGGCCTTGCTGGTGATGAGCCCATTTGTCTTTTAATGTCGTTATGTCTCTGTGTGTGTCTGTATATATGTGTGTGTGTGTGTGTGTGTGTGAGTGAGTGGGAAGTAAACGGATGTGTATAAGAAGCGATGGACTGTATGAAGACATACTTGCAGCTGCTGTGTGTGTGTGTGTGTGTGTGTTTGTGCTTAGAAGGAGAAGTATTTGGTGAACCACTCCTGCTTCAGGCCCTCTGTCCCCCTTGGCTCCAGATATGGGCCCCTGCAAGACACAGGACGTGCACTCGTGAACTTTAATATTTTGCTAAGGTTCACAGCATTTCACTTATTTTGAAGCCAGTAAAAAACTGAGGGAACACACACATCTACTCTAGTGAGGTGCAGACCTAAAAAAAACTGCCTTCTTCATAACAAAGGTACAGTCACATTACATTGATATTCAATAACATTTCCCCACACAGACATGTTTATGATGTGGGCAATAAATAAACTGATCATTGGGATCACAAAGTGTAAACGGTATATAAGAGTGATGCTGCATTTTGTGGACTGGTTGTGTGAAAATGTACTACAAATGGAGAAATGAGCTAGAATAATAAAATTTAAAGCAGCAGTGTTTCTATCGGTCAAATAAACGCTCAGCTCGGTCACAATGAACAATGATGAACTCAGTGAATCAGCAGGAGATAATGCATGCTTGGACTGGTGCATCATACAGGCTACCTTAGTGAATGGGAAATGGAGCAAATATTCAAGGGAGGTAAGTATGATGCGACCACGGTCACCTGACAAGGCTAACTAGGGCAAGTAGTACTAATCAGAGCAAACAAGTTGGGGCCAACCCGACACCAAAATATTCAGAAAGTCAACAAGCACAAGACCAGAAATAATCTGAACAAGGATCAAAATAGAAAACATCGTGTACATTCAAATTGGAGAGAGAAAAATTCACAAAATACACATTTACATCAAAACAAATGATGCATACCAGCAGGTTTTGAAGCCTTTCAAGGTTTTCTTTACTATTTTTACATTACTTTTTTGGCTGCTGTAAACAGTAACACTACAGAGAATGTAATTTTCTACCTGATTGTCCTGTATTTCTCTGGTTTGTACGTGCCATTTTCCTGATTATGTGAATGTTTTGATTTCAAGTGGCAGTTTTGAGTTTCAAAAGGGCGGGAAGAATAATCGTTTTAACCTGAAATGATCAGACGTAGGAGTATGCAGCCTCAGATTTACTTCTTTCCACATTTGTAACATCACATCCAAGATATCAAAATGTCCATACCTGATTGATTGGGCCTGCAGGTGTGCATATGGCTCCTGGCAGGAGGGGGACACGTAGCGGATGCCCGTTGGCGGTGATGGGCAGACGGGTAGCGGGGCGGTGGGTGCTGGGGTGGGAGGGAGGCAGGAGGTTCGCGATCTGGTGGATCGAGGGAGTGAGGGGGAGGGTTGTTGGCTGTGGGGGAGGGGGAAGACAATGAGGAGTGGGGTAGGAAGATGTTCCTGTCGTACGCACTGGTGCTGGGGATGCTGGTGATGTGAGGAGGCGACTCCACACGCTTCCTCTGTGAGGAGAACACATTCACATTCAAGTGATTTAATGCTGGTGTTACAGGAGTGGAGTCTGTACATTCTTCAAGACTGGACTGTTATTTTAAATACGGTAAACCGCAAACATTCTTAAATACTATGCTAAGATTTATCACCCCGGCTGGTCTGTGATCACGTATCCATAACTGACACCGACATTAATGTAGGCAAATTAATTCACACTGGATGCTGCCTGCTGCTGCTGCAGCCTCACATTGTGATTTAGACGGCTGCATCTGCATATGGAGTGTTCCATTATAACAAATACACTTCATGTTACTTTAAGATTATATGTTACAAGATCAAACTTCATTGAAGTTATTGGCTAAACAGTCATTTGTAAAAATTCTCTACACAAGTCTTATCTATACTGGCCACGTGTATCGTAATTAAAAGCTGTGCGATGGACACAGAGGGGCTGCGTGTTTACAACAGGATGGCAGTGTGTCTGCTGGGTGAGCTTGTACATTTTATTGCCTTGTGTTACAGAAACAAAAGTTGGCTTCAGCCCAGTGAGCTCTTCTGGCCAACAGGAGGCTCATTTCGATGGATGCATTACGTGCGTGAGCCGAACAGACACACTCACCCTCATGGTCGGCGTGACACTCCCGGGGCGGGACTTGCTGTCTTGGAGCCTGAGGGTGCTGTTGTCCCCGGCAACAGGAGGGTGGAGTTGCAGCTGGTGTCGCTCTTCCTGGAGGGACGGAGGATGAGGAAGGACTTTTCATTGGCCTTAGTCACAGTTGGTGTTGTTGTTGTATTGGAGTTGTGTCTGGAGGGTGTTCTTGTTTGCTAAGCTGCCTCATGCCACACAGATGGTAGACACGGCTCTCTGGCAGAGAGCACTTCAAAAAAATGCAGTTTTCTCCTACGCATATATGTGCATGAATGATTAATGAAGACGGTTCCAGTTGGATTTAATTTTAGTGGTTACATTACATTTTATGAATTTGCCCTCTCAGCCGGCTTTACATTAACTTGTCATTACCTCGCTGTTAATTGGCTCTAAAAAGAACTAAACTCCTGTCTGTCAGGTGTTAGCTCACTGCCAGTGGAATTCTTCAGCAGTTTTTCCTAATTTAAACAGGAAAAGCTGGTATTGTCAGTGGTTCAAAATCTTTTGACAAAGCAGTTCACTCACTAGTTCCTGAATAGGGCTGCAGCATTATCAGTTTATCTGCCGATCATTGTCATTTTGTCTTTACTGGACTTACCCTGATTAGACCAAAAACACTGCAGTTACATAGTATTCGTGATAATCACCAGGCCACCCTGACCCTGACCTCCAAACGCATGAGAAGCCCTAAAGGTGTTCAGGTGAATGGCTGCAACTGATAATTATTTTTATTATTGACTAATCTGCTGATTATTCTTTTTAACTAAGCTATTGTTGTCTATTATTGTTGTCTATTAAATAGATAAGGAGTATTACTGCACCTCATACACAGTAGATTTAGAAACCACATCATGGATACTGAGAAGCATGGTATATTTAATGTGTTCCGGGTGCTATTGTGTGGCTGAACTGGAAAAAAATTAGTTGGAGTTGCACAAACAAGTTTCAGAATAAAGAGAATTGTTCATTTTTCTTGCTGTCCTCAAATCCAATATATTGATCAAAACCAACTATTTTATGCTCAAATCTGGTGCTATAGTGCGTATTTTCAGCAGCAGGGCAGCATAGCTGTGATCAGTTTAAGAGAAACTACATCATCCATAGAGTGTTCATTGTTATGTAGGAATTTGTCACCCAGTGCAAATGTGTAGTCCACTGATGTCTATAGATTTTGGACCCACTGGAGGTCTGTGGTTCAGATATTTAAGCCTACACAAACAATAAGGGGCAAGTCTTTGGTGGCTTCATGGGATTTGTTGACAATAGGAAAAGTACTGAATGACACTGGACATTAAGTGAGTATCCTTAGAGTATCAGTAGAGTTGTCATGTGTTCTCACCACTAATCGTTTGATGAGCTGGTCTCTCTCTGTGAGCCTCTCCTGCAGTCTCCCCAGCTGCAGGTCATCACATTGAGGCTCTCTCCTCCTGCACCGCTCCTCCCGCTCACGCAGCCTGCAGTTAAATCATATACACAAACACACACCTTTTCTCACACGCATGTACTGATGTTTAATCACTGTTATATTTATTTTAAACTACGTGTGTGCTGTGGTCCAATGCATCTGCCCTCTACTCACTCGTTCTCCAAAGCCACTATTCGAGCCTGCAGGTGCGTCTGGGCGCTGCTGTATTCAGAGACCAAACTCTGCATCTCCTTCTTGTGCTCCCTCCTGATTTCCTCCACCTCCTGTCTCCTCTTCTCCTCCTCCTGCTCGTCTCGCTCCTTCCTCTTGTCCTCACCCACTTCCTCTTCTTTTATGTCATCCTCTTTCCTCTCCTCCCAGTGTTTCTGTGACTCTTCCAGTTTTTCCATCTCCACCCTCAGTTTCTCCACTTCCTCCTTTAGACGTTGTGCTTCTTCTTCCAGCTGGGCGTCTCTCCTTTTCCTCAATTCTGCGCTTGCATCTTCCTTCTCTTCAGTTTCAGGATTTTTCTGTATTGATCTTGGAAGGGACAGTTAGATGTAAAGGATAAGAATAGAAATAATGCTTGTTGCCTGTTTAGGACAATAAAACCTATGATAAACTGTAAACAGCTGCTAACTGTAGCTTCATATTTAGAACAGAAACTTGAGAATAGTGTCAATTTTCTTATCTAACTCGCACCAGAAAGGGAATAAAGTTATTTCCCAAAATGTCAAACTATTCCTTTAAGGTAGTTTAGCCAGTTCAATTTGAAACTTGCTAGATGGTTATTAGTTTGATTCCTAAAGAATTTAAGTTGAAAAAATAAGATGAATAATCAATTATCAAAAAATTAACTGGCAGCTATTGTGATAATTAATCAGCTCTGCTATTTTTCAAGCCAAATGCCAAACATTCGCCATTTCCAGCTTCTGAAATATAAAGATTGCATGTTTTTCTTTGTCTTATAATACATTTATTCTCCCCAGGCTTTGAACTGTTGATCCAATCAAGCAAATCAATCAAATCATGCAAATCAAAGTCCTTGTGCACACTGAGATACTGTGATGGACGTTTTTCACTATTTTGTCATATTTACTGGAGAAAATATCGGTAAATTAATCAACAATAAAAATAATAGTTAGTTGCAACCCTAAAGACTGTCATTAGAGTTCAAATCAATCCTTTTTGTCACATGTATGTCCTTCTTTGCTTACCTTTCCTTTAACTGCTTCTTGAGAGCTGCATTCTCTCTCTGCAGCTCCAGCATGGCACAGCGACTCTCGTCCAGCTGTCGCTCAAACACCTGATACTGGTTCTGCTGCTTCAAATCCTTCACACACACATATAAGCATGCATGAAATCTCATATTGTCAATATACGCAGAATCAGAATGTTGGTTTTATATCTGCTAATGCTGATGCAGCTGAAAACCTTTTGTGCTGGTTTAATCCCAGAGCCATGAAGGATTTGATTCATGTGGTAGATAATACTATTTGTTATCAAATGACTGTGATTTGCTTGTGTGCGCACATACTGTATTTGTCATGCACATGGTCACAAGCAAAGACTACACACATGGCTGATGCAGTGTGTTTGTGTCACCTGTTGCAGAGCCATCATCTGTGTGTGTGCCTGGAGCTGAGCCTGTAGGTCTTCTATCTGCTGCATGTGTCTCTGGGTCATCTGCCTGGTCCACTCTGTGTGCTGCTGGGTCAACTCCGCACGCTGCTTATCTGAAACCACATCCAGAAAACAAAACCAGTTTGGCCCACTGTTACAGGTACCCTGCTGCTGTTGCCATGGTGAAGTGTATCCATGGCAATAGCAACTTCACTGTTGAATTTATAATCTGTGTGTATATCGCTGTGTGTAGTTGCTCATTTTGTCTGTGCATCTTTCTGTTTGTTGTATAGAGTGTGTTACTGTCTGTGTGTGCTTATGCTAATTCTCATGTGTGTTTATGTGTGCATGTGTGTGTTACCTAGCTCCAGGTGGTGCATTGTCTGTAGCCTGTTCCTCTCAGACAGCAGATCTTCTTTTGCCTGTCTCTCCAACGCCTGCAGAGCCATGGCATGGCTGTGTCTCTCCTCTCCTAAAGACTTGGTTTGTGGCTCCTCCAAACACATTAACACACATTTTGTTTTCTTTGTTAGTTTGTTTACAAGAGCTGCATTCTATAAGATCACAAAAAAACTCTCTTTATAGTATTTAACTGTGCATACATGCTACATATATAAATGCACCTGCTCAGAAACACTGCCTGCATTGCTGTCATCAAAGCTGCTAAATTATTCATCACAGACAAAACCTATAAAAGTGATCACATATGGTTTTTGAAAATGTGTGCACCTCATGTGTGCATCTTGCGCGGGCGTGTACCTGCAGCAACTCCCTCAGTTTCCTGTTTATCTCCTTGGTGTCTTGGACCTCCTTCCTCAACCTGTCAATTTCGGGGTTGCCATGGCAATCATCTCCCTGGCCCGCCTTCTTATTCTCCACCTGCATTATTAGCAAGAAGTCAGGAGTGTAGGATTTTAAGGCCCTGTGTGGTGTCAGAGTGATACTTAGATGATGAACTTGCAGCAGGTATTGATGTTGCTTTTGTTTTAGGATTTTCATACTTACGCTGCTTTCTTAAAATAATTAAAGCCACGACTTCATTATGCACTCAAAACAGACTTGTGGAACTAATTATAAGAGTACTCAGGTAGTGCACTCCTATAAAGTTGGGAGACAAAATGTAAGCCGCAACTAAAGGTGCAATATCCTGACTTTTAATTTTGCATATAGGTCCAAAAATGCTTGAGTCTATAACTTAACTCTTTCATTAAACTCTCCTTGCTGTTTAAAGAGCCACATTTTCCAGAATCCTCCTCCTGGTTTTGAACACAGGATTTCTGTTTTCCAAAATGATACCACTGAGATTATTTTATCAGGCTGTTTTCACAGTTTGAATAGTACTTATGATGACTAGTAAACTGATCTTGATGTCTAAAATTAGTCAAGCTTGACAATCAATTCAGAGAAGTCTGACATAATCTTATAGCCCAAATGAAAGGCAGATGAATGCAGAGAATCATCCCCAGTCTTCAATGTGGTATTCTGGGAATGATCATTAGAATCACAACTAACTGGCAACAGTTTTTGTTTTTTTGATAACAATCAGGTTACTTTTCAGAAAAAAAGCCACTCATTTGCTTGTTCAAACTTCTCAAATCTGAGGGTTAGCTGTCTTTCATCAGTCTATGACTAACCAATGTAAGCAGCTTAATCAAATAAGTAATTAACCCTGTTAAGCTGGATAACCTACATGTGTTCTCACTTGGATTTAAATGGTGGATCTCAGTGCTAGATGCTGGTCAGTCATGCAGGTTTTCTGTATAGTCTGGAAGCCAACTGAATGAACCCTAACTGTCATTCAGCCACTTTTTCAGACATCAGTATCTCTACCCACATCTCTGGTGTTTTCAGCAGCTCAACCAGAATATGAATGATGAAGTAAAAACAAAATGGCAGCTGAGTTTGATTATCAAGCTATAATTGTATTACTAAAATGGCTGCAAGTACTGAGAGCAAGGATCAATAATGAGACTTTATAATTTAGTTTATGAGGGAGACTCACCTGTGCCTGCAGCTCAGATATCTGTGTCTGCAGCTCCTGCTCTCGGATCTGCCATCTCTGTTCGCTCTCAGCAACAGCAGCATTCATCTCGATCCTGAACTCTGCTCTGAGACGATCCTCGCACTCAGCCCTGGAGACATGCATCAGAACAAGAAATGAGGCACAATTACCCTACACACAAAATTAGGGTTTATGTCTTCTTGCTACACTGTATGGGTAAACATTTTATTGTCTTGTGTGTTGTTTTGTCTCTTGTGCCTCTACCTCACTTTAAAAACATTTTTATTAAGTTCCATGTCTAGTGACAGCCTGTGCATGGCAGTAATCTGATTATTTCTCATTTTTCTTAATAGCTTGATTTCATAAATGTCCATTTAAGTACCAAAAAACTGGTTTTCTTTGTCTTGTTATGGAATTAAGAATTCACTGGTAGTATTTCTGGAGAAGAATCTCAAACACCCAGCTATTTTTCGTAGATACATTTAGTGCTTTTGCATGGAAAACAGCCCAGAACAGGAGCGTGACATCATGTTGGAAGGCATGATGGAAAGGTGCATGTAATCCGCCTTTTCAATGTGTGTATACACTACTCATAATGATACAGTATGTAGAGTATATGACAAGACAGATCAAGTGGTCTGAAAACTATTAATGTGATATTGATTTAATTTGTATTGATATACTGATGCTGTTTAATGGTTTATGTATCAGTTTAATTACCCCAGTTAATTTTTTGACAAGTTTTATTCCACTAAAACACATTTCTTGTCAATAAAGCTCATTCGCACAAAACAGAACTGAACTGAAAAGAGGAAAACATGGTGCAGGTTGGTGATCTTCATTTGAAAGAGGAAGGCAGGGGGAGATTATAGGCAGAGTCACGACTTTGTCATGTAATCCTGGTTCTGGCAGGCCTGAGTTTATTCTGCTACCTGATCCGGTCCTCAGTGTGCCGCTGGCTCTGCTCTAGAAGACTCCTCTCCGTGTTCAGTCGGCTCTGTTCCAGGACTTTCTCCTCCAGCCGATGTTTGTCAGCTCTCAGGGATGCTATCTCCTTCTGCTGTCTGTCCCTTTGCCTCTCTGCCTCCTCCTGAATCCCAGCCAGTCGACTCCGAGTCTGACGAAGCTCTTCTTCAAGGCAAGAACACTGAGGTCCACATGAGGGTGCAGCTTCAGGCGCCACCCTTTCTTTCTTCTCTAGCAGCTGGATCACTGACTCCAACCTACAGATCTGAGGACAGAAAGTATTTCTTCACCACTTCACCCATTACAGTTATTATAACCAATACCACAAATAGATTAATCTGCCATATTTTCGGTGTTAAAAATGCACAGTGATAATAGTGTAAATTGACCTCTGACCTCACTGTTAGCATCTTTCAGTTTTGTCCTCAGCTCTTCACCGTTCCTCCTCTCCTCTTCCAAGCGTGCACACACCTTCCAAGAATATTCATCCTCTTCAACACCATTATTACATTAACAATTCTTTTTAACACATTAACTCAACTATACTGTTATCTTCCCAGTGCTATGTCTAATTATTAATTGGTCACAACAAAGTGCACATTACAAGAAGACTTAGAGGGCAGGCATTTATATGATAAAATCTCTTTATAGTTCTACTTTTACACTGAGAGCGAAAAGTATTCATTAATCATTTTCTTTTAGAGCTGTGGTTCCCAGCCTGGGTTCCCCCTCAGCAGGTCCCAGGATAGTAGGTCAGACAAAAAGACAAAAAGATTTATGTTTTTAATTTAATTATGTTTTTAATACATGTATCTGATCTGTGCCTTTTTGTTATTATTTGTAGTTGTGGTTACTGCAGTGGTGTGCAGATTGATGCTGACCTCTTGGTTGGTCTTTTTCTCTGAACTCAGAGCTTCTTGAACGCTGTGTAGTTCGGCTGCGTGTCTCCTCATCACCTCCTCTATTGCCTTCCGCACCTGCTCCTTCAGCCGCTTCCTGTCCTCCTCAGCCTTCTCCACCAACCTCTTCTTCTCCTCTTCCAGCCTTTGCTGCACACTGGCTCTCTCTGCCTCGACCTGTTCAATGTTCTTGTCCAAGTGGGAACGAACGCGAACCCTCTCGACTTCCAGCTCCTTTCGCATTCGGTCCACCTCTTCCTCCTTTTCTCTCCTCAGACGCTTTTTGGCCTCTTCCACTTCTTTGTGCAGCGCTTCCTTCTCCTCCTCTATCTCCTTGCACAGTCTGTTTCTGTCCTTCTCAAGCTGAACCTTTTCTTGCTCCCTTTCCTTCTCTAAGTTTTCTCTCTCTTTTTCTATCTCCCTCTGCAGTTTGTCCCTCTCATCGTCTGCATGTTTTTGGATACGACGCAGCTCCTCTGTCTGGGCTCTCACCATCTCTGAACGCAAACTGGACAGGGCTTCGGCATGCTATGAACATACACACAACATATTTAATAAATGCATGGCAAGTGCGTCTGTACCACACTTGTATGTTTGTCTGCTCTGCATTTATTCATCTTCACTGCGTGTGTGCTACCTGGCGGATCTGTCGGGCATGGTCACTATTTCGGCCACTGCTCTGTAGCTCCAGCTCTCTGTTCCTGCTCTGTAGACGGCTCACCTGGCTCCTCAGTTCCTCCACCTCGGTGCACACACACACCTCACAGCC
>NW_018127934.1:2444684-2450931 GCF_001952655.1 Monopterus albus
CAGCCGCCACGGTGCAGCAGCTCCTCTGATGCACACATACACACACCAAATACACAACAACAAACACCCAAGTGAACACAAGCACACACACACACACACGTACATGCAGAGTGTATTGATGTATGTATTGATTATGCATATTAGAAGCAGAATGGATCAATACTGAATGAAGAATGGCCTAAAACATTTCATATAATAAATACAACTCAGGGCATCTTTGCTGACTGGGTATGATGACACTTTGATGAAACTGTTTGCCTTTGTGGAGGATGAATAATGTGCATTTGTTGCATTTTTTGTATATATTATAATGGATTGAGACTGAAAGCTTAATTAACGCTGAGTCAGAATGAGTAATGAAAATGCGCTGAGCTCTGCTGAGTTTCACCAGTGCAAGCTTTCTCCAGTAGACAGGTAAGGAGACAGGTGGACACAGACCGGGAGAGGCCGGCTGAACAGCTACCTGCTCTGCTCTGCAGTTCATCTTCCTGCAGCAGTAGCCTCTCCTTGGCAACCGCTAGCTCCTCCTCTGCCCGTTTAGCCACACCCTCTGCTTCGGACACACGCCTTCGATCCAGCTCCAGCTCCTCTTCCAAGTCCTCCAAGAGGGAGGCATGAGGGTCAGGAGGGAGTTTTGGTACAGTATCAGGGCAAGTAAGGAAGGTGATGCAGAGGAGTATAGTGGGTTGAGAAAAGGTACAGGAGAATAGAAAAAAAGAGGGAGCATGAGAAGCCAACAGCAAGTTTGACACAGATAAGGAAGAAGGAGAGAAGAACATAAGTTAGAGGGACAGGTAGTGCAACAAAAAAAAAGGCAGATGAAATGTGGTGAGTTAGGGAGCTATCTCGTCCAGCTGTGAGCCTTTAATGGTCTGCTGTGCGGGCTTATGTCAGCTCTATGCCAGCTCTCGTAAGGCTTCTTAATGCTCTTGCGTGAGGTGGTAATGGTGGTGGTGCAGTGAATTTATCCTGCTCAAGCTACTCATTAGCAGATAGCTGGCAGCGGGGAGAGCACTCAGGGAGGGCAGCCTGTGGTTAGACAAGTTGAGATCTCTCCTCTCTCTCTCTCCCACCCTGCTTTCCCATCAGCATTATCATTAGCTGGGTGCACTTGAGACTGGAGACTACATTTCAGTTTCCTTTTACCAATCTTTTCATAGCAATAGATTCTAGTTTTGGTATAAGAGAAAACATTATGAGCGAGCATGTGTGTGTACCTGTATTCGCTCTTGTAGTTTGACTGTGTTCCTCTTGCTTTCAGCCAGCCTCTCCAGGTGGCTTTCCACCTCTGCTTCAGCCCTCTTCACTCTTTCTCTGAGAGCGCTGTGCATTCCTTTCTTCTCCTCTTCTTCTTTATCCTCCCACCTCTGACGCTCCTCCCTCCATTCTGCCTCCATCTTCTTCCTCATTTCCTCTTTCTCCTCATTTAGATTATTCAACTTTTTCTCCCACTGTTCCCGTTTTTCTTTCAATGCTTGCCTCTTCTCCTCCTCCACTCGATCCCTCTCCTCCTTCAGTGCCTCTACCTCCTCTAAGAGTGCTTTTACTCTGTCCATGTCCACTTTTATTTGTCTCTCCTCCTCCTTCTTCTTTTCCTCATCTTCTCTCTGTCTGTCCTCATCTTTCCTCCACTTCTCCTCATCAGCAGCTTTCTGCAGCTCCTCACATTTGGCATCCAGCTCCTGTATCTGCTCCCGAGCCTTCTCCAGGTCATTGCTCAGCCTCAGGCTATCCTCCTGGGCAGCAATGACCTGGGCCTTGGCCTCCTGGAGCTCTTCTCCTGCAGCCTGGAGCCTGTCCTGAAACCCTTTTCTCAGCTCTGCCTCGGTTTCACGTTCCCTCTCCTCCGCTTGGATGCGAAAACACTCAAAGTCTGCCTGTACCTGAAGGCACATATGACGACATGTTAAACACTGTACTTACACATAAATTCAGTGGTTAATTAGTATACATACAGTATATCTGCTGTACTAGGCGAGACATCCTTTTCTTTTAGAAATTCTCAAGGCAGTGATTCAGATAAATAGTTTTTTTCTCCAAAAAACACTGGAAAACGTTCAAGTGAGCCTGACAACACCCTGCATATTTTGTGTTGGTACATTCATACTGCAATTATCCTGTACAGTACCACTGCATCCTAAAAGTATTGTGCTGAAATCTAGGAGCTCTGCAGACCACCGGAGTGAACAGTGTGGACATTGTGTACACAAAACATTTGAAAAAAAGGACATACTGTGGCTATAAAGGCCAATTAGTTTCAACGTTGTGACATTCAAACACTCAGTGTGCAGCAAAATATCATTACCAGCCGATACTGTGGCCGGTTGGAGCCACAACTTCCTCTTTCAAAAGTCTGGATTCCTGTTTGTATCACTGCACTGCGGAATACAGACTATGCCCAAATATAATGGCTGCATGCATTTAAATTATGTTATAATGTTATAATAATCTGGAACTAAGGTATGTTCGGATATGATGGTAACAGATAAACTAATAAGAAACAATACTGGGGGGGCAGCAAAAGGCTAGCCGATCTGCAACTCCACAGTCTAGCTTTATGTTTATACATTTGCATTCTCATAGTATTTGAATGAGTGACACTAGTCCACTCCAAATCTGAATATATATTCTTCCTACTGTTATTGTTTTATCTAGCCCATGTTCCACATTACACTGCACAGGACTATGACTGCCTTTGCTCACCAAAAATACAAAACCCATTAGACCACACTTGTCTACACCCTGTTTCACAAAAAGCCCATGAGTTATAGCTTTTAAAAGGCTTTTTGTGCATTTGCTGCTAGTGTAGGTTGTTTTCTTGTAAAGGCCCCTATGATAGCTGTTCTACTAAATGATCTACTTGCTCTGAATTTGCAGCAAAACATGACAACCCAAGCAGAAAACCAGTGGCAGACCATAAACAAACTAGACAGATAAGCAAGGCAAAACATTTCAAAATAAAAGCTTAAGGTCTGTATATATTTTTTTATTTCTTTTGTTGTTAAGATCATTTGCTCCATAGAGCTCAGAGCATTTATAATTCATGTTGATGTTTTATTGTGGTGGACAGCATGTAAATTAGGCACGAGGTACATGAAGACTGGGTGGAGTAACAGGCTATCTGAACTAGGCTGACTGTTGTAGGTCAAATTAGGGGCAGGTTTAATTTGCTGCTCACACTGGGAGTTTACACATTAACCTGCAGCAATAAGGTCGGCTCATCTCATGATCAGGAGGGTAAGAGCGCACCGACACACACAAGGGGTAAATCCCAATTCCCTTAATTGCATCTACATTTCCCTCACTTGCCTCTTTTCCTTGTGTCTTAATCCTGCCCATGTAAAATATATGAAAAGATGCTAGGAATATTTTAGGGACATGAGACATCATTTCCTCCAATCCTTCATCTAAGGCATCCAATCACTGACTGACTGACAACTTCTGGGTCAAGCGAGGATCTAGGAACGATCAAATAAGGGAACTAGGATTTACCCGAGGACTCACATGTGCACACACCTGAGCTCCAACTCTCTGCTGCTCATCCAGAGACTCCTGCAGCTCCAGGAGGCGTGTTCTCAGCACTGACCCTTCCCCTTCATTACATGTTTCCATCAAGATGCGGCGCAGCTCCTCATGGTGGGCATGGTTCAAGGCCTGCAGGGCCGCCTCCTGCTCCTCATTCTTCATGTTCAGAGAATAAATCACCTGGAGAGCATCAACAGCAGACAGGGACAGACTTAACAATTGTTCACATTTCTGCCCTAAAAATAGGACTTTTGTAATCTGTTCATCTTCTTTTAGGAAAGGCTCGTGCTTTTCTTTTGCATCTAAACAGCAACAGATCACCACCAGTGCATTTGACGGACACATGATTATGCATCTCAGACGTGCCTTGTGTCATTTTAGGTAGATATTACCACGCTTATTTATGTACAAGTACCAATTTTTTTATTACTTTAGCTATTTGATGATATAATAAGGGGTGTATTGCAGATGACTTGACAGCTTTGATTGGTGACCTCATACTGCAGCTCTATCTCTGGTCGCTAGTTGCACAGAATCTGGTTGCAAAATGCATCACAAAAACAAGATGGCCACCCCTGTATTCACAACATTTTGGCTTCATTTTTTCATGACAGGAAAGGTAGGAAGTGGTGACTCATCATCCATATTTATATAAACATACAAGGCATTCTGAGCACACACACACTGGATGGACAGCAAGAGGAACATGAGGAAAATGTTGCTGATTTGACAAAATGTAATGAATTTGCATCATTAACTATACGCTGATGGTTACAGTTAGCACTCTGTAGGATTCAGATGATTCACTCCTTGGGATTGTTTCTTAATACATCAGAGGTACAGCACAAACACTAGGAAAGCTGACAAAATAGTTCACATACACAGACAATCTTTTGAACTGGTACAGCTTTATGATAACAAATATTAAACTGTCACTGACCAATGTGGAAACACAATCATCTCCAAACACAAATAATAGAGGGCAAACAGCAGCACTGTCAAGTTGTATTTGTCTGCTGTAACCAAAGATCAGTGAGCCAATACAGTCCAGGAGCTGCAGCTTCACGCACTGTGTCTCCTGCATGTGTGAAGTTTCTCCCTTTTCCACATTTAGACTGTGACTAACACATGAAATATAGACAGTAACACCCTACTATTCACTTTACCCTCTTCACATGTCTACAGTGTTATCATGTGTCCTACTGACCCTGACGTTTCACTTACCCACTTGCAAGACTGTGTTTGTGTGTGTGTGTGCATGAACATGGGGGTATGCAGGGGGCACATGGGCTCATATTTTACCCAGACGCCTTTCTGTCTACAGTACACAGCTAGTACTGTTGCACATTTAGTGCCTTTGTATTACTTACATTATGGGGACCGAAACCTGTTAACACACTCACATTGTTGGGACTCAGCCATCACTGAATTTTAGGGTGGCAACATGGTTTGGGGTTAGGTTAAGGTTAGGGTCTGTAGGGTTTGTAGACCATTGTAAATGTTCTGAAAAAGTATTAGACATTGGTAAACTGCATACAGCCTTAACATAACCCAGAAAGATAGAGTAATGTCACACTTTGATTCAGCTTCTTGGGTGTAAATTCTTAAGATGCTTGGCAACTTGGTCAGAGAGTGGTGAGGGCCTCTTGCTACAGTAAATCTTGTCTCGAGATTCCCATATTGATCCTGCCAGTCAATAATGTTATTCATGTAGGCCATGTAGCCTCCCGAGCCAGTGCCCGTGCTTACTGACAATAACTTCATAGTCAGCAAAGCATGAAATTAAAAAAGGTGAGTGCAGGCGTGGCTGCTGAAAGAGGAGTGAGGTGTAGAGTGAACACTTGGTGCACAGAGGAGAGGTTAGGCACAGAGAAAAGCAAACGTGCACACATACTTTGTCTTACATCAGCCCTGCCTCCCACACACACAGCAACACATACGTCCACACATATCAAAGAGGGTACTGGATGTTCTGGATTACAAAGCAGGCAGCATTGTGACAGTGTAAGCTACAGGAAATCACATAGGCAGAATTAGAGATGCCAATCCAAAATGTGGGTGTATATACACACAAATTAATAGGCTACTGTCTATCTCTGTGAGTCTGCACAGAGGCTACTTATCTCTCTGTATTCATGTGGGTGTGTGTGTGTGTCTGTTCACACACAAGTATGAATATTCACAACAGCTGGCTCTACAAGGTCAGCTCCTGCTTTCTTCCTATTGCCTTGTTCTGCCATGTAAACACACACCAACACACTACTAGTTTATCTTTAGCAGCACCCATTCAAGCAGGGCAGACCACTGTCACTGGCAGAGAGGGAAGAGAGCTGTGTAAGTGTGGAGGGGTGATTGGAGGAGTGAGAGACAGGGAGACATCAGGAAGTGTGTTAAATCCACGTGCATGTGTGTGAGTCTTTGTGTGTGTCAGCCTCCATTTTTATGCACAAACAGGGAGTAGGGGTTATTAAATATATAAAGTTACCACAGCTGACCCATTTCCTGCTCCACACCCTGCCTCGTAACACTCAAATAAAGTATGTGTCACATGGTGAGAATCCCAAAGCCCAGAGAAAATGCTTACACCAAATATCGGACTTGATGATTCTTATATTTCATTAGCGCTCTGGGTTTCAGATTTAACTGTGGTCATCAAGGAACTAAAGAGGGTTTGCAGAAGGTTTTGAGAGACAAACAAATCCAAGCTTCTGAGAAGGAACAT
>NW_018127934.1:2450978-2452167 GCF_001952655.1 Monopterus albus
GCCTAACTAACACAGTGTGTCATCTTTCTTTGTGTCCAATGTGTTTCCATATATATGACAGGGGGCCTGTGGAACAACACACACAGATGAATCTGCAGCATGCACTGCATTGCACACACACCAGCTACACAGAGGTGAATCCATAAGGAGCCACTGGAACTGCACAGTCATCAGTACTTGTCATAACAAATGATGGGTCATGCCCTGTACAGAGAGGGAGAATCCCCATATAGCAGTGCTAACTGTATGAAAAGCTTAGCAGATACAGCTGCTGCAATTGTCAAGCATTCCTGAAGGAAGGTACACAGCATGATACTAATGTTGGTGAAAATGAAGAATATTTCTTAAAATGTATAATACATCATCAAAATCAACCATTTACTGGTTATAGCTTCAATGTGAGGTTTCTGTGCTTTTTTTATTTTATCTGTTAACTGGTACATTTTGTATCGGTTGGTCAGACAAAGAAACATCATTTTGGGCAGGTGCGATCTTTGTGCGATTCTTTTCATTTGGACATTTCCGATGCCTGGCGAAAATAAAACATACATCGCTTGAATCATAATTACACTGTTGTTTTTGTTGCGCTGGGATTATATGGTTCTCAGGTTGCTGAAGATCTGCAGCCTACAAATGTCTAGCCAGTCACAAATGAATCCTGATCCAAGTTTTTCTGTGACCATTCATCCTTTCATTATTCCAGCGCTGATGTTGTTTTATAGCGTTATATATTGTTTAAACGTATATTTAATCCTGGCCTTTTGGGTTATTTATTTTATCTCCTATGGATCTGTTTTGTAGGGTACCGTCTGGCCTATAATAGGGTGGATAATTAGGCTAACAGATCGCCTTCTCAGTAGATAGCCTCATTATGTTTGCGTGTGGCTTGGCAGATGGTGAGGTTGTCAGATTGTCCAATCAGCCTGATAGATCCGGTGAGAGCGCGTCCGGCGGCGCGCCTCTCCCGGTGCCACCGGCAGGTCTTACCTTGGTGAGCTGAGCGATCTTCTTGCACATCTTGCTGTGCATCTGGTAATCATACAGCTCCTGCTCGATGTTCGGGAACTCTGCCGCAGTCCCGTTAAGAGCGGAGCCCGGCCCGGGGGGCTGTACAGCCTTACCGGCGCCTGAGGCCATAACGACCCACCCCCCCACCCCCCAAGGGAACTTCCCCGACCGGAGGGTAGTC
>NW_018127934.1:2452222-2481529 GCF_001952655.1 Monopterus albus
CCTCTTGTCGCCCCCCCTCTCCCGCTGTCCACCCGGTGATCGCGGAGGTCACACGCTGGAAGTCCATCGGGGACGCGCTCGCGCCAACCTACCCTTCTCTGCTGTCAACAGATATTTTTTCTCTTATCCGAAGAGGGAGCGCTTGGGGATGAAGGCATATACTAGTCCAGCCACCTGTCTCGCGGCAGGGGCGGAGAGGGGCGGGTGGATCCTATGGAGAGACAGCTCGAGAAGCGCACTGCTGCAGTGCTGCCCCGCCCCCACCGGCGCTGCTGTATCACACATTGTGTGTGCGTGTGCGTGGGTGTGGGTGTGTGGGTGTGTGTGAAAAGGGGGGGGGTCTCTGGGGTCTAGTCGTGTGACTTTACCCCATCAGTCAGATTCAGAATACAGTACGGTGAGAGCGACCCTATAGGCTAAACAGTAGCCTGTTTATTGCATTAGAATGTAGATATTTTCTTTAATAAGTAGTAGACCTACATAACCTATTATTAGCCTTCCACCTCTACTGAATTGATTGGCATAGGATATCTAAAAATGTCTCATGGCGTTTTTTTGAAACATCTCAGAAACTGTCATTTTTGTCTTGACAAAGCAGAGTTTAATGTGCAAGCAATAACAACTGATACCAGGGTAACACTGACTGTTGGGCTAATTTCCTAACTTTAAAGGGGTAGCCTGCTGCAGAAATTTTGTAGGTAGGCCTACTGCAGTTTCACGAAGTTGTGGTGCTGGCAAGAGAAAGATTTAAAATTAAGGAACAAAACTAAAAATATCAAAAGCAGCAGGTCCTGACTTTTAACACATCAGAGGTATTTTCTCAGACTTGACATAGATCCTCTTCCGGGTCTCTTCCATGATGACAATGCCCCTATCCACAGGACTCCAGGGGTCACTGAACAGCCTAATGAGTCTGAACATTATGTGAATCATATTGCCTTCACAGTTGCCAGATCTCCACGTGATTGAACACCTGTGGGAGATTCTGGACCGATGGGCTAGACTTCAAAACACTAGCTGGGGGAATATCTTATGGAAGAATGTTGTTCATCACTCCAGTAGCACTCAGAGACTTGTAGAATCAATGCCAAGGTGCACTGAAGCTGTTCTGGTGGCATGTGATGGTTCAGCACCTTACTGAGACACTTTATGTAAATTTTCCTTTAACTTGTCACTCATTTGTATGTGCCCTCTCATTTCCAGTTTCCCCTCAAATCCAGTGCACACATGCTTTGGATGGCAGTTAATAAAAGCATTTCTGAAAAAACATTACATGCACTTGTGGTAGTGCTGTTTTTTCATTCTTCCCACAACTGTTTCCATCAGTTTTCATATATCCATGAAAGTCTAAGACCAGAATTTCTTCAAGGAAAGACCTGGTGAAAGTGTGTGCTGTTATCTATTTTGTAGAACTCATTGCACTTTAGGCTACAGCCACAGAGTTCTTGGAGAGAAATTAAGGAGGCAAAGGTTTGAGGCCAAAAGGAGGCTGATGTTTGGCTTTTTGCCCTGCATTGCCCTGCATTGCCCTGCGTTCCGCTGCAGCAATGTGGAGCAGACTGGGTTTTTGTAGATCTTAGGCCCCCTGACCAGTTGTCTGTGTGTTTAATGTGTGTGTGTGTGTGTGTGTGTGTGTGTGTGTGTGTGCCTGTGTAAAGCACTTTGAACTGCCTCTGTGTTTTAAATGTGCTATATAAAAATGTGTCTTGTTTTGCATTTAAAAAAGCAGTTAATCTTTCCAGAAAGCATTGATGTCTTCACAATGAAATCACCTGCTCTTTTGTATTGAATGTGCCCATGGAGAAGCACCAAAAACCATTTTTATATCACATCTTTTTAGGTTATAACATAGTAGCCTAGGTGTATGAACTAACTGAGAGACTTTCATCTCCTCCAGATCTTTCAGCATAAATATTTAATATCATAATACACCTCACCCATAACCCATTGCCCACATGCATGCAGGTTTAAAGCATAAAGCTGGACAGAGTACTTTCTATTTTAAATTTATTTCTAGAGACAGATGGCTGTTGTTGCCATACAAGGAGGAGTCCTGCCCGCTTGTGGAAATGCTTGTTCCTGCCATTCAAATTGTGAGCTTTCTTGGACATTACAAAACCAGTAAAGAGGTTGCACACTAGGAGCTTATGGACTGTAGGTTATGACTATGGGATATGAAATATTAACAGATTTTATTTTTTAAATTCAACCAAATATTATACTTTTGCCACTCAGGCAATGCTAATACTTTAGTTGTGTATAGCAGCAAAGTTTTATTATTATTTTTATTTAAACAATTTCAGTTTAGTAAAGTTTTCACAGTTTCTAATGATGTCTCTCCTAATCTTTTTTAGTTCTACTGGCAGTCCACAAATATAATGCTAAAAGAATCATTATGAATCTCGGAACAATAGCAGTCTATTTTTACAGCTTCACCTGCTGTGTTAATGATCATTTTTATTATCAATTAATCGGTGATTTATTTTATAATCATTCAGTCATTTGATCTGTAAAAACCAAAACCAAAAGGTTTTCAGTTTACAGAGGAAACAGAGAATGACATCATATTTTCACATTTCAGAGGCTGTTACTAGGAAATGTTTGTAAAATGGCTAATAAATGATCAAAAACATTGCAGATTAAATTGTTAAACTGTTGGTCGACTAACTGATTAAACCTTGAATTATTTCTATAGGTACTTTATTTATTGAGCCTGACCATAGACGGTGTATATAAAGCATAAAGTCTATGAGCCTGACAAATGCAGGCGCCTGCCAGGCAAAGCACAGGACACAAAATCCTATGTTTTATAAACGTCTTTACGTACGCATAGCAGTTCTCGCGAGGCTACATTTATTTGAAAACAGGCGGCAGTGTGACGTGAGGAAAACTGAAGAAAAGGTACATTTTAAAAACCATTACGTTTATTTATTCTGTACATTGCAGTGTCTGATTGACCATTTAGTACAATGGTAAAACACGTTTTCGAGTATTTCTAGGGAACGTTATTCTATATGACTTAGCTACGTTACGTTGTTTTCCTGCTCTTCTTTCAGTGGGTGTTGGGTCGATGTGTGAGGCTTTTAGCTAGTGATGCACCAGAGTAATTAGCGTAACGTTAACTCAAATCTTTAATGAGAGTTACTGTGAGGAAAGCTCCCACGGCTGTCTGAATAAGTTTTGTGTTTTTTTTTTATTTTATTTTATGTGACATAAGATGACTGCAGACCAGGAAATAGGCATTAAAGAGGCATTTCAGCGCGCCCAGAAGGGCCACAACAACAAGGCAAAGCTGGTGGCAAGCCTGAAGAGCCGCTACAACAGTGTAAGTTCTGTGGTATTATGTGAAACTATTATATACAGTATTCGATCTGTATTTATTTTTAGCCAATAAACCTATACGACATATACTCACAGATTCAATCTGTGTCTATAAACTATTTCGTCAGTAAACCATAACACTTTATTTGATGTCCTTCTATTTAGTATTTATTAGGAGACAGTATGTAAACATTTGATATTAACTCTTGTAGTTGTAACCTGACAGTAATGACAATTTACAGTTGCAAGAAAAAGTAACGGAGATAATGGCTGTTTGTCTTTTGTCAGCTTAGAAATACTGCGTTTAATTAATGATATTTGTGACTGGTCAAGATCTGATCACATATCATGACAAATTAATTGATGGAGGAAACTGGGAAATTGCAAATAGTGCCATTACTGTTTTTTGTGACTGTAAATGTTTATTTATATCTGGTATTAGGCCTAAATATAACTTATTAAAAGTGGCCAGTAGGGCTGGGCAATGATTATTGAATATTTAAATAGGCATTAAATTAAATAAAATATTTCATGTGACTAGTGTTTTGTATTTGAATATAATGTCTGCTGGAAATAATGTGATAACGAGGTCAGTATATCATGTTACTACAGCACCAAATACAAACAGCAGAAACATACAGAGACTACAGGCATCAAAAAGGTTTGTGTGGAACTTCAAGAAAATAAATGAAAATGGGGTGCAGTGCAATCTCTACCAGGTTAGGTTAGCACATCATAACTAAACAACAACTATGCACGGCTAGTTGAAGGTGAGACATCCAGCAAAAAGTGGGGTGTGGTCTGCAGATCAACAGTCAGTGACTAGCTTTGTCACCTGAAGAAGGGAGTTTGATGATTGAGGTTCAGAGCAAATAACAGCTCTCATGACAAAGGACATGCTACACATTAGCTTTGTTTGGGGGTGGGCAGTCACCTGCCATTACATAAGCAACTGGGAATACAGAGTGCTGTCCTTCAGACTAAAGCAATGCCAGAGCGGCATACTGCTGAAAACCTGGCGAATGTGCTTTCCACCACCATGGAACACTGGAGACTTGCAGGTGAAGTTCCAGCATGTGTACATGACAATGCTAGCATTATGGTGCTATGTGATTCATAAAAACTGAGCCCAGCTTGTCTTATGTATTGTTTTACCTTTGGGGACCATGAATATACCTGTCCCATATAACCTGAGAGGTCTGGATGGCTAACTGTTTTGCTGAGAAAAAGTACTCCAAAAATAGATTACTTAGTTATTTATTTAAAACCTAAACTATTTTTCTGCTTTTTGCCTGCTATTGATGCCATTCTTCATCTTCTCCTTCAGCTTGAGGACAAGACACTGTTCCATGAGGAGTTTGTCCACTACCTGAAGTACGCTATGATTGTCTACAAACGTGAACCTGCAGTTGAACATGTCATTGAGTTTGTTGCAAGGTTTGCCACATGCTTCCAAAGTCCACCTAAAACAGAGGAGGAGGAAGAGCAGGAGGAAGAGGAGGGAGCTGAGGATGATCATCCTTTTCTGTGTTACATCTTCAATTTCCTCTTGGAGGTATAAACATTACATTACATGAGTGTATTGGTGCAAATTGTAATTATTAAAATACTGTGTTCTGAATAATTGCAGTAAGTCATCTTTGTAACAAATGTGTATGTATTTATGTTTTTAAAGTAATTTGTTAACCACAATCATCTTCTGTCCCATCTGTCTCCTCTTTTTCTGTTCAACCTTGTTTTCTCTGTCTGACATGTCATCTGTCCTTTGATCCATTCCATTCTTCTTCCTCTGTTGTTTGCTTCTTTCTCCCCATTCAATGTTTTGCTTCTCTGTTCCTACTGCTGCATTTTCTATTTTCCCACTCTCTCAGTCTTATAAAGCCAATAGCCATGCAGTGCGTTTTCGTGTGTGTCAGCTGATCAACAAGTTGCTGGGTAGTATGGCAGAGAATGCCCAGATAAACGACGATCTCTTTGATCACATCCACCAAGCCATGCTGGTTCGTGTCACCGACAAGTTCCCCAATGTGAGAATTCAGGCTGCTATGGCCATGACGCGCCTACAGCAGCCAAAAGATCCTGACTGCCCCACCATCAATGGTTTGTTTTTTTCCCACATACCTACTTTCTTTTTCATTTGAAGGAACACACTCAAGTGCAAATGCAGAAAATACAATCTTATGAACAGTACACAACCAGATTTGTGAGATCATTGCTTAAATTGTGTGTTTGACTTCCACTATCCACTATCTGTTGTGCTCTAATTCACTTGACTAATCTGAGTAGGAGTTTTCGACTGTTCTATTGCGGAGGCATGGTGTTTTGACTTTTTGGCCTTGTATTCTTCTATTCTTAATTAGTCTTTAATAAATAGTATTTAAAGTAGCCATTGTTTTGTGTGATTTTAAATGTTTGTGTATCTTCGTCTAAGTTTAATTTTGTATTTATTTCCTCTTTTCAGCATATATGTTGATTCTGGAAAATGATACTAATGCTGAGGTGCGACGTGCCGTTCTTTCCTGTGTTGCTATGTGCCCTCGGACCCTCCCCAAAGTACTTAAACGCACCCGGGACATCAAAGAGAATGTCCGCAAGCTAGCCTACCAGGTAACCATGCACGCGTCATATGTTCTGGTAAAAATGTATGCACACACGTTCTAAGTTCATTAACAGATAACATAATGAAGTTGTTTTGATCTGTGTTAAATGCTCACATCATCTATATTTTTTCTGTTTAAGGTTCTGGCTGATAAAGTTCATGTTAAAGCTTTGACTATCGAGCAGAGAGTTAATCTGCTGCAGCAGGGTCTCCATGACACCTCGGGTACGGTGATTTCTGTGTGTGTCTGTGAGGCATTACCTTTACGCTGACCTAGTTTGCAGTCAAATATGTAATTGCAATTGAAACAATTTATCAGTTTTAAAAATAAATTCATTTTTTGTCAAACCATGTCAACTCTAAATTCCATTGTGAATAATAAGTCTGATGGACTGTGTGTGTTGTAGAAGCAGTGAGAGACGTGGTTTGCTCTTATCTGCTGCCAGCCTGGCTGCTTCGGCTGGATGGTAATATCATAGAGCTGCTTCATAGGCTGGATGTAGAGAACTGTGCCCAAACAGCTCTGGATGCACTGAGAGCCATCTTCAGATGCATGCCTACTGAGGAACTGCTGCAGAACAGAATGCAGCTCGACAACAAGTATACACACATACTTCAAACTCTGTCTGGCTCTCATGTAACAAAATTTAAAAAAGGTCTGAGATTAAAGTTTGTGCATTTTTAACAGAAAGCTAATCCCGGTGGACTCTCTCACCCCTGAGATTGTGCTGTACTGGAGATCTCTATGTGAGTTCATCAAGGCTAAAGGAGATGAAGGTGATGAAATGCTGGAGCAAGTATTGCCAGATGCTGCCACTTATGCTGCCTACCTCTATGGGTGAGAGAAATTACAGAAATTTGCAAGATTAAGGTCAATTTATGCTTCTGCACCGAATCTGTGGTGTAGATAATGCGTAGCTTTTAACTCTACACTGTAGTTTGACGTGCACCTTTTCAGAAATGTAACTACACATCACGGTGACACAGCCCGCAACAACCGTGATTGGTTGCATTGCATTTCCACGTTCATGCCTCTCAGTGGCTGGACAAGGACCAAACCCCCCCCTCGGTCTGCCCATGAGTGCAGTGGCTCCTTGCTTTTATTATCAAGGAGTAATATTCTGTTTCATTGTATTTGAACAATACAGTGACAATAAAGGTTTCATCATCATCACAATGGCTTAAGCCACTTGTGTAGCCTCTGTATAGATTCAATACAGAAGCATAAATCAGGCTTTACATTTGTAGTTTTCTTGCTGTAAGCTCCATGTTTTACACTTATTACAGAGTGTATTTTGCACCAGATGCAACAGGCTTTACAGAAGTGTTTATTCTTGTAGTTAATAATGTGTTAAGTAGTTAATGCAGCTATAATATACATTTTCATAATAACACTGTATCAAACCGTGTACAGAGGATTGCTCCTAGCAGGGAATTATCACAGGGAGTCTGCAGCTTCCCTTTATAGCATGTTTCATCCCATTAACTGTCTAGCTTGCAACTTCACTGTTTTTGTTGCCCTTCACTACTCTCATAGAGTAATTTTAAACCATAGCGGGCAACTGTTTTTAGTGAGAAAGCTATAAAAGATGACTTGTACACTACCTGCTCAGCACCAAATGGCAGACAGGCACAGTTAGAGACTATCTGGTGAACAAAGTGGAGGAGTTAGCACCTAGAAGTCATATATTTCCCTCAGGAGTTGGCAGAGACCAAAAACAGAATTAGAGAGCGACTCTTGGACTTGTATTTGCCAGGTAAGTGCATATAACCAATATACTAACAGGTTTGCTAGTAAAAGTACTGAAGTACTGAAATTTATTTGTGAAACCTCACACTCAAGGTGCTAGACTGCTATCATATTGCAGTATAGCACCTTTTGAATTTGTCTTGGTGATTTATTGTTATAGATGTGGCTTTGCTTTTGATGCATAGAGTACAGCTATGATTCTCCCTGTTGGAGCACACTGCTAGTTTGTCATCTGCCTTACACAGTGTGATGCGTGCCATAAATAAATTTGGTGCAATTGAGTGCGATGCTTAACATTCATCTGCCTATAAAATGTATTCATTTGGTTTAAATGAATGCCCGGTTGCAGGTTTGTATGAATTTCTCGGTGGCTGACTGACAGCTGATATGGCGGCTGCTTGTAGGTGGTGCTGGTGCAGTGTTCAGCTATCTGAAGTATTGCAGCATTACATTTTATATAATTGTCTTACCAGTGTAATGTGCAAGTGACAGCAGTCTTTGTGTGTATCTGAGTAATATCTAATCTGACTTGTGTATGAGAGCAGTTGTTATTTCTGTTGCTTGACTCTTGTCTTTGACTGCATTAGATATCTGAAGTCAGTGCCTGAGCTGTCAGAAGAGCAGAGGTCTGACATTGACCAGGTGGAGCTGGTCATAACGAAAAAGTTCATCTCCCAGCAGCTCATTCATCTCACTGGATGTTTGGACACCAACGAGGAGGGTGGCAGGTAAAACGAACAGGTTTTTGCTGGTGAAATGATAAACAGCTGGTTGAAAAAAATGGAGCAAATCTCTTCAACAAATATGTGGATATGAACTGGGAGGGCATGAAGTGGGAAAATGTTGACAGAAAAGGAGGGCTCGACAGACTTGTGAGAGGCATGCGTGGGGTCATAGGTTTTTGAGGGAAGAACTGTTAAGTTAATGTTAAACAAAGAGGACTTAGTCATTCTGTTTTAGGATAAAGATGAATTGTTTTACCTTGATAAGAAATGTTTTGTTATTAGAGCTGCAGCTAAAGGAAATAACATTCATGATCAAAAACAAGTGATTTGTTTTAGGTTCTTGTGATTTTGTATCTAGACCAGTTACACATCACTGGGTGTTGTAGCTGTTCTTAGTTTAAACATATTATTACCCAACTTTGTTTTGTTTGCCTTGACAACTGTCTTTGAGGTCAAAGATTTAGTCCAATTTGCCAAATATCATCATGAGCTGATTGAGGTGCTTTTATTCAGACTCATTATGTTTTATGTTTTTGTAGGAAGTGCTTGTTAGCTGTTCTACAGGAGATGTTGGCTTTTCCTCAGACCCCGTTCTCCCTGGTCTCCCTGCTTACTGAGAAGCTCCTCACCCTCATTCCTGATGACCAGAGACGCATACAGACTGTGAGTTTCCTGCTGTAAATGCAGCATTCATGTAGCCAAGACTGAACGTCTTTTCCACACACACAGAAGGAAAACCATATATTTAATGGCCTTCATAACTTAATGTGACAGTCCAGTTAGTCAAATGAAAATATAAAAGCTGAACTAATTTATCAGATGGACACAATTTGGGGGTGATGAGTATGTTGACAGATGCTTGAGCTAAACTGTGCAGTGTTACTAAATGTCTTTTGTTTGAGATGTCACAAAATGAAACTGATTTTCCATTTAGTAGGGGTATGTTTACCACAGGACTGATGTCTGAAAAGGCTGGCTTTGTGTTACACAGGTGGCAGAAATCATCTCAGATGTTAAGGAGCCCATCATGGAGGCAAGTCAGCCAGTGGATGAGAAGGAGAGTCGCCGGCAACAGGTCCAGGTGGGCAACATGCTGCCAACTGTAAACACCCAGAGGCACTTAGATTCTGTAATCTCTTCTGATATCTCTACTGCATGTGTTTTTTCTTCCTCTTGTTTAACCCCAGTGAAAGTCGGAGGTTACCCAGAGAGTCTCACAGTTTTGTTCCTCAGATGTGAATGTTAATCAGTCACTTATTAATTCTCAGCCTTCCAACTTTCAGTGATCACTGACAGTGTGTTGTATCATTCTTGAAGTCAGTCCTAGCCCTGGTGTTTAGCTTCCATTCATTCTGTGAATCTGCTTTCATCCATCACTCCTTTTTTTATGTGAGGCAAAATATCCTCTAGTGGGTTGTAACCTGGCCCAGAGCCTCAGTTGTTGCTTTGAATTGCCTTTGTGTATGAAATGTGCTATATAAATAAAGTTGTCCTGCCTTGCCTTTTTCATCTTAGTGGATGTGCATTTGGCTCCAGAATCCTCTGGAGTGTATTTTGGCTAAGGAATGGCTCTACCTACTCTGTTTATTTACCCACTGCTCTTTTCTTCCCTGTTTCTGTCCAGCTAGCAGAGGTGAAGGTGCGTATCTTGGAGGCTAAACAAACCCTGGAGGACTGTATCACTGCCCAGGAGTTCAGCCGTGCAGCAGAGCTAAAGGATGACATTGCAGAGCTTGAGAACCACAGAAACCAGATCATACAGGAAATTGCAGCAAGCAGTCAGCCTGCTGACAAGGAGATCCGAACTGAGAAGGTACACAACCACACAGGAAGCACTGCCTCTGTCTGTAAGATAAACAGTAAAGAGGTCTACTAGAAAAAAGGCAGGGAAATTTGAAACTGTTTTTGTTTTTCTGCATTTCAGAATGACCCAGAGACTCTTCAGAGGTGTCTAACAATGTGTGCTCAACTACTGAAGGAGATGAACATCAAGATGCAAATTGGTCCAACCATAAGCACCTTAATGTCCTCACTGGTATAAATCCACCCTGCACACATCAGCATATTTTTCACAAGTGTTTCTATCACAAATCTGGAGTATCAGAACCGGGTTTTATGCCATAGTTTTGTATGGCCTGGTAAGGACCTGTGTCAGTAGTTCCATGAGTGTATGTGTAACAGTTGTCTGTCTTTTATTTAAGGACATGTGCACTGGATTTCCCCTTCTAATTGTAAAGTGCACCTTTGTCAGTGTCACACAACATGTGTGTGGTTGTGTAAAATGCTCCACTGTTGTTTCCTTCTACACCTCAGGAGAGGTGCAGTAAAAGTTGATTGGTATGACTATTTAGTTTTCTGTCCCTTTTACTGTCAGATCCTGCCCAGTATAGCAAACGCTCATCCTGATGTTCGCAATATTGCTGTGGTGTGTCTGGGAACATGTGCTCTGCACAGCAGGGAGATGGCCAAAACCCACATGGTCCTGCTGCTTCAGGTAATGACATGCAAGTTTCATCTTCATAAGGTTCATTTGCACATATTTATAAACATGCTACATGTTAGACAGTTAGTTCACACAAATTACAACCAACCTGTGCAGATAGTTTTGAAATATCCACTACTAAGACTTCTTTTGCACCAATACAGTGGAAGAGTTTCATTTGTGGTGGTTAAAGGATAAGACCAGTAATTTTCTATAGTAATAGTATTTTCAGCATTGTCCATAAAGAAACTAAAACCACCAGTGAATTACCTCTACTCATGGTTAATGGCTGTCAGTCCTGGATTAGCTTGTTCATCTCTGTGATAGACCTCCGTTGTTGCTCAAAAACATTTAAAAACACATCAGGAAAACACACCGTTGCACTGGGTGACACGTTTTTTTTTTTTTTTTTTACATTACAAATCCCCATACTCCAACGGCTCCTTGTGGTCATAGTTTCCTGAAGTTAGCACAAGGCAGACTCAACTGCACATGCGCAAAATCTTCCGTTACCTCTGCTTTGTTTACCTTCTGCCAGCTATTCATGTTCAGGTCTGGTGTTTGCTAATGAAGAAACATGTCACCCATTGCAATGGTGTGATGTGTTTTTAATTGTTTTTAAATAACAAAGGAGGTCTATGGTACAGATGAACAAGCTAATCCAGACCTGACAGATTCACAGACATTAAATGTGAGCAGAGGCTCTTCATTGTTGGTTATTGCCTCTGTATGTAGATTGCTCAAAATACTATTAATATAGAAAATGACCAGCCTTATCCTTTAAATATTGGAGTCTTACATTTAATAAGCTCAACAGTAACATGTCTTTCTAGAAGGAGCACCCTCGAGAAAATCCATATATCTAAGGTCTTTCTGTGTGTAACTGTAGCTAATAAAAAAAAAACTTACTTGCTTGGTTAGATATTAAACAGGGCTAAGTGGGAAAATATGTTTTGTAATTCTGGTTTACTGATCCAAAAAACAGATGCAGATTTTTTTTTCGGCCAGTACTAAATTTGTTCTGCTTGTGCATGTTTTCAGATTGCCCAGCTGGATGAGGTGAAGATCCGTATCAGTGCTCTGCGTGCCATCATCGACCTTCTGCTGCTGTTTGGCTTCCAGTTGCTCTCTAAACCGGCTGCCACTCAGACAGCCCTGCCCTCCCAGTCCCCAGACAGACAGGAGGAGGGCGCACCACTGGCCGAGGAGAAGGGAGATGGATCAGAGGACACTGCACAGAGTATCCTTGTGATGCTGTCAGAGTTCCTGGACAGCGAGGTGAGCTTGACAGTGAAACAAACATTTTAAAAACTGAAGTGTTTACTTTAATTGGATGTAAAATAGCTGAAGACTTTTTATTGAATTCTGTGTGTTCATCATTCTCAGGTGTCTGAGCTGCGTACAGCAGCAGCAGAGGGCCTGGCTAAACTTACATACAACAGCCGCATGTCCAGTTCCAAGATGTTCTCCCGTCTGGTGTTGCTGTGGTACAATCCCGTCACTGAGGACGACACCCTCCTGCGACACTGCCTTGGTGTTTTCTTCCAGCTCTATGCCCGCGAGAGCAGGTCACACATGTTCTCATACAAAAGCAATACACTTTGTAGTTAATAAAATGATTATTATGTACTTGCCTTGGTGAAGTGATAGTTATGCAACACACACTACTATGGTGTTGGTCTTTGTGTGTATTAGAGCCCACCAGGAGGTTATAGAGGAGAGTTTCCTGCCCACTATTCAGACTGTGATGAATGCACCAGTCACCTCTCCTCTAGCTGAGGTGGATATTAACAATGTGGTTGAGCTGTTTGTGGAGCTGACCCGACCAAGTGCGCTCATTAAACCCTCACCTAACACAGAGGTACGAAACATCCACTGAGACGAATGTTATTTTATTGTTTATTAGTAGTCACGTCTTTGTTGGCTCACTGAGCTCTTCACCATTGCTTCATACCAGAAAATTCATATGGATTTCTTCAGAATAGATGAAGTTTGCACATTGTTTTCTAGAAATCTTCAGTTTATGTTAGAGCAGTTATTGAAGTAAAGTATTTATAAAATGCTTAATGTGAAAACAACTTAATGAGGCAAAAACAAATCTCAGTTTATTGGATGCATATGTCTGGAGCAGGTGTGTGTCCATGACTATTTGGCTGTGCGTATGTGTGGGGAGATGATGAAGGACCCTAAAGCCCCTGAGGTTCGTCTTTATGCCAAGACACTAAGTAACCTAGAGCTCAGCAGAGATGAGACCATCAGGAAAGACCTGCACATCCTGCTGCAAGAGCTTGTACAGGTATATACAGACATAGTTTCATATATCTATATGAATGTGGCTGCAGCTAATGATATTTTCATTTTCAATCATTCATTTATTGAATGGCCTTCACAATTTCCTAATGCTCTAGGTGACATTTTCAACTATCTTGTATTCAGCAGCTTAAACCCCAAACTATTCAGTTTATTATCAGGTAAAATAGAAACAGAGCATCATGACAAGTTGGAAACAAAACATTTGGTGTTTTGCTTGAAAAATGACTTATCAAAATAGATTGATTTTGATGACTAATTGTTTTAGCGTTATGTAAATGAGTACTACACCTTTGTTTTAAAGCCTAATGCTTAATTTCTCCTCTTTCTGATCTTTTCAGGTGGTGAAGGATCGTTTCTGTCTCCGTGCTCTGGAGAAGATGATGAATCAACTGGTGGACTCAAAGGAACATGCAGAGCTCCTCAGCACCAGCGCACTACAGCCACTTGATGTCAATGCAGATGGTATGAATGCAAACACAGTGAGAGTCTGTACAAAAGGTTATCTCACATCCTGCTGGACAACTGTGCCAGATGTTACCTTCTCAGTGCCTGTCTGACTTGATTTACACTACACACACTTGTGACAACTCCTCCTGCAGACGGGTTATGTTTTGTGAGCAGACTTGTCACTAAATGGATTAAAATATGCCAGACTCCATCCTATTCAGTGTCAGTCAAGAGAAGTATACAGTGGAGAGGAATGGCAAAAATATGAATTTTCTGTCTGCCTTGTTTCCACAGAGACCGCAACAGACGAGCCATCTAAATCTGCCAAGAGACCTAAAAGAGGTAATCCAGATTCTGTATACTCATCCAGAACTGTTGTTTGTATTGACTGTATTTTTAGAGCTTTTCTCATCTATCTGAGTGAAGGAGTTGACTCAGCACTGTGTGGTAACCTGAGTATTTGTGTGCACAGGTCAGAGGAAAGTCTGCACAGCTAAAGGAGGCAGAAAATCCAGCAGGAGAGCAGAGTCTTCAGAGGAGAGGTGAGTGTTTTCAATTATCCTTGTCTTAAGCAACCATTCTGACTTTCCTTTAGATATACAGCATGCCTACATACATGATGTGATACTGACACTGTATTTTCACATTGCCATTTCTCATATTTTGTATTTTGGCTACAGTGATGGAGAAAATGTTCCTATGGTGCGTCCATCACGGAAGGCCAAAACTGCAGCTCTAGAGAAGACAAAGCTGGATCTCAACCCCCTCATCAACCAGGAGGCTAATGTGTCATAGAAGTCAGGTTATGAACAGTCAATACAAAAGTCCATGTTGAAATTACAGCTGATTTTGACAAGTGCTCACAAGTTTTCAGTTTATTATAATTCACAAATATTTTTAACATATTGTAAATGGAATTGAACCTGACAGATCCGAGAAAGGGCCCTTACAGAGGTGTCACCTTTTTATGTTACCATGTTTCCTCTCAAGTTTTGTTTCCCAGTTTTTCTACATTAAAGTGAAATATTACTATATCTAGTCCTTTTAATTACCATAAATCCAGATCAATGATCCACAAGTCTTCTAGTTTACATGGACACTGTGAGAAGTTTGACCTAAGAAAAGGATTTTGAGTCACCAAGAGGTGGAAATGCAATATTTTAGAACAAGTCAGACAATATTGTTAGCAAACTATATTTAATGTTTCAGATTCGTCTGGGCTGACTTCGGGTTGGGAAACAGAGTTAGCCAATACATTTATGTATTTGCCACAATGGATTGTGGTTTTTACATTTCACTGTCTACTATAAATCATATCACTTTCTGGTTATTTTAAAAGACACTTTATTGTTCCAATCACAGACACCTTTCTGTTGCATCTGTAGTGAACAGTATAAAAACACATGATAAAGAAAATATACAGATGTTTAGCACCAGGTTCTTCAACAGAGGGCTGAGGGATAATATCACAAGACTGAGCTACCCCACCTCCCTCATGTTGAAATGGCAACCATAGTGACATACAAGGGTAGACACACAATACAGGGTTAAGTTTTGTCCTAAAGCCAGATATCTTGGCTCTAACACAACGCTGATCCAAAATTAGTGTTTAACAATAAACACTCTGGCCTTATCTATCACATGCTGATGAGCAAAAGAGCATTAGGCTGAGCCCTGGTGGAGGTAGGCATCTCTTGCTGCAAGACAGGAATTCTAGGGAAAGCTTAACAGCAACACATCTCCCACCTGCATTTAAACAGTAAATAATGCTAATACGTATAATTTTAAAAAATTAATGTTATTTGTCACAATTATGTATTTTTCTGCTTCACTGAGGAGAACAAAGCAGGTGGGGGAAACAGGTTTGTATAGAAGTAACTTTTAGGATCACATTACATGGCTATGGAAATAAGTGAAATAACATCCCAGGCTGCTGGTACATGTGTACATCCATTCGTCTGTCAGCAATAAAATAATTACATACTGATAAATCATCTGGGTTTGTATTGCACCAACTAGATTCTCTAGGTTTACAGTAGGGGTTGGTAGTGGAACATGGGATGTGCAAAATGGGCAGAGGAATCTGTGTAGTGGGATTAATAATCTCTGATAGAATAGTGCAAGAAGTACATCTGACGGACATTATATGCTTTGGGTGAAAACAAGAAGACAATCACAAAGAAACGATTCAAAACGAGAGCTCCCACAAATCAGGAAATTAAAAAGAATATGTTCTCTAGCTGCTTAAATGCAATTTTCTTCATCACTTCACACATACCTCTGCATCTTGTGAGGTGTCGGAGCTAAATATGTAGTAAAACATTTTCTGATGTTTGTTTGGTGCTTTGATTTGCAAATATTGTTTGAAAAATACTTTACAGTTTTTGGATTTAGTACAGGCTGATGGCCAATTAGTATGAGATTTGCTTTTATATTTAAGGCCCATACACAGATGGGTGGGGATTAGCTGATCCAAAAGACTCCTTCATTCAAACAGCAGTTTTTGGCCACTGGCTTGGAATACAACAACAGTGACTATATAATACTGCAAAAGGCTCAGATTGAGTGAATGTTATCAAATTTCAATAGGTTTTCACACTTATAATCCAAAACTAATTAAATTAGCACTCTAGAAGCTAAACAGTGCCAAGTGTAATAATGACAAAGTAAAAGATTAATTGGGGGGAATTTCAGAGCTGTACATTTTAAGATGGAGACTGACAAAGTATTAGAAATGGTTTCAGATTAAAATACAAGCTACAAAGGTCAGCGTCTGCGGAGTGGGTGGCCTTGAGGTATGGTTTGGGGTGTTGGCACCGTCTTACTGCAGTCAAGCTTTCTCCTTCTAATACAGCAACTTTGACAAGCTGTACAAGCACGTATCCCATTAAAACTCAGAATGACAATGTTTTGATCTATTAAACATTCAGAAAGACAAGCGCAAGTTGGAACTTAAAAAGATTCTGTACATGTATATCTATGAATAGTGCAAAATCAAGCTTTTGTTAAGTTAGACTGCTACATAATTGCTGAGTGTAAGACTGAACCATAGTGGGAAGTTCAGTCCACGCGGTCAGCTTAAAGTCCAAAGGCACCACATTAAACCACAGTCCCTTTCCCAGGAAGAAGGCGGTCTTGGGCTCCATTTAGTTTTCTGTCAGGAAAAAAAGAGAGAGCATAACTTGACTTTGTGTGTTTTTTTTTTGTTTTTTTTTTAAACTGAACCTTGAGAAATGCCAATGTCTTTAGTGATATTCAGTAAAAGAAGCAGGATAGTTACCAAACACATAGTCACACCATCTCGGCCCAGTTAGGCCCCTCATTCGCGATTGTCTCAACACTTTCACTGGTGGTGGTTGTGGTAGTTCAGTAGACACAACCCCAGGACCTTTGTATTTGCCTCTGTGCCGCTCCACCGGCATCTCATCCTGCTCCTGGACTGATTCAGGTGCAGAACCTACCAGCTCTCTTGAGGCAGTCCTCCTATTAATGCTCCTTTGTCTTTCACTTTTCACAGCTTTATCAACTCCTACCAGTTCTCTCCCCCTTCCTGCAAATAAGTATGCGGAGGGTGACCCATCATCCAGTGTCACAGTGCAGGAGTCCCATTCTTCAGTTGATTCATTGTCTGGAGAGTTGATCTTCCTCACCAGGCTTTAGAGCAGAGGTTCTGCTCTTTGGATACATCCAGAGGTTCCTGAGTTTGGTCAACAGAACTGGTGGCAGAGCTTTTCTCCAAACAGTTAGATAACTGATGTTTTGCTAATTTGCGTGGTGCTTTATGTCTTGGTTGTAGTTCAGTTACTACATGTCCATTTGAACAACTTGTAGCTGCTTTTTTGTTAGCCCCTTGCCTCTTTTGCCACCTCTCCCTTTCTTTCCGGGTTTGGAACCTTATCCTTGCTCTAAACAGAGTGACCTGGTATTTGCTGAATGCTCTACTTGTCCACCACTGTACTGTTTGATTGAGCCTGCCTGTTGCAAACCTGGGAGTGAAAAGTTGTCGCCTAATATTGTGCGTTGGTAAAAGTGCCTTATTCCTCTTTCTCAGCCTTCTTTGAGCCTGTTGATGTTGCAAAGGTGTTTTTGGCACAGTTTTTGCAAACTTCTTGATGTGTTTGCGGAGTCGCTCTGCCTGAGGACTGGGGCAAAGATTTTTTTTATTGGCAGAACGAGGGAAGTGCATAAGTTCGTAAGGATTACGGGAGCTTGCCTTTTTGACAATAGCCAGAGACTGTGTCTCTGTGGTCTGCATAAACCAGGAGCAGAGCTGCTGCATGCTACAGGACCTTGGTTTGTTCGGAGGACAGTCAAACAGTGTTCGAACCACAGAGGAATGTTTTGACTTCCTGGTAAACGAACTATTGTTTTTAGTGCCTAATTTGGGATTAAAGGCAATTTCTTTTTCTTCATTCTCCACAGTGTCCGAGACCCAGGTGTCAGAAATGTGTCGTATTCGCCGGACAAGTTCCTGTCTCATTGTGTTTTCCTCAGCTGATGCTACCCACCACCTTAATGTCTCTGTTGGAGTGAAGATGGAGTCAACAGATACCCCTGCCACTCTGCTCAGGTCCTGAGAGATGTTCTTTCTCTCGTGTTCACAGAGCTGTCTTTTCTCACCTGAAGTTGCTGCTCTACTCTGTTGTTCCTCCTTTCTCCTTTCATAGCTGGCCTTGTTTAGCAGAAGTTGTTTAGAGCGCCGCAGCAGAGCATTACTGTGGCTGTATGATCTAGAGGTGGAGGTGGCAACAGCATGCAGGAAGTGAATCGATGGTTTTCTCACTCTCGTTGAGTGGCGCACTGCTACAGGTTGATCTGACTGTTTGTCTTTACCTTCATCCTTTGTGTGTATGCTACCTTTCTCTGTCCGACTGCTTTTGCTTGAGTGATGACTGATTGTCCAAGGCTCTTTAGGAGATCTGAATTCTGGCAAAGGTACTTTCTTCTGAATCAGTGTTTCAGGAGACTGCCGAGTATCCTTATTTATCTGAATTTTACGTCGCCGAGGTGAAACTGTGGTTACCGTGACTGAGATCCCAGATATTTTAACTTTTGCAGGTCTACCTGGTTTCCTTAAGGGTACAGAATCATCATGATTTTGACATTTGATATTACTGTTAGATTGAGGGGCAGACTCTTTCACAGGGCTGACAAAATGTAACTCCTCTGATAATTCTGTTGAGGCTGTTTCAGCACCTCCTGAGCTGGTCTTTGAGCTCTGCATTAATATGCCCAAGTCACTTTTAAGGCCCACTGCTTGCCAAGCATCATGGAATTCTGTTTGTAGCTGGTCAAAACTTTCAGACACCATTCGTTTATTTCTTCTTGAACGGCCATATACAACTGTGATTTTGAGGTTTTTGCTTACATTCTCCACAATGTTAGATGCTGAAACAGAATTACAGTTTACAATTTTTGCCCCAGTTTCTGAATCCACAACCTTCTGTTTGCGTGGTCGACCAATTGGCCTCTTCACTTTTTGCTCCAGCTGTGGCCCCAGCTTCTTTGGCCGGCCCGGACGCCTTTTTGGAGGAGTAGTTTCATGAAAAGATAAATCACATGGTGATCTCTGGCTGTCAGTTACAACTACACGCTTAGGAGTACCTTCACCCGATCTTCTAAAACCTGTTTTAGGTGATGACAAAGCTGACTTGACTGTTGAGGAGCAAGATTTGGCAGGTGAGCACACAGACTTGCTTGGTGAAGAAACTTGCTTGGGTGTTGAAGAGCCAGACTTGGCTGGTGAAGATGTAGACTTGCTTGGTGAAGAAGCTGGATTGGGTGTGGAGGAGGCAGACTTTGCTGGTGAACAAGCAGATCTTGTGGTTAAGGTAGCAGGCCTTAGTGATACAGAACTAGATTTTATTTTTGAAGTAGCAGAGTCTGTGCTCTGACTTTTGCGTTTCTCAGGTGTCCCTGACCACAAAGACATTTCACACGGGTCAAAAGGTTCCACTGCTTGTGCACTAGAACCAGAGCCTGCTGATTTCAGACTATATCTGACTCCTTCCTGATAGTTTACTGGTGATACAAACATGAGCTTAATTGGACTAGTGTACTGGACTTGGGAGTTGGGAGGTTTCTCAACACAAGTAGCAGACTTAATGGTGACATTCATATATGATGGGTTGTTGGGTGTTCCTGCATTTAGAACCTGTCGTTTTTTTGGAGATGACCGTAGCCTTCCAAAAGACTTGTCAGCGCAGTCACTGCCATCAGTCCTGTTGTCTGAACCGTGTTTGGCAAGACTCTTCTCTTTGGCAGCCAAAGTTTGTAGAGAGGCCTGGCACTGAGCTTTTGACTCTACCCAAGATGGTTCACATCGTTTTCTGCGAGTTGATTCAAAGGCAAGCTTCCCTGTGTATTCAAGTGAGGACGGAGTTTCGTTTCTTGATTCAGGGTGGGCATCATTAGCATCTGGATCGCTGGATAAAGCATCAGTAATGCCAGATGTCAAAACCTTGTCCTTTTGTGTTTGCTGGTTAAAGATGCTTTCTGAGAAACATGCAACAAAAAACATCTTTCTGGGCTCTGTGACATAGGAAGCAAACCGCTGCGGAGGAACAATATTTCTCCTGGATCTCCTTGCCTCTTGATTTAACTGGCGTTTCCACCTATCTCTAATTGTACTAGAACAATCTTTACCTTGGCTATTGTCACTGTCAGAGGTTTGGCCTGATGGGGCTTCTTCATGGTTTCTATCACTTACAGCACAACTACCCTTACCATCTTCTTCACAGAGCTTGCCACATTGTTTTACTGAGGGTGCAGTCAGTGTTGACACCTGTGTTTGTACAGTGGTGCCTTTTAAGCCTTCCTTGCCATACATGCTTTGCAGCTCAAGGGTTGGTGTTTCCATATCGGCGAGTTTAGGATCTTTTTCCTCACTGAATGTTTCCCTTTCTTTCTCCTCCGCTTTATGAGTCTGAACTTCTCCTGTCACTGTAACTGTCTGCATCTCTTCTTTTACTTCATCTTTGTCACTTTCTGCAGAAAGCATGTTCAGTGGTTCCTCTTTAACTCTGTCATTCTCTACAAGTTCTAGATCTAATTCCAATTTTCTTTCAGACTCTTTAACTGGGCTTGAGTCTGATGAAGTGTCTGATGTAATTACAGTAACATTTCCATTTTTCAATCTCGCCCTCTTTGCTGGTGGCACCTTCCTCTTATTGTAGGACTGGCCAAGCATGGCAAGGTCCCGTTTAATTTGTAAAGTAAGCCTTCTCGTTGAAGCATTATCAGCAGGTGTTCCTATAGCAGCGAGGACATCCTGCCGACTACGGGAGCGGGTATTAGGTGATTTGTGCTCTTTGCTATCATGGCGATTGAACAGCTCACTGAGATTATAGTCACTAGCACTGCCTTTGTGAAGCACTTTGGTGATAATTTCAGTCAGATGAGCATCAGCATGAAAGTGCAGGTTCTGACTTTTTGAGGGAGACTGTGGTTGCTCCTTTTCAGAAGCATTGACTGTTGTGGAAACCAGAGGTGTGTCCTTCTCTAAAGGTCTGATTGTCTCCAGTTTCTCAGTGAAGCGATTCACAACTTCTTGCAGTAAAAAGCCACTTGGGTTCTGCTTAGCTTGACAACTTCTTGGGGATGTACACTGTAGCTCCCTTTCTGTAGCTGAACACACAACTGTTTCATGGTGGCTTGCATTCACAAGACCATTTTTAACCATTAGGTCAGCTTCTTCCTCTTGTATATGGTGAAGGAGGGAGGGTGGTTTTTCATCAGTTTTCTTAATGATGTCTGAGGAAACAGGGGATAGAGGGGGAGGAGAGGGGCTCAGCTCTCTTTTCAGGACAGGACAAGGAGGATCTCCATCTCCATCTCCTCTTTCTGTTATGTTCCTAACCTGCATCAGACAGGCATGGTTTGAATAACAGGGACAAGAGTGAGAGGTGGGGTGGTTACAGCAGATCGATGAGGAAGGGCATACACTAGATGGAGTGCACAGAGAGGGGGTTCTGGATAGTGAAGAACACACTGTGTTGTTATGACCTACAGCTGGGCTTTGGCAGGAAATGCAGTGTAGCCTCTTGGTGCACAGAACAGTGTAGGTTTCCATCCTGCACCTTCGCACACAGCAGTAGCTTGAGCCCAGGGGAGCTTCACTTTCACAGTTTTTTAAAGGGTAGTGATGGATGCTACAAATGGACTTGCAGTCTCCTGGATGGTACACTGCCATGGTGCTACCATGACCTTGATGATCACAATCACGTAAAGAGTAGTTTAAACTGCCATTATGGGCTTTACATTCACTAAATGGGACTGCATGAGGGTTAACACTGTCCTGTGGGTTTACACTACAGTGACAGCAGTAAGATTCAGTTTGACCTACAGGTCTACGATTAAGGAAAGACAGCAATTTTTCCTGGTGTGCCAGCTTTAGGATCCTGTAGAGTAAGGAACGGTGTGATGGGCAGAGTGAGCTGAGAACAGCATCCAAAACAGAGCTCTGATGACACTTAGTCTTTCGCTGTGCCAGATCTCCCAATTCCTCTGTTAATGATGGCAGCAGGGAGCTAGATTTAAAAAAAAGCAAAGACTGGAGTTAAAAGGATTTACTCATACTTAAGCTCAGTTTCAAGAGAAACAAATAGTCACGTAAACAAACCAAGTCTGATAATGTTTTAAACAATACTACAATAAACACTATATTGTTACTTTCTTCTTCTTAATTCTATAATCCTTGAATGAGCCAAAAATAACAATGCTGCCTCATCTCTGACTTCCCTTTTTATTGTTGTATTATAAAAGCGGTTTACAGCCTGCGACACATGTTAACTGCAGTCCACTGCATTGTCTTCATTTACTGGCCTTATTAGAACACTTATTCTAATGTGTACTATGCAAAAATTAACCACATAAGAACAGTTCAGATATTTTAGGCATCCACTGTTAATGAAATTCATGTACAATTTGACAAGCAACTGGCTGAAGAACTGGTTTATTGATGATTTACTGAAGGCCAACTATAACATTCTGCTAAAAGCAGAAGAACGATTGTAGAAACGCTCAAAACAGAATGTTCTTTTCAACAGCACTTTCACCAACAAACTGACCCTCTGACATTCAAATCAAATAAATAAATCAGGTCCTGAGAGTCATATTTTAGTTTAAAAGACAGTCATTTTAATAATAACAAAATTTCTAGTGTTTCATATTGGATATTATTTTCAGCAATTTGTGTCCAGACCCCAGTGGAGGTCTCCTGGGTCAGATGAATTATAGAAGTATTACACTATGTAGGGTTATTGCTGAATTTATGATAACCTAATTACCATTCAAAATCATTTTCTTAATTATTAACATAAGCATAACCACTACAATAGTCAGGGGTGTCATTTTAGTACAAAATAATTTGTGAGTTAACATCTAGAAGCTTTCATGCAGTTGTAGCAATACACAATTCACATTGCATCAGTGTCTTAATACAAATCAAGAACTACAACAATCAAAATATTAAAATCACAGTTCTGAAGCACAATCAATAAATAAGTATGCAGCAACAACAAACAGGTTTCTACAATAAAAATGCTTGTTATCATAGTGCAATCATTGATTTATGCATAAATAGCAGATTTAAGTTGTTTAAAAGATTTGTCAGCAGTTCAGTCCAAATATCAAAAACAAAAATAGAGTCCAGATGTGTTCCCAGAATCTATTGCAATTATAACAAAGGAATTATCTTTTTTTGTTTTTTGTTTACAAGCCGACCTTTCGATATCAATAGCAGGTAATTGTCAGGGTTGAGTAGTCATGCTGCACTATGCTGTAGCCCCAAACACAGGCACTGTGTACTGGTACGAGCAGACATTCAGGAGCGGAGACATCAGTATCTGTATAACTGCCAAAGTTATAAAGGTTGAAGTGCCACACAATCTGACCAAAAAAAGCTTTAAAAAATAAAACTGGTTTACAATTAGCCCTAAAATTACAAGTAACACCAAAAAGAACACAATACTTTGCTATAAATATGGCAGATCTCCTGTAAATGCCACAAGGTGGATTTTAAAAACATTTTTATAAATCCTTTCACACTCCAAATGACTGTATAATTTAGGAGAAGTTTAAGTACTGTTTGACAATAAATTTACACTTAGGTGTAGTTCCTTGAGCGACAATGAGCTCGTAAGTGTCCCTAGGCTAATAAGATCTCCCACCCCAGCATATTCAGTATCATAATACAGAAACCTGAAACTGGGCTATAGGCAGATTAAGTTAAGAGGTATATGTGGCAACGAGGTTAGAGAGAGAGAGAGAGAGCGCGCGCACAAGACAGGTAGGCTAACATCACAGGAAAAACTAATCGAAGCAGCTTTGTGTGAGTAACCCTGAACTGCTGCTTTGGTAGTAGCACTATTAATGGAAAAAGGCCCATCTCAGAGGCAAACGTGAATGTAGACTGTTGTGAAAAACCACAAGATGCAACATTTAGCATTTCCCCAGACACTGACAAAGAAGCCTGTGAGCTTTGCACTGCATCAAGTCAAGTGACCGTCAGCTTTAAACACTATTTGTCATTTAGTTTTTCTCACATTATGTCACCTTAAATCGTAGTAGTTGAAATAAGCGTCTTTGTTGTAGCTACACTTTTTGTGCCAGGGAAATGGTCCCATAAAGTAGAGTTTTAAGCAGCAGTCATGTATGAGGTTAACAATAATACAGCTACAGTAGCAGAATTAGTAAATATCTGATAATAAAAGAACATCTTTCACAAACAGTACATGTACACAATAACATACATTTCCCAAGCTTATCAGTGCACATTTCAAAACATGCTGCACATTTGCATTCCAACTACACTCAATATAATGTTCAGACTAGCTTGCACAAAGAGAGAAAAGTATGTGGACACAAAATGGCTTACTTAAGCGACTCTTCAACAAGAAAAAATAAATAAACTTGCAATGAAGATGTAGCCACCACAGCAGTTTAGACTGTACAAGCGCCCTGTTTGTAGAGGTGTCTAACAGCACTAGTTTATAATCAATTAAAATGGCTCTAAGTCACTTCAGTAGTCTAGGTTAAGATACCCAGAGAGAAACAGAAAGCTGCGAAGGACAATCATCAATGCTCCATATAACCAGGAGCTTTAAAATTTCAATCAAACCTGAATACCCAATAAGTTAACAGTTAGGAAACATGAGAGTCACACTTTATTTCTTAGCTCTAAGGAGGTCCGCAACTGTGTTTCTCGGACTTGATCCTGGGCAATCTGGTGGACAACAATCAATGTCAGTTTTCTTCCCCCTTGGAAAAGAAAACCCCACCTCATATAAATGTGAAAACAAACATACTAACTTCCTGGAGGTCTTTAAGGATAATGCTGGTGTTATTTTACCCTGTTTATACCATCAAATCCCCTGACAAGACCAAAACCAAAACTGATTAATACTTAAAAAGTATGATCTTTAGCCACAGATTTATATGGCTAAGCCCGCTGGGCTCACAAACTTAAATAAAGCAGCAAAGTTTCAGTCATGCCCGATGAAGGTCCAAGAAAAAAAAAACCATACTTCTTTGATACCTTTTTTGCAGGCAGTTTGCCCTCTCCCCCAATTAAAAAAAAAAAACAACAACAAAAAAAACAACACATGACCACTGAAAATTTTAATAAACCATGCTTTAGACATATAGACCACACCTTAGTAGGATAAAATTCATTTACAGTTTTGGTCTTTGGGATTTGTTGATAACAGTAAACATAATATAATGCAAGCCATATCCTTTAAGATCTTTTAACTTTAGAGATAAAAACTGAACTTATGAGGAGTTTGTTGAGTTTAGCAGCTCCTGTGAACAAAAGCTGCAATGAGCACCACTGCCTCCTGAAAAGTGCTGTACCTTGTAGCTGCTTTAAATAAAGCCCAGGAATAAGCTAGAGAAATACAGCTAAAAATATGACCATCACATTATAGACACAGTTAAAAGACCTGAATATTATTATTCATACATTTAATAAAGGCATGTGTTGTGTTTTAACAAGTGTCTCCAGAAAACATGTATCCTGTAAGAGGAGATAAGTTCAAGTGTTAAGCTCTGGAGGTGTTTCATGGTCTAAAACCTCTTTGCATCAGCAGCTGAGCCAAGAGTCCCTGAGTTAGCGGAACCGGTCATGGAACCAGAACCACATGAGTTGGCAGATTTCTTCTTGGGAGGGTTCTTCAGCGTTCCAGTACGCTCCTTGACTTTGTATTCTAGTGTGCTGTGGGGCACCCCGTAAACTCCCTGGGCCTTGGACACACTCATGCGACCTGCCATTACCATAGTGATGGCCTCCTCCATCAGTTCATGGTCGTACTGGCGGTACCTCCCACGTTTCTTTCTTGGTTGCTTGTCTTTATCCCGGCTACCTGTCCCCTCCTCGGAATCTTCCAGTGAGAGGCAGCGTGGTCCCAGGCCATGGGGTGACTGGTTGGCACTGCCCGGACAGCCATGACCCAAGAAAGGAAGTCTGATTTTTAGGAGAGTTGAAGGTCTGGGAACAGCTGTCAAACTGGCAGTTCCCTCTGTTGATGAGGTACGTTGATGTAGGTTTTCAGCCATGCTGCAATTTTCAGCTGGGATCAACCTGTTAGGATCAGACGTGATACGGACCTGAGGAATACGCAGGGGCATGAGTGGCTCCAGGCTGGGAGTGGGACTTGGTGGGGGCTGGAGACCATCCCTGAGCTGGGGAAATGACTGTGGTAGGGTTTTCTGTAGACCACTTGGCTGATAAAAAGTAAGAGAGGATGAAGGGAAACTAAGATCTCCATTCTCCTCTGTAGCCCCTCCAATTTCTGCCCACTCTGACCACGCCGCCACCTTCTGCAGAACAAGACGTGCTTCACCGCCCAGTGTTGACATCAAATTGTATGATGTTGCTTCATCCCTGAAATCTCTGCTCCCTGGTATAAGTTGGTGGAGCATCCCAGGCCTTCCTTCAGCCCAGCCGTCCAGGCCTTGCCTCAGGCTGTGAAGGGGTATTCCATAAAGCAACGCTGCCCGCTGCTCTTGCAGCCTTCCTGAACGTATATCCTTCAAGGCCTTAGACAGCAACCCTTCAGAAAGCTCCCAGCTCCTCTCAGTGTACTCCTTCTGTCTGTGCTGCCTCCTAGGGATGGGAGGACCAGACAGCAGGGTCAGGATGGAGGTGATGAAGGGGGTTTGATTTTGGCATGGGGACAGGGGGTGCAGAACGAGGGGTCCACTCCTTTATGCCTTGTGTTGGTAACATCACTGCGACTGATAAGTTTCATGTTTGTGTCTGTTTCTGGTCTCTCACACACGCTGCTGTGTGTCTCTCATGCACACACATTCTTTGTGTGCGGCAAAGCCTCTTCACGTCCAGGTGGGACAGTCTGTGAATGGCTGGGGTTACTTTGGTGTTCACATACAACCCCTGTAGTTTTGTGATATCCTTCAGTGAGAGTCCTACATGCTTGAAGGTTGAATAATCAAACTCATCATAACTGGATCAGTAAAAAAGGAGGTAAAATCATTGTGAAGTACTGCAATTATACAATCCTGAGCTGCTGGAAAATGTTATAATACGTTGTCATTGCTGTGACGTTACCGCTCAAGAGATAAAAGAGTCAACCCCATAGAGCCAACACACCAAACACAAGCTAGCTCTTCATAATGACTAACAATGAATAAGCAAAAGAGTATGCATATCATTAAGGCCAGAAAGGTGTTAACTTAAAATCAAGCAACATTAGTAAAACTGACAAGAGTACACAGTATTGACAGTAACAATCAAACCATAGCCATGTTAGATACCATATGGGGATTTCCTCGTGTGTTTATAAAGAGCAAATAATTTTAACTAATGGTAATAATAGGGCTTTCTCATGCATTTTGCCTCAAGGCTGAATAAAATTTACACACCAAAATAATCCAAGAATAATAAAACTCTTACCCTGCAGCTTTGTGATTAGAGGAGGTTGCTGAGCCTGCACAACTCCTATTGGAGAGGTCGAGCACACAGTCTGTTAAGGACAAAATAATATTTAAACTGGTTAGTGGTTGAATCACATTGCTTTGGTGACTTCAAGCTGTGTTAGTGTAACAGTGTTAAAGGTTTTGAAGGAGGAAACTTTTATTTGGTTGTGTTTAATGCTTTCCCCACCTGGTTCAGATTGACTGTCTTTCTCCTCCTGGGTTCGGCTCACTGTGAGGTCCAGAGGGGCATCTGATGTTTCTAACAAAGTTGATGAGGTCCTTGTTGTAACACCATTTGTACTGGTGTGGAGTAGGCACTTGGAAGCATACTCCATGGCAAACTTGTGTATCATTTTCTTCATCAGCTCCTGGGCAACCAGAGGGATGTTGGAATCACAGCCCAGGGGCACATCTAACGGAAGAAGAGACGGATGCAGAAACAAGTAAAAGTTACAGCTGGGCTATTAATAGAAGTTTACTTTCAATAAAGATTTTGGTTTCCAATGATTATGAAAATAATTGAGAAAATGATTACTGTGCTGCACTGCATTTTGCAATGATGCTTTTGTTTTGCGTTGTTATAAATCCAGTGCAGCCCTTCAGTGCTCTGCAGCATGAGCACATTTTGCTTGCATTTGGGGAAGTGAAACATTACTCAAAGCGACAGCACCTACGTTCAATAAATTCATAATGTTTCTAAAGTCACAGTTATGTTAAATAATCTTGATTGCAATATTGACCAAAATCGCCACAGTTGTGCAGCCCTAGTTAAAGAGTGAATCTGTCTTGTAACATGACAAGAGTGACTTGCACCATTTTTACAGGACCACAACAGAAATAAAGCATTAGGGCATTTTTGGTTCTGTCAGAAAGGTCTCTGACATCTTACAATAGCTCAGCTGTGACAAATCTCTTCCAGTCCCATCACATTAGCAGTGTCATCAAAATGTTCTAAATACTGCTAAATCTGACTGTGCAATACTTGGAAAATGTCCCTTCCTAAAATCAGCTTTTTTTGTTTGCTTCCAGTTCCAGGGCAATTTAACAATTTATACTGTCGGATGATTTTTACCACACTGGTTATACTATAGCAAATACACATTGTATTAGTCCACTGTGGGTGTTTATGCAAATAGTAAAATTTATTTATACAGCACTAAATAGTATTTTTATGTGTAACTGTAATGCATAAACAATTAGATTTATTAGCTAGAAGCTTTGGTGGACTTGCAAAATGCATCGTACACTCCTAGGAGATAATCCAGAAAGGTGGTTCAACAAATTCAGAAATTAACTGTGAACGGACTGCTGAAGAACCCTAAGATGGGAAACCAAGTTTTCAGTTCTAGAACAGCTGATTAGAGTTAGTTTAACTCTCAGGTGATTCATTCAGAGTTAAGCTCCTGCGTGAAGACTGAAAGCCATCATCAGCGGAGCTCCGATACTACAATTCACCATGGCAACGGGTAAAATAGAGCAGAGCCATCATTATAATTCATCCATCCATTTTCCTCCGCTTATCCAGGACCGGGTCGCGGGGGCAGCAGTCTAAGCAAAGATGCCCAGACTTCCCTCTTTCCAGACACTTCCTCCAGGGGAATGCTGAGGCGTTCCCAGGCCAGCCGAGAGACATAGTCCCTCCAGCGTGTCCTAGGTCTTCCCTGGGGCCTCCTCCCGGTGGGACATGCCCGGAACACCTCCCTAGGAAGGCGCCCAGGAGGCATCCGAAACAGAT
>NW_018127934.1:2482125-2487401 GCF_001952655.1 Monopterus albus
ACCGGTGACAAAGGGCAGCCCTGCCGGAGTCCAACATGCACTGGAAACAAGTCTGACTTACGGCCAGCGATGAGAACCAAGCTCCTGCTCCGGTTGGAGGAATGTTGTTATAATTGGTGTGTAAAATAATCTGAACGTGCAATACATAAATTACACTCCCAGCAACAGCCTAAGGAAATGGAAAGCCTTTTGACTGGGCCATGATCATAATGAATTAACACATTAATTCCAGTTTGGTTTAGGAGATTATGAAAGTGGAAAGTTGTCTTTTTTTAACAAGGACCCATGAACATGCTTTAAATTTTAGACTGTGATTCATCATTGATTTTTTTTTTACCAAACTTGTTTTATACTACACACTTAAATTATCATGCATGAGACTCAACATTTCCAAAACACCTTTTGTTCTCCAATCATATTTGTCTCTTATGACATTACATGAAGTATCACAACTATGCTTACGGGCCACCTGTCATGGTCATATAAAAGCAGCAGGGTGCCTTCACAATGTATCAGTGTTCTGCTATAGAAAATTTTAATATTTCTCTGCTGACCTTGGTGACGTTCCTGGTCAGCCGCCCAAGGTGAACTTTAGTTGGTTTGGGGCTTGGGCTTCTTTTCCTTCGCTCCTTATCATCTCCCCTCTTCTGTGTTTTGGACCTGCAATATCACAGACAAAACACTGATTAACTTCACCGTAATTTAAATACTCAAATGCAAACATTGTGAAAATTCAGTGTACTGTGTTCGATAAAATGACTTGCGCTGAGCGGGAGCGCCGGCGGTTGTCATGGCGTCTGCGGCTGGGGCTTGGGGAGCCTGAGGAGCTTGACGAGGAGGAACGGGAACTAGAAGAACCAGATCGGCTGGAACCAGATGAGCTGGATCCACTTGAGGACCCAGAGCTGGAACCAGAGGTGCTGCTTGAAGTAGAACTAGATCTGAACATTGCCAATGACAAAACACATTAGAAAATGCATATAATTAAGAACTGATGTTGCCACTACAAAACACAAATAATAATGATTTAGAAAATAAACCTGCTGCTGCTGCTGCCAGTTGAAGCACTGCGGCGTTTCCTTTCTTTCTCACGTCCTCTTTCCTTTTCTCCTTCCTTTGTACCAGTTTTTTCTTTGCCTCTGTCCTTTGTTTTTTCCTCCTCCTTCCGTTTTGTGGGTGATGGTGCCCTTAAGTTGGGGGCAAGTTGCTGTTACTTTGACATCATGTACTTTGTGAATGGTGTTATTTTCATTATTTATCAACCCATCAAAATTTAAAATATAAAAAAAATAGGTAAAGTTGCATATAATAATTCCCCAGAACCCCAGATCATGTCTTTAGACTCAAAAGTCCCTAACTTACACATATTCAAGCTAACTTAGTAAACAAAGCAGGTTTTGCTTCAGAAATGAAGCGAGGAGTAGACGTCTCTTCAACACAAGGACATAATCCGGCAGTGTATAACTAGAGGAACACACGCACACACGCGCACACACACAAAGGAAATAACTGACGAAAGAGCAGCAAACTGTAAATTTCTCGCTGAACGTAAAAACAGACCCTAATTCCGAGCTGAAAATATTTACATGGCTATTTTTAAAATTTCGATGGCTTTATTGTTAATGGGGGTGCGTATATATCTCAGTATCACTACTGTTATCAATTAAACATCTCAAACGAATAAACTTAATGCCAACGACCGTATACTGATAGAAATCCCCCGCCATTGATTTTCATTCAGCTGGTTCCCAGACAAGCATAAGATAGCCAGAGCTGTTTATCGATAACTGTTTTTATTATGAAGTGCACCTACGGTTAGAAAATGTTACACGTTATAACATACTGGAAGTGAAACTAACTTGACTCCGCTCCCATAAAAACCTAAACTTACATTTCTTTTAGACGGGGTGATTTCGCTTCAACCACTTGCTTCCTGAGAAAACGTCGCTCTGTGATGACGACAAAGCGGAAATTACGTGTCCAGCCGAGCGCCATAAGCATCACGTTTGTTTATTTTTGTTGTTATCGATAAAGATGTGAGTACTGTGCATTATAATTCAGTGGAGGAAAAATAATGGGTGACATTAATGGATATTCATCTTTGGCCTTAAAAAACAAACAACAAAAACCTCAACACATCAGCAGCAGGTAAAGAGCCTGAACTCTACGTTATTCAGTGTAGTCATTGGTTTAGCAGACTTTAATGGATGGTAAACAGCTGGAACACTACTGTTTGTTACTGTTATTTAACAAGGCTTTATGTAGCCTATTCCTCTGTAAGATGATGGAGACAAAATACTAGTGGCAGTGGAATATAAAATCAAACCGATAACGACAAATTTATTTAGATCTTGCTCTATAGGATCTAACCTCATACTATGACCCAGCAATTTTGGTGATCTGCAGTTGGAGTTTTAAAATAAGTAGGGTTTTAGATGTTTATTACATTTAAAAATCATGTTCAACAGCATTTAATAACTATATAAACATAAATTTAATCAGAGTAACTGACATACCATTAAAACAATTTAATTTATTCAAAAGCTAAATTTTAAACCTTATTTAGTCCAGTTTTGAAATCTTCAGGGCTTTTTTAAAATTGCACTACAATCACTCTTACTCAGAAGTATTCACATATGGCTGCCTCGGTTCTGAACCAGAGACAAATACTTTGTGTGTATAACTTACTTGGCCAAATAAAATGATTATCATTATGATAATAATAATAATAATAATAATAATATGATAAATGAGGCCCAATTATCCAGAAGAACCAGGCCAAGGCTGGTAAAAGTAGTACAGACCAAATGTAATGTTCTAATTTGCACAATTTAAATTTAATTCACCTTCACTATATTGCTGTGGCACCGGCAGCAGAGAGGGATGTCTCATATTTCAGTACTTAAAATTAGAATCATCTGTACAGCAAATCTCCACAATGAGAGAAGATCGAATTTGAAAATTTGGCTATGAATACATTCATGAAGTCTGCAGACAGCTAGTGCTAGAGCTAAATGCTAGAAGCAAGCGCATATACCAGAACATCAAAGTAATTAAGAGCCTTTTAAGGCAGACAAATCCAAACAGATCAGCCCTGTTTTTCAATTTAAAGTATTGTGAAATGTTACACGTAATTCTTCTATTTAGATAAAATGATTGTGGTGTGTCAAACACTGACATGTTTGTGCAATTCTCCACAAACCCCCATCTCACCTTTCTTGTGAAACACAGCTTGGAGGAATCTGTGAGCTGATTGGCTGCTCTCAGTGATCTGACAGGGAGAGTAATCAGAGGAAGAAGAGACGGGCGACGTGGCTGCAGGTACTTGATCCTAAAAGAGGGGAGAAATAAAAGGAAAGTTATTTAAAAGTTACTCAACTTACTGTTTTACTATTATTAAAAGACTATATCCTACAATATTCAATATTCTAGGTCAAACAATATAATTATTATAACTAATAAGAGCAACAGAGTATCATAATTCTTACACTGAGTTTGTCCAGGGGAAGGTTGCAGAATGAACACTGAGAGCAGCTTGCTTCGGGGGACCAGTCATCCACCTCTTCTGGTTCACAGTCTGAAAGATACAATAACCCATTATCAGGCATTAATAAATTATGGCATAACAAATGGACAAGAGGTAATATGAGTTTCCAAATTGCATCATCACACTGGACACTTTACATACTGCTGATCAAGTTCAGTAATCATATGATTTATCTTTTCATATGCCCCACTGCTAATATGGAAATACATACACTGATGAGACTACAGTACTATTTCAAAATGTTGCTGCATTATTTCCAGCAGGTAACATTTAAGAAAATGTTCTTGAGAAAGTCTTATAAACAGGTGTGCCTGATCATAAACTCTGAGACCAAAAGTGACCTGAATGTTTCGACTCTTTCATTACACTATTTATACCATTGTAACTATTCTTAAAGGTACAGTGTGTAAGATTTAGATGGATTTATTAGAAGTAATGAGCAATAGTATGCATAATTATGGTTTCATTAAAGTGTAATCCCCAGAAAATAAGAATTGTTGTATTTTCTTTATCTTAGAATGAGCCTTTTATGCCTACATAGGAGTGGGTACAGTAGCCCAGAATGGACAAACCACACACTGGCTCTAGAGCTTGAATTTCACATTTTCATGCTGTAGCAGCTTGGATTTGGAAACGCTTGGAAGATGAAGAATTAATGTCAGAAACAAGAGGAAGCATTGTCATGAGTTTAAGAACTATAATTTGAAGAAATGGAAGATCATCATTATGTTGTAAGGCAAGAAAAGGGAAGACGGTATGAATCCCCATTGTCAAAAAAGCAAAAAACACAAAGAAATGGGATAGGCAATAGCACAAGCGAGGATAACAATTGGTGTGGCCTTTCCCAGATGGAAATCCTTGCTGAGGGACAAATGTTTTCAGAATGATGAAGTAGCCTGTTTTCTGCTGGGCAGGCAAGTTAACTTAAATGCCTAAATGCAAGTTTTTGTTTGATAGCTTTAGCTAGAACATGGTGCTAAGTAACCCACTGTGGTCAAGAAGTGAGTCACTGTTAGTTTTTGCTTGATCAGGTCAGTGGCACTTGTGTTCCGAGCGCACAATTTGTCCTACATTTATGATAATCTCTGAGAAGTGGCTGTGAGGGCTGTTTAACATGATGTATGAGAGCTTTGCTAAATGTTGCAATCTGCAACCTCACTGCTAGATGTCACTAAATCTCACACTGCACCTTTAATGTCTTAACAACAGCAGACCAATGTTGCAAACCAAAGAGCAGGACTGTTTGCTGACAGTATTGGCCTGGTGGCAGGGGTAATTATGTCAATACATGTTTTGTCATTTGAATTTCAAACAAATGATCAGTGTGTTTGATATATACTGTGATTGGGGAAAAAAAAAAAATACATGCCTATTATTCTGTCACCCTCACTGAGCTGCCATCAACAAAAGACAGGCTACAGAAGCTTTGGCTGATATTCATTCAAAATTACTAGATGGGGGCAAATAAATGAATCCCACTCCAACTGTGTTTTCAGGAAAGAATCCATGCTAGGTCTGTATCACACATCTGGTTATGTTCTATCTGGCTACACTCAATCTCCTCACTATCTTAAGAGGATATAGCTGCATGTTTTAAGATGTTGTTTATTGTTCTTCTTCTGATGGGTCTGAAGTACTTCAAAACAGATATGTATAGCAACAAATAGATATTTATCCATAATTCTAAATACAGAAAATATTAAATAAGTCACTTTTAAAACAAGTAGAA
>NW_018127934.1:2487417-2492533 GCF_001952655.1 Monopterus albus
CCTTATCATTTTATAGTTGTGAGTCCAACTTCAGTCATAACACTGGTAATTTTATATCCCTGTCAAACAGGAAACCTGAACACACAATACTAAATATGTATTTACACTTGTCACCATAAATACTGACTCCTGTCTGAGCAATATTTGCGAAACACTAAAGTACATGGCTTGGTTAAAAAAAAAACTATATCAAACAATTTGTGATGAAGTTTTAAAGATTAACATGATAGGAACCTATGTGCTCTGCCTGCGTGTTCCATGCTGGGTTAAAAAGTCAAATGTAGTCACAGCAGAATAAGACATGGTTGGTTTTGATCATTTCAGTTTTTGTTGAAAATTAATATCATCACACCTTTTTTAAAAATATTCAAACTAAAAACCCACCATCAAATAAATTGAGGTCTCTCAGCAGCACTGGGCCATATACACCCTCCAGAATGCTTTCAAACCCTGCAAGGCAAAACAAACAATCCTTCAGCACGGGAAAAAGGAAGATATGTATGCTTGACTACTTGACATTTGGATACAGGATGTTCTACCTATTTTATGCAAACTACACCAATTTACAGCAACAAGACATACAGTCAGGGAAAAATTATTTGAACCCCAGCTGATTTTGTAAGTTTGCCCACTAACAAAGAAATGATCAGTCTACAATGTCAATGGTAGGTTTATTTGAACAGTGAGAGACACAACAATAACAAAAAATCCAGAAAAATGCATTACAAAAAAAGTTATACATTAATTTGCATTTTCATGAATGAAATAAGTATTTGATCCCTTTGCAAAACATGCTTTAGTACTTGGTGGCAAAACCTTTGTTGGCAATCACAGAGGTCAGACGTTTCTTGTAGTTGGCCACAAGGTTTGCACACATCTCAGGGGGGATTTTGACCCACTCCTCTTTGCAGATCCTCTCCAAGTCATTAATGTTTCGTGGCTGATGTTTGGCAACTCGAACCTTCAGCTCCCTCCACAGATTTTCTATGGGATTAAGGTCTGGAGACTGACTAGGCCACTCCATGACCTTAATATGCTTCTTCTTGAGCCAATCCTTTGTTGCCTTGGCCGTGTGTTTTGGATCATTGTCATGCTGGAATACCCAACCACAACCTATTTTCAATGCCCTGAAGTTGAGTTAATGCCAAAGAGCTTGATTTTGGTCTCATCTGACCACAACACTTTCACCCAGTCTTCCTCTGAATCAGTCAGATGTTCAGTGGCAAACTTCAAACGGGCCTGTAGATGTGCTTTCTTGAGCAGGGGGACCTTGCGGGCACAGCAGGATTTCAGTCCTTCACGGCGTAGTGTGTTACCAACTGTTTTTTTGGTGACTATGGCCCCAGCTGCCTTGAGATCATTGACAACTTCCTCCGGAGTAGTTCTGGCCTGATTCCTCACCGTTCTCATTATCATTGAAACTCCACAAGTTTCAGTCCATATCTTGCATGGAGCTTCAGACTGAAGGAGATTGGCAGTTAATTTATGTTTCTTCCATTTGCAAATAATCGCACCAACTGTTGTTACCTTCTCACCCAGCTGCTTGGCGATGGTCTTGTAGCCCATTCCAGCCTTGTGTAGGTCCACAATCTTGTCCCTGACATCCTTGGAAAGCTCTTTGGTCTTGGCCATGGTGAAGAGTTTGGAATCTGGATTGATTGATTGCTTCTGTGGACAGGTCTCTTTTATACAGGTAACGAGCTGAGAGGGCTCCCAATGTCAGCTTGTTACCTGTATAAAATACACCTGGGAGCCAGAGATCTTGCTGAATGATAGGGGCTGAAATACTTATTTCATTCATGAAAATGCGAATTAATGTATAACTTTTTTTGTAATGCATTTTTCTGTGTTTTTTTTTTTTTGTTATTGCTGTGTCTCTCACTGTTCAAATAAACCTACAATTGAAATTGTAGACTGATCATTTCTTTGTTAGTGGGCAAACTTCAAACAAACAAACAAAATCAGCTGGGGTTCAAATAATTTTTTCCCTGACTGTATGTTGACAGGCAAGTGCATTGTTATTTCTAGTTGTCGCGTCAGCCAGACAGCCAGCACCTATCATGTTTAACACCTAATAGTCCGTATAAACACAGTGAACAACACAAAAAATAAATGACTTGTGAACAGCAGTAGTATACAGTTTTGGCTTTGTTTTCTTTTGCGAGTATTCGGTCTAAGCCCCTATGATTAAATATAATAAACAACAAAAAGGAATCCTCCTAACGTCGAGTGAACGAGCCATACTTTATGCCGGCTTGTCCAACATAAAAACGATGTTCAAAATATCAAATAATAGCACGGTATATGGCAAACTGTTATGCAAAACCGCTGAAATGTGTAGTTTTGTCATACTGCACTGACATTAGCATCCTTAACAAAGAAACGATCCCTTCTCTCAAATAACAAAAACACCGATAATGTTAGCATAGCATGTTAGCGGGGTATTAGCATTACCAATATACAGTTTATGTCAATAAGCAAATCTAGCTGAAGATGTAACTATAGGATAACCACAAAAGATCCCAGTCACATTAATGCTGCATGTATAATATCCTCTTAGTCATATCACAAGACATTTAATCGCTAGGACCGGAAAGAAGCTAGTTAACAGGACAAAGAAAAGAAGCCAACTGGTGGATATTAGCCCCATTTTAACTTAACCGCTAACGTTAAACCTGACCACCTATGGTCTTAGGCTACTAGCTAGAAACCGTTTAGCTAGCATTAGCTAGCAATCGAACGACTCGGGGTAGCGATCGCTCTGCTACCAGACGAAATCTCTTGAAGCCCGCTGATTTGTATTTTTTTTTTTTTTTTTTACAAAATATGAAATTGCACATAGATCATACCAACACAGTGTATTAATTTGTGTCGCCAAGAATCCAGTTCCCGCCGAATCCCTTTTCTTTCTACCGTGCATTTGGAACACTGCACACTCGCCATTCTGCGTCCTTCCCCCTCCTTCTGCTATTCCTTCTTCTTCTTCCTTCTTTCTAACTGGCGGGTGGTAAGTAAGGTTAAGCTGCATTACCGCCACCAGCTACCCTGGAGTGTGTAGACTACAATGTTCTGCTGCTTTTTATTTAATGGCGAGTTGCATCCAACGTCAAGTTGCATTTCCGCCACCTACTGTGTACTGTATTTAGTCCTCGCTAACGTTACCTCGCACCTCGCAGCATGTTCGATTTGTACGGTCGCCATCAAATGCTCAGACATCAAATGGTTCATCCATATCAAAGAGTGTGCTATAGAAGCAATACAGTACGGAAGGCAATGAGGTTGTCTATCTATATTCTAAAATACCTTTTATACTGAATTCTGATCATGATTATTGGTACGTGCTGAGGTGTTGGGAGCTCTAGGGCACATGTGTCAAACTCAAGGCCCGCGGGCCAAATGTGGCCCGCCACGTCATTTTATGTGGCCCGTGAGAGCTTAATAGGTGCAAATAAGTATATTCTGCTTTAAAGCGTGCACTGACCATAAACCACGCCTCCCATAATGCATTTAAATTGTTACCTGCGAAGTAACGGCATCTCTCTACTTTAAGTGGAATCTAGAAATCTTTACAAATGATCCCAAAATGTCAAAGAAAAGAGAAATTGCCCATTTTCCTGTTTATCAGAGCATCTCAGCCTCAGTTCCCGGTACTTTTTCGTGTGCTCGGTTGGCTACCAAACTGAACCGGTTAATGAATGAGTTTGATCGGCACTTCTCTGGTTTCTTTGCCGATCCTTTCACCGCCGACGTCTGCAGTGCGCCCCATCACCTTCAGAGGGAGTTCATTGAGCTTCAGAGCGATAGTGGCCTGAGAACAAAGTTCCAAGATGCTGCAATCGAGGGCTTTTACCATCTCCCGCCCCCTGGTTTGATGCCACAGCTCCGACTTCATGCTGCTCGTGTTCTGTCAATGTTTAGGAGCACCTATCTGTGCGAACAGATCTTTTCAATAATGAATCTGAACAAGACCAAGCACAGATCACGCATTACTGATGACAAGCTCCACACTGTTTTGCGGATTGCCTCATCACAAGACCTCAAACCAGACATTGACACACTGGCCAGGGGAAAACGGTGTCAGAAATCTGGTTAGAAAACACGTAGGTAAGCATTTTTAAAAACCTGAATTAGAATAGAATGTATTTCAACCATGACTAAGAACAGTAGAATATGTGTGCAATTTAATGAATGAATGCTTGCATTTTGTTTTGTGTTTGTTATTTTCATAACATGATCTATGGATGAGGATGTGTGTGAGATGGTGTCTATGGGTGAGGAGGGATCTACTTGGTGTGTTCAAGGACAGGCAGCATCACCTCGTTGTTGCTGTTGTTGTAGTAAAATGCTATTTCTGTCACACTTGTTGGTTGTGCCATAGTTCTGCCCCCCTTGATTGTGACAAAAAAAGTTTTGAATAAAGTTACTATCTTAAATTGTTTTTGATATTTTCCTGATTTACTTGAATCGTTTGATTGTTGATTCTTGGAGTAATAATATGGGTTTCTTAAACTGAACATTTATTTTTACATCTATGCAAATGCATATGTAATATTTGTAACTTGAATAAGTAATAAATACAGAAACAGTTATTTAACAATGTGATAAGGAGTAGTTTTATTTTAAATGACGTTAAATTTAGTTACATTTATACTGTTAATCTGGCCCTTTGAGGGCAATCATTATGCTATAATTTTTCAAAAAGAAGTAATAAAGAAGTTACACGACAGGGGTGTCAGTACATGTCTGACAGCCTGTGATGTAATTTAGTAAAACATCTGGCCTAATTGGTCCATTTGTTTAGAAAGTTTTAACAGCAGATTACTTGTCCAGTTGTTCAAATGTAAATATCTGCTGTTGGGAGAAGCTGGGTTTATTTCTTCCACTTCTGTGGTTTCCTCAACCCCAGAAAGTGGCGAAATCTTTTCCACCGAGACTTTGGTTTAGTGGTCCCTGTGGAGATCTGTTCAGAAACCACAGCATTCTCTGTCAGTTCATCCTGAAAGGCACCAGGGAGAGAGTCCTGGTCCTCACATTGTCCATCCTCATGCTCCTCAGGGTCATCATGCTCTTCACAGCTGGTGACTTCCTTAGCATTGAGCTTAGCTAAGAGCTGGTT
>NW_018127934.1:2493644-2495599 GCF_001952655.1 Monopterus albus
GTGAATACCGAAGTATTTCACTGAATAGATGTTATTAAACGTTTGTTTGTCGAGTATTAACTCTCTTGCTCACTAGCGTGGTACCTCTACTGAAGTTCAGAAGTGGTCTGATTGCCTGTGAAGCTACAGTTCTTAGGTGAGCTGCAGCGCGAGACCTGGTGACGTCACGAAGATTAAAGCCATGTCGCTGATGACGTCACAACTCGGAATGCTGCAGAGTTCAACTTTCTGCATGTTTACATTCAAAATCGCAATCTGTCAGTCAAATGTGCTGTAAGCTAACAGGCCACCGTAGTAACATGCAAAACCATTTTAAAACCTGCAAGGTGAAAACATAACTTTCCCTTTCCCTGAACTCAGAGTTAAACTCCATTTTCACCTAAACCACTTTGAATAAGTCTTGTTTTGCTGTTAAAAAGTAGACAGTTTATTTCTCTACTATTCTTGCCTGCTGCTGGGGTCTGTCCCCTTCATTGTCATTTGTTTGATCAAGTGATCATCATGATCACAGTTACATAAACTCTTCATATGGTCAAGATCAAACTTCTGAGAATGCTAAATAAAATACTAATTCATCTTTGTATTACAAATATAATTACTTAAATGAAATTACAAATTAAGACCAGACATAAAACGCAAACAAAGCAACACAATACACCATCGGGTTGGGATCAAACTAATTGTTTAATGTTTTTACTTGTTAAATATGACTCATATTTATGTTATAGAAGGGACTACTTTTGTGTTTTGGAAACTTATTTTCATATAAAAGGTCCCTGAGGTGACCCTGAGGTGACCCACACCAAGTCCCTAACCGTAAAGTCCTTCCCTCTGGTTCTCATGTCATAGTTCCTTTTTTGTCTTATACCTGCTTTCTGCAGCTGAATTGCAGTGAACACGGCTGACTCAAAATTCCTGCCCTGATCGCTATGAACCACTTCAGCTGCTCCAAACCTGGAAAACATTCCCTCCACCAAGGCATCCGCGACTGTCTCTGCCTCCTGGTCTGGTATGGCGTATGCACCAGAGCCGGCCCCAGTAGAACCCCTGCCGGAGTCGACGCAGGGTTTTCGATACCCCAAAATGTCCTGCCCCGGTAGCTCCATGACAGGCTTCCGACACTGACTCTCTCAATGCTCTGGGGACCACCACCTGCCACCTCTCTTCTCCTGTAGCAGGCTCTTTCCAGGCTCTCTGAAGCACCCCATCCTTCACCCGGAGAGTCTCCCACTTTGCAAACAGTCCTTTAGTGGCATGTGAGTATCCAGCAACCTCATTCCACTGTGGCTTTTGTCCGGACTCCACCCACTGTAGCACTGGTAGTAGGTCAGCATCCTGTTCCTGTTGCGCCCTCCATTCAGCAGCGTCAACGACCTGTGCCGCTCTGCAAGCCGGCCCTTCACTGTCAGTTAAGGGACTCTGCCCCACCTCACTGCGGAGCTCCACCTCTCGGGACTCACACGGTTCACAATATCGACAGCCGTCATGTGCACAAGGACGCCGGGACATGGCATCAGCGTTGGCATGGCGCTGATTAATGGAGTAATGTGGGTTTCTTAAACTGAACATTTATTTATAAATCTATGCAAATGCATATGTAATATTTGTAACTTGAATAAGTAATAAATACAGAAACAGCTATTTAACAATATGATAAGGAGTAGTTTAATTTATTTAAAATTACATTACATTTAGTTAGATTTATACTGTTAATCTGGCCCTTTGAGGGCAACCATTATGCTAATGTAGCCCTCCTGAAAATAAGTTTGACACCCCTGCTCTAGGGGCTCTAAAGTCTTGAACTCCTGCTGTTTTCCCAAGTTAATCAAAGGTGCAGTATTAATTAGTCTACTTATATTGTGGTCAATATGAACACCCAAAAAACAGTAACACATGCATCACACTAAGGTCGGAAAATGTTTATTTGCTCTGGCACTGCTGCCATCAGATCTAGT
>NW_018127934.1:2495672-2510478 GCF_001952655.1 Monopterus albus
ATACGGCAAGGTTCTCACACCGTGCTCACCTGGTCCAGGTGAATATGGTGTTAGCAGTGTTTCCGTATGATACGCTATATTTAGAAAGAGAATGATCAAGAAGGATGTGTTGGTAAGTAACCTGTGCAACAAAGTTTGTTATATTTCCACTGCAGCATTGTTCCTACACCTAAATGCATCAATTTGCCTAAAATCCAAATTATTTGAAAGCTACTTAAGCTAAGCAGTCTAAGCCGAATTATCCACTTAATTAGCCTTTTCTTTTATTGGAGACAATTTAGTTCAGCCAGAGACGCAGATTGCGAAGAGGTAATTCCAGTTGCATCTGTTAAAAATGGAGTGAAGAGGATGCCAAACAAAGAGAAATGGCAGAAAACCCCCGGCAGGGAAAGGGACAATTTGTCTGTCAACTTGGTGTCAACAAGGTGAGCTAATCTAATACGATGTGCAAAAGGTAGATTTATCATATTTGTATTAATATTTGATTTTGCATAAGGGAAATTTGTATAGACCTAATATGTCTCTTGTTAACTAATATGGTAAAGTAGTTCTGTAGTTTATGGCCAAAAATACTAATGCCTACCAGCTGCCACTACTAGCCTACTCCTACCACTAGTATTAATTTTTAAAATAGCATTTGTGATATAGGCTATTTTCATTAAAACTGTAGGCTTATTTAAAATGAATTTGATAGCTGGAAAAATGACCAATCCAAAGATGCATCTGGAGGAGGGAGAGAAAAGATGTTGCAGATGGAGGAAATTCATCTCTCCAATAAAGTTAGCTACTTACACAAGTCTGCCTTTTTGTTATAGCCTAATTACTTCTACCAAGATAAAACTGAAATAACAGCAGGTCCAAGGGCGTTGGTTTGGTCTCAACATTGGTAGCGACAATCCCCTGTAAATTATTTCTCTGCAGACACTGATAAGTGTTTGAATGACCCATCAGCGCCTCCTCAATTCAACCACACGAGGGCAGCAGAGCACTTTAAGATTTTCACAACACGTCAATTAGGTCTTTTGTGTTATGATGTTAGGATGAACACAAGGTTATATTCTGTTGATGATCCCATGAATATAATATATGAATATAGTTTTTATGTGTGCATCTTGTCAAGACCGATCTGTTAACAGGGCAGCTAAACCCCCTTATCCTCAAGGGCCCTAAATACCTCAGTTTTATTGTATGCCAATTTGTCTGTAAAATTTGTAATTAATTGCAAATTTGATGAGATTATCAAAGCACATGTTCTATGTAGACTTAAGGTGGGTGTTAAATTATCTTGCCCTTTCTTGAAAAGAGGCTAAAGTATAGTAAAAGTAAAAATCAAATTTTTTGTTTTTATCATTTCGGTCAAAGACTCATTTAGTAATCAGTATGTTTAAATGGTGCAAAGTTGGAAAGTTAATAAAATTATGCAAACTCAGACACCAAATATCTGGGGCCAAGCAATCCAGTCTCTGGGGCTCTATCTCTTTGGCCCTATTGGCAAAATAAATCTATTTACAATATTCCTTTCTTTGCACTGTACGTGATGATACTTGATGTACTAATAATAGATTAACCAGAAAGGGGTTTCTACAGGGGGCCCCGACTCATTTTTACCCCAGGTTCCCATGATAGATCAAACCAGTAATGCAGCACACCAGTAAGGTACAAGAATGACCAGCAGAAAAGGGGTTCATGGAGAGTGTGTCCATGATTGAGTGAGGAACGGAGACGGGGAGGCCAGTTAGAGAACATATCAAATAGAGTTGTAAAGAGCTAAGGAGGACTGTAGAGCAGACAGGGAGATGTGATTGAATTTTGAGCTTGCAGGAGGCAGCAAGTGTCACAGGCCCAGGTGGAATTCATTGTCATGGTGACTTAGAGGGTGGTTGCCGTGGAGATGGTGATGAAAGACGGCAGTCTGGTGAACGGCATTTCAGGGCTGGAGCGTGACCAACAGCATACAGCCCAATGCGCCCTGGGGACGGAGGTGATTACGTGCAGGGTGGTGGTGGTTTGTGTGTATTTAAAGTAAAGTGTAACAATGCAGTGATCAGAAAATAAGCAGCAACATAACATCAAGGTGGTCTCGCTGCTGTGTGTGCAGTAGCCCAGAGGAACTTTTAACACCTCAGTCACCACCATATCTCATTACCACAACGCCTAACTACAGTTAGGGCCTCTAAGAGGCTGTGTGTGTGTGTGTGTGTGTGTGTGTGTGTGTGTGTGTGTGTGTGTGTGTCAACGTATGCAAGTCTAAATGTGTAAGAGCACACCTGGATCTGGTTATACAGTTCAGAAGAGGGGCACAGTAGCTACACATTTTAATTTCCCCTACATTTCACAGGCTCAACAAGTCCTAACACAGCAGCCTGAAATAGACTATTTTACATATAGCTACAGGATGAAGAAGTCAAGAGAACTCATTACACCCGGGTACTGTATATAGCATGTCCTCAAAATAACCAGAGCAAGACGAGGACCAAATCACTCATCTTATTTAACCTAGCTCATTACTCTTTTCCCCTTTGTTCACCTCTACTCCATCACATTCCAGCTCTTCAGTTTTTTTCTGTCCTGCAGTGTAGATGATGCTTGTAAGAGGTTTTCAAAATTTACAAGTGCATTCTATGAGCCCATGGATTGTTTTCTTAAGGACAAATAGAACCCGTTCTTCATATGCCATAAAAGAAACACCTCTCATATTAAATATAAACAGGATTTAACTGGTATTAGCAGAGTTCTATTGTTCACACCAACAAGTGAAGTGGATCAGTGTGCTGGCTCAGTATGCACTCACTCTCCTCTCCCCTGTGCGCCCTAGAACTGATTGTGAGTTATGTTTCTCATCGTTTTTTCTGGTTTCATCTTGTCCTAAATATAAGACATCTAGTTGAGTTAGCTTACATTGTAAGTGATGGGATAGAAATCTCAATCCTTTGATCACTTGTGGCATTGGATTTCCTCCCCCTAAAGTCTCAGATTTTATTTGAATGTCCTGTGGTGTGCCCAAACCAGTGGGGATCATGTGTAATTGGATGGGGACAGACAAATAAGAAAACACTCCTACAAGGCTTTATGTCTAATAGCTTAGCCTTACAGCCTGGGGGCTGGCTGTTTTTATAGTGATTTATGAAAGCTGATGGATTAGCTATGCTGTTTATGTTAATACTTGAATCCAATCTGTTTAATAATTTCTACACTGAATGAATCAAAATGAGTCTTTTACTGAGATGAACCCACAGTCACTGCAGACAGGGAGCGTTCAGGGTCTCACTGTGTTTTTGGCAGCAGTCTCCTGCATAGTCTGTGACCTGGTACAGCCAACTACACTTTGTATGGGGCCCTTCAAATGTGATTTCCAACTTATTTAACCTGCTTTGAGAGCCTTGGTATTGTTTAAAAAAAAACACACATGAAGGGGAGAGAGATGTGAATGCAAAGAGAATAAATATGGAAATGATTACCTGGGTGTTCTCTGAGCATGTGTGCTTGAGTGTCTGCGCATGCACAGTATATATGCATATGTGTGATGTAGAGTCCTGGGGATCAGTATTATGGTTGGAGCACAGCCATCATGATTACTACAGAGGTTCAGCATTCTTGTTCCTGCAGAATCCAGTGTGAACCCTCACTTCGGCTTCTTTTATGTCTGAACACACGAACACACTCGCAAACGAATGCATAAAAACATTTGTTTAGAATTCCTGTCTTTGAATGAGAGATGACGATCACCGTACGACATGGTAATGCTTGGAGTCTGTGTGTATGCGTGTAGAGACCTGGAGAGCCACACTGCTGTGCAGGGAGAAACCAAGCTGCTGCCGGTTTGAAAAAGTCTTTCATAACTTCTGCTCTGTCCAGCTGGTTCCAACTGACCCCCTCACTCTCCCTCTCTGTCTGAGCTGTCTGTCTCTTGTACATCTGGGCAGGTCTTTAGGCAAGACAAGTCTCATTGTGACGTGTATTGCTCTGAAGGTAAAGGGTAAAAGGGCGCTTGAGGGGCTTATGCGGCACAGGAGCACTTACGGAGGATTATCATTAATTCTGTGCAAAATAAATGCACCTGTCTTTGAAGATAAAGGCTCATGCACATACACAAACACTAACCATTTGAGGAGGGTGAAGGTGCACTGGGGTGGGGGCTGGAAGGTGGAGGGTCATTTTAAGTGGAAGTGCATTGGGCCAGACCTCACCCCAGGGATGATGTGAGGGAAAGATGAGAGGAAACAGCCAAACCAAAACCACATGCACGCCATGTAGTCCAACTAGCATAACGGAGGGAAAAGCCTAAAAGGAACCATGTTGCTCTAACATGTATCAGTCTAGTTGTTTCGGTTTGATTCTTTACTTGCCTGTCACTTATGTATTATTTATTCTGTTTATCTGTCTTTCTGTTTTCTTTCTGTCTTTCTGTCTGCCTCTTTTGGGTCCTAGCCCTTGTACATGGTGACAATTTCTCTGCTTTTGTACAGCAGTTTTATAGCACTGCTTTGGATCATATTCAGTTACTGTATGTCCTGTTTAACCCTCATGATGCAAAAGTTAGGTAGTATATACTGTCTATGGTTTAACATGTTTATTTTCAACCAAGACTGGATGATAATTTTTGGCAACTCTTCTAAACTTCTCTTCCTCTGCCCACATAGCTTTGACCCAGAGGGGTGGGAAAGCACTGGGTCTCTTTGGTTATCAGCTAACGACAACCTCAAAAATGCATGTGTCCCTTTTGACTTTGGCTTGACCTAAGACCAGCTTGTCGTTGATTTGCTCCTCTTTTTATCCATCAGAGGAATATTTCCAAACTCGGGCACATTGTTTTTGCAATTGAGATGTCATCGTTCATCCATGCATTGATTTTGTCTCACTTGGATTATTTTGGATTATGACTTCAGAAGCCAGTTTACAATCCTTCTAAACACTTTCAGAGTTCTGCATGGCCTGTATCTTCAGTGGGTTACTTAGGTGCAGGCTAAAAAGAACTGTACATTTGGTATAATGGCTTCAAACCAAAATGACATTACCAGTTTTCATTTTGACGGATGAAGGTCTGACTGGGATTGTAACATTGCCTGTTTAAATAAATCTGTGGTTCTTAGTGAAAAGAGCATTACTTTTTTCATCAAAGCTGATTTCCACTGTGTGTGCACCAGCATTTGTGCATAAACTTTGTTCCTTTTATTAAGAAACAGCTAAAGATTCGTCTGTTCAGCAATTATTTAAGTTCTGATATCTTATATTGTGTCTGTTTTTGTTTGTTGTTCTTTAGGTCACGTTGTTCCTCTGACTTGTGCATGGTTTTCTTTTGAAGCATTTTGTTAAAATAACTGGAAAAGAGCTGTATACAGTCAGTAACCCCCTATTTACCATATTAGACTAATGTGCAAAAGCCTCTCTGCTCCCCAGTCTTAAAAATGGGGGAAGAATCTCAAACAACTTAAGTTTTATTATGGCCTGGTAGTGTTACATAATAGCTCGAGTCAGAAAAAGAAGCAAATCTCCATTGAATGTTCTGTCAATGACAGAATCAAAGAGGTTGTAAGAATTTGAGAGGTCTCAAAAGCCTCTGAGAATAAATATAAGAGCATGTTCTAATGTGGAGAAAGATGGAAAGACAGAGACCCCCTGTAATTCTAGAATTTTCAGATAAAAATGACATTTATCTGTTGACAGAGAAATGAAATAGTAGTTTAATATTTGAAGCTGTCATTGCTCCTAAACCATTTCTAAGTACAGACAGCTGCCTTCCAGCAAGTGTCTGCTGTATGTAATGTAGTTATGAATCTTCTGTAGGACACATGTTTCTGATTAAACACTGTCTCATTGATAAGAATGAAATACCAAACAACAGTGGAGGTTGTCTGTTTCTCTTGTTCTATACTAATGCAAGATAAAAGGAGAGTTGGAAACTTATTAGTACAAATCATCGCGCTTATTAATTGGAGGTTCTCTATGGAATTAGAAAACAACAAATTTTGTGATAGTGATAAAAAAAGGTGTTACCATAAGCAAAAGTTAAATCAAAGCTATTATAAAAGTCTAATGGTGCAGCTCAATGCAAACATTGTTATGCTCACAGTGGCATATTTAAATTTATTTGTAAATGAAAGTATAACCTATATTTTGACCTAATAATTGTGTTCTATGAAAGGTTCAGGGATCACCAAAGAGGTGGGCATTAATGTCTGTGTCCAGCTTCTTTATTTCTTTTATTTAACTGTATCACTAGGTGTTGCTATAGCAACGCAGCGCTCAGCTAAAGCCAACGGACAGTGGAAAAACAGTATTCATCACTCTCTGGAGACATGAGTCGTAAAACACATGGAAGCTCTGTGTGTGTGTTCTTGTGTTTATATTATGTTGTGTTTTAGCAAGGTGAGTGTGTGTTACCTCCAGTATCACTGTAGAACCAGCTGGTACTGTCAAGAAACCCACAATGCAATGCTAAGTCAGGCAACTGTGTGCTGATGCAATACTCACTTCTGACCTATGGGTCAACATGGTACCGCATGCAATAGGTACACACACAATGCTTGTAATATGTGTGTTTTTGAGAGCTAATGTGTGCACACTGTAAGTGTGAGCATATGCCCAAGTGTGCAGACAGTCTTATATAATGCATGTAAATGTATATGTGTGTGTGCTAATGTTCTGTCTCTGAGAGGTCACTCTTTTACAACAAAGAGGTGAAGTTCCACCTCCATGCTTCACTGTCTTTATGTGAAAGCTTGTGCATGTTACTGTTTCTCAATTAGAATTTGTATTTAAATCATTGATATACATTTAATATATAAATATTTTAGAGAGAACCCACTCCCCCTCTCTGTCACTCTCCATCTCAGTAATAGAACAAGATTTATAAGGCTCGACAGACCTGGCTAATCCAACCCACATGCCAGCAGCACTGTGCCCGTTCTCTCTCCTGTTTTAATGAAACTAAGACAGGCACTGAAATCTATGTAAGTGTGTGCGTGTGGGAAAACCAGACCTGGCAACATAAACTCAACCACAGTCTACGCCAACTATGAGACACCGCAGGGAGAGAAAGTAGGAAAGTAGAGTTTCTCACTTTAAATCGTTATGATTTACACACACACACATATATATGCTCACATGAACATCAGCCCAGCCGCACAGAGATGTTTCATCTAATTGACTGTGAGTGTGCTGTGCGTAGACGCATTGTTCGTTATTGGTTCTAAGTGTGTGGTGTGTTTCTGGCTGACACTAATAGACCACACAGCAGTGCTTTCCTCCTTCCCCACCCACACAGACATAATTTGATCAAGAACTGAATCTAATGCATCTGTGGTGCACTGCTTTCTGTGGTCATTTGAAGTTGCTATCAGATAAGGCTGGGCTTTCCTTTGTATGTGTGAATATGTGCATGCATTCTGCTGTACAATGCTGGAAATGTTTGTGTGGCTGCGTGTACGCCCACATTGTCCCACAGAGCACATGTGGTAGTATGGTGCTGAAAATATCTGTCAGTGAGTGTGTGAATGAGGCTGTTGACTGATGGAGTGTGTGGGAGAGTGACTAATATTGGCCGTGTCATCTCACACATAAATGATTCCCAACTTGCCACCATGAGATCCAGGAACGGACTGCAGGAAACCAGGATGCAGTGTCTTTGTGTAGATGTGTGTGTGAGTTTAGGAGTGACCATTTTTATAAGGTTGACAGGTGGAAGTGAGGAAAAGGGAGGGGATCTCTGTAGAGAGTATTCTGGCACTTTGTATAATAAATATCTGTGTGTGTTGCATGAACATGTGCATCCACAGTGTGTGTGTATGTGCGTGTGTGTGTGTGTGTGTGTGTGTGTGTGTGTGTGTGTGAGAGAGAGAAAGAAAGAGAGAGAGAGAGGTACCATTTTGACCCCACTATGTGTGAGTGTATATTTGTGGATGTGTGTGTGTGCCGACAGGATTTACTCTGAGTCAGTCCATCTTGTCATCACCTCATAACTCCTGGACCTGCTGTCATCCTGTAAAGAGATGACAAAGAGATGGAATTCCAATTTCCAAACACTTGCTGACTCACTGTACAGTATATTTCATGTTGGTTTAATGTTTATTTTTAATTCTTGACTTAGTTAACAGCGGTTGGCAAATGACAAGAAGTTTAAAGGTGAAATGAATAGCTCGACGCCTCTTGTCACCACTCAAAGCTCTATAAGATGTAACAAACTGACAGAGGAGGTAAAAGTACACAAACTCAATACTCAAGTAAAAATGCAATTACTTTCTTAATAAAGTACTCCACTACAAGAAGAAGTACCAGTTTAAATTCTTTACTTAAGCAGAAATACTAAGTTCATGCTCTAAAATGTACTTAAAGTATGAATATACAAGTAATTCCACTAAGAAAACAGTGTTTTAAATTAAATAGTTTTAAATTTATTATGCAGTATTTTGCAGTACAAATTTGAATCTGCAAAGTAACAAACTGTCAAATGTTGAGTTAAAATGTACAATATTTCTCTCTAAATTGTAGTAGAGTAAAAGTAACAAAAAATGGAAGTACTTCAATAAAGTGCAGATACTTAAAAATTGTATTTACAGTAAGTACAGTACTTGAGTAAATGTACTTAGTTGCTTGCCCCCTCTGTACACCAAACATGCACAGCGGAGCTACACAAGTCTGGTAATTTATTTTATACCACAAGACCATAATGTGTCTCTAAACAACTTGTGCAGCATAATCCAAGTATTTTTAATCCAAATTATTGCCTGGGGAGTCCAGCTGGGCACACTTCCTCCAATGAGGGCAGAGGAGGAGGAAGTTGTGTAGAGTTTCCACTTACATCAGAGCGAGTATGCAGAGTGCTGGTCGATAATGAATTCTCATATCAGTGAAAACTTCTTTTAGTGATTTGGTTCAAAATGGAACGTGTTAGTCTTATAATAATAATAATCATTTTCCTGAAAACCTTTTAGGTAATAAGATTTTGATTTTACTAAAATATTAGATGCAGGAATGAGGGTGATCATGGTGTGTGTGAGGAAGAGGGAAGGAGAGGAGGAGTGTATGCATTTGAATGCAGACAAAACTATTGGAGCAGTGTTAAAATATTCAGTATGAATGTGTAAGCACGTTAGTCAAAGCCTTGTCCTTACACCGCCGGCCCAGTGTAACCTACAAATGTCAGTCATGTTGAGGGATGAGGTTGTTTGTGTTTGTATATTTAAGTGTGCTTGTCTATGTGCATTCCAATGAAAGTGTATGTGTGTGCAGGCTTTACTGATCAGTGCCTTTCCCACCTCCATCCCTGTGTGTGTGTGTTCATGTTTTCATTATGACTGACAATGAAGAGAGAGACTGAGCAGGAGACAGACAGGAGTGTCTGGGGCCTGTCAGTCAGATGATGGACAGGATGACAGCGAGTCAGAGGCACCGAGGACTGTGATTGGCTGAATCGCCCAGGGAGGTGATATGGTATTCTGTGGTCATTTTGGCCAATGCTGCAGTTAATCCCCTGAATATCTCCTGTTGAAGCCATTACACAAGGAGAGAAGTTTAACCATTCATTATTTCCATCTTCATCACTTTTAGCCGCTTTCAGTTCATTGGTTCGGTTTTCTGGCCCTTAGCTTTACTGTTTTGGTTCACTCTCATAAGCACGGCTTTGACCACAGCAGGCAGCTATTTTTCAGCAAAAAGCTGTTTAAAACAACTCACTATATGCTAAGTGCTCAGCATTGAATGAGAGACACAGTTAAGGATTAGCTAGTGAACATAGTGATGTATTTAGCTGTAAAGAACTAGATATTTCCATCAAAAGTTGGTATGAACCAAAAATAGAGCTAAAAGTAGAGTGAATATTAAGTTGGGAAAAACGAGACACCAAATCAATACTAATGTTGGTCCCTGTCTGCTGGATATGTATTTAGGCAACAGTTTGCTAATAGGTTCACCATATCAACTTTCAAGGCAAGGCTATGTCAGTGTGGGGGCAGCACAGTGATGCAGCTGTTAGCACCGTCACTTCACAGCACGAAGGTTTTGGGTTCAACCCTTGAGGCCTAGCGGGGCCTTTCTTTGTGAAGTTTGCATCTTCTCTCCATCAACTCAAGAGTCAAACCTTCCCGTTCTGTTAAGAATCTTGAGAAGGCAGTTCCTCCCTTAATCAATTCTAGGATTGACTACTGTAAAGCATTGTATACCGGTATTAGTATATCATCCTTCTCCCTTCTTGGGCCGCTGCTCGTCTTTTAGCAAACGTGAGGAACTGTGACCACATAACCCCTGTTCTGGCATCACTGCACTGGCTTCCAGTCCAGTACAGAATAGATTTTAAAGTCATTTTTAAAGCTTTGAATGGTCTAGCACCCTCCTACCCAGTGGACTGGTTAATCTTCATGTGCCAGGGAGCTCTCTCAGCTCTGTCAGTCAGCTGTTGCTTAAACCCGATGGTGATTGGGCCTTTGATATCGCTGGACCAAGATTGTGGAACAGCCTTCCATGGCAGATTAGGTCTGCCTTGAACCTGCAGGTTAGGTTGATCTGTGACTCTTGTCTGGGTGGATGGATGTGAGTATAGTGTTTGTTTCCACTGCCCGTAGTGGTCAAAAAAAGTAAATGTGTGTCAAAGATCATTTTCATGCCGTTTTGTGTTGTTGCACATAGAGTAAAGTGAACTTTTGTTTCTAGGTTTTATTTCTTTTGTTTTTCAACTTTGTCTTGCAAATTTTGTCCAAGTCAAAAACATTTTAGACTGAAGAATAAGATCTGTAGCTATTGTGCACCCAGAAGATTATTTCCATTCATCATCCCATTTCATGTCATCCCTTCTCTTTCTCACAACACAGAGATAAAATGCCGTCCAGAGGTTCAGAGAAGGAGGTCTTCTTTGGGGAAGCGATAACTGGAGAACCTCAATATGTCCTGATGGTGGACTCGATAGAGCTTAGAGGGCTGATTCAAACACATGGTTCAACTAATGTCCATCTGGAACTCATCTGAAAATTATCTGCAAACTTTGGACTTAAAATAGAAAGGAGGAGAGATTCCGAGGCTGAAAAAGTAGAAGGTGAAAAAAATTATTGAGGCTTGACAGTGTTGACATTCTTGATGCGTATGTGGTCTGGAATCATGTCTACAATTTTGATTACACATAGAAGAGTCCCAGTTGAAGGCTTCCACTGTTACTGTGTGTATGTTAAAGTATATGCGTACTTACGTGGGTGTTTATATGCCTTTGTGTATATAAGTGCACGCTGGCAGTGGTGTTATTGATTTGCAAGGGTGAGTGCATGTTGAAATTCAAGGTGGGCTTTCTGTCTCATCAGTTCCCCTTGGCTGATGTAGCTCCCTGTAGATCTGCATGCACTTTACACACCCTCTGTTCTCTAATTCATTAGTTTCACTCTCACACAGCTATCAAGCATCATCATTTGGCATGGAAGTAGCTGCTGAGGCAAGTCTGCAATTTCACCTTTGGGGAGGAAATGCACAATGCAGTATATTAAATGCCATACAGATGTAGAAAGAATGGTGCTCCTATTTTTTTATCTTTGTTGAACTGTAAACTGCTGCACTAATGGTTTGTCTGCAAGGACATGTCTAGAATAAATACACTTTTATTTATGTTAGACATGGCTTTATAAAAAGCATCATCCATGGCTTTAATATGAACTAAGGTAGCAGAATTCCTGGGTGTAACGCTTTAAGTGAAGTCAGTTCGAAGGTATCCTGGCATCATGGACTGGAGATCTGCACTTACAGTAGAAAAAAAGATGGGTTCTTCCTTTTCGGACTACAAAAGTCTGTTAGTAGGGCATCATCATTTAATAAGTTATACATGAAATAAAGTAGATAAATGCAAAATATGTCAGTTATTCAGTCATGGGCTCACAAGTAGTGTACATTTACTGTACTGGACTCATCTGTGAAGGCCTTCTTCTGTGGCATCCATGGTTTATCATTTATTGCTGTTCTCTGGCTGTGCTGCTACCACCTATGGAGTAAGGTGTACATAATTGCCCCAAACCCCTGGTTTGCTGAGGTAACTGCAACCAGCAATATCACTGATTCTGTGTGTGAAAGGATGTTTTTGCTCTCTCCTTCACTCTCACTCTCTTGTCACTGTTGTCTCTGAACTGGTTGAGGCAAAGACAAGCTTTGGGTTATTTATCCTCTAAACCCTTCAAGGGGCCAGTACTTTCACCACCCATTGTGTGGTGCTGTGACCCTTTTAATTCTGACCTCATCCTGAACAGTGACCTCTGGCCAGGTTCAACAGTCACCACAACATCATAGGCCTGTCATCCACAGGGACCGCCTGGTTAACCACTGCCCAGCGAGGAAGGATGTTTATCTGTCTTTATGTGTATGTGTGTGTGGCCTGGTATTACTCATGTGCTCGGGACGTAAATCTGTTTACACAGTCACATTGTGGGGACTCAACATCCCTATGGGGATAAAAAGCAAGTCCTCAGAATCTAAAGCATTAGATTTTAGAGCGATGACTTGGTTTAAAGTTAGGATGAGGTTATGATTAGGTTAAAGGTAGGGATAGGGTTAAGTCTTCAGGAAATGAATGTAAGGCCTTTAACACACCAAGCCAATGGTTGGACCATAGGTGAGCGTCTGTCACCCTAGTCTTTTAGTGTCACACACCGTTGACACCAGTCAGACTCTCTCGGTAGCGTTTCATCTGAATGAAAACGTTGAATTGGTGGCGGACCCCGTCAGTGAGAGAGACCATTCTGACTGGCTGTTCGGCTTAGAGAATCAGTGCATGAGAAGAGAAAGGCTTGGGAAAGCCCCTTGAACCTCTGTTGTAGTAATCATAATTTCACCCATTTAGTGTGGTTTCTCCTTATTTTTTGCCTCTGTGATCTCCTTTTTTCTTTCTTCTCCTTTCTTCTCCCATAAGCAAATGTCCAATGGCTGACATCACCAGTGCCATTTGCAACTTCTTATCAAATATATTCTTGATTAGAAGCAGCTATAAACCATCTGTGATGAGTGAGAGCTGCTTTGTTTATACTTTGTATATCCATGGTCCTAAGTCTTCTGCTTTCTCTTTTTGAATGACAAATACAGTACAAACTGCCGCCACTTGCTGGTATGGAGAGTTATTTCCTCTCACACAGGTACAGAATGTATGTACTGGTTGGCCGTTGGCTGTAGTCTTTGCAGTATGTTAAAGTGCCAGTTTTTGGCCCAGACAGAAGTGACGTGAGGTGACACAAAACTCTGCCTTTGTTGCCACTAGTTCTTTGATGTTGGCTTTTTGTGCCTCTGCCCTAAGTCAGTATAATGTCTCCTGAAGTGATGGAAACACAGCTGTGTGTGTGTGTGTGTGTGTCTGTGAGAGAGAGAGAGAAGATGTGTGACAGTGTAACAGAAGAACTTTCTAAGTGTGACCCTCGTAAAAGGTCTCAATGAGCCTCAGGACACTTAACTTACATGACTGACACACACACACACACACACACACACACACACGATGGCTGATGGTTCCCATGCTGAACGTGTGCCAGCGAGTGGGATTTTCCAGGCGGCGTCCAGAACAGTGGACACTCCAGAGTTTGTCCTGGAAGGTCACTTTGATCTAAGTGGGTAGATCAGTCCAAAGGGAGGAAACTTACTGACCTTTTACACACACACACCTGTTTTTATTTCTCATGAGAACATAACATTGACTTATTTTGTCCCCACAGTGTCAGTAATGCTAACACACACATTGGTGTTGCTATACTTGTGAGGTTAACTGTTTATATAGTACATTTCCTAGCTCTGCCTCTAATCTTAGCCATAATAACTATGTGCTTAAACCTAACTGTGGCCTTAAAGATTCATTATTTGATATTTCTGGCCACCTGGGGGCAGCAGACCAAGCTGTAAAGAGAATATTGACAGATCATCACCTAAAAAATTTGGTATGGTGAACGTGCTAGGAAACACTTGCCTTTTCACCAACTCCTGAGGGAAATATTTGATGAGTTAGCTGCTAAATCCTACACTGTGTTCACCAGCTGGTCTCTGCCTTTGTGAGCCATCTGATGCTGGTCAGGAAGCATACAGTAGGTTTATTAGAGCTTTTCACTGAGAACAGTTGCTGGCTGCTACTGGAAATGAGAGCAATGAGACTAAAAGGTTGTGGGTGGTAAAAAAAATCAGAACATTGAGCTGAATAGATGTTGAAACTCCCTATAGAGCTGATGGGAAATGTAGAATCAGGTGATAATTTCTGTGGTTTTGTTATAACAAGCAACACTTTTTTACATAGTAATCTGATTTATTGTTTAATATAGAAATATTGATTGGTGCAAATTCAAGCCAATGGAAAATAACCACCCATCTGAAGAAGTGTATACCTGACCAAATGTAGTTTGTTTCTGAAAATGGCCTCAGCCTCAAGATCCAGCAATCTCACACACACAGCAACCTTGTAGTTGTCTTTATGATGTTTGCAGAGAAAGGGTGGCCAGTTGGAGAAAGATCAGGCAATTCAAATTCAATGGCAGAGATCATCCTTAAACAGAAACACAAGTCGCCACACACCATATATACAACCACCTGTTACCATCTGAGCACAGTTCTATACTTATTGTAGATCAGAGCCCTTAATGTCCCCATACCATGCTTGTTTCTAGCCATTTAATGTTTAATCTTGGGTACCTCTAGATTATTTTGGCACCCCTCATAACTCCAAATAGCCTATAATTTTTCAGAATAATAAAACCAGAAAGCCTCTTCCTCGTTTGCATGATGGCCCTGCGATGGATCGGTGACCTGTCCGGGGTGTACGCCGCCTTTTGCCCGATGCTGGCTGGGATTGGCTCCAGCCCCCCGTGACCCCGTT
>NW_018127934.1:2510491-2516374 GCF_001952655.1 Monopterus albus
GTTCGGGAGTAAGCGGTATAGAAAATGAGAGAGAGAGAGAGAGAGAGAGAGAGCCTCTTCCTAAACAAGAGGATAGTTCATGAACACGTGCAACTCCTACTGCCGGTGTTGTGTCTCAAGTGGACAGCACGAACGAACCATGACCTCATTAATTAATTTGAATTTCTCCTCCATAAATAGGTAAACAACAGTATACATACTCATGAAAAGAGAAGTGACACTCTAAACAAAGGAGGTAGTTGAAAAACCCCATGTTTTAACAGGTATAATGCAGACATTAACTTTTCCCGCTTTACAACAATTCTCTCTAACGTTAGAGAAACAAAGCATTAACAGACATGCAACGTGTTTTTTTTTTTTTTTTAAAATTTTCCCGCCAGGCGGGGAAGCCTTTTTTGTTTTTTTTTTAACTTACCATTCAGTTCCACCCAGTAGTGGAAGCATCACACCCTTTCAAGTAGCTCCAAGGTCGGTAAATCCAACCGGTGGTCACTGCGTCTTCCCCACTATGAGATACAGTCCCAAAGCAGTGAAATTAATTTATATAAATTAATTCATAGAGTCGGTGGAGATTTTGTCATTCTCCTTCTGAATCCAGAATTGATATATACTTTGAAAGGTTTCATTATGTTTTATTTCTGAAAACATTCTAACATGTTCAAGTCTTTAATGCTCAGAGTTATTGACCTGAGACTCTCATGCCTTTTTCAGTATTTTCTTGGATCCTGGACATTTTCCTAATGCTAGGGAAACCTGGGCTGAATTCTGTGTGGTTATAGCTTTAGGTGGTTAAAATGCTTCTGATATGGTTGGAGAAAGATAGTGATTTTGGTTAAATATTAAATGAATATGTTCTGTCTCGAGCTTGAAGTCACTATTTACTGTTTCAATATGAAACCAAGACCACAATCCTTTCCAAACTTTAACCAAGTGCTCTGATTACCTAATCAGTCAAAACATTACATGTTTTAGCTGTTTTGAGAAGATATTCTAATGCCTTTATAGTAATGAAAAAACAGTCAACATAGGATTGCACTTTTAAAAAAAAATTCTGTTGTTAAATGTAATATATCAACATACAGTAATTTGTAAGAGACAGTGTTGCTGCATGGCTTTGTGATTAAACTTTACACTCAAACCTCATGTTTTTTACATTTTATTTTCATTAATATTGGTGGAGGATCAACTAATCTGGGTAAGGCATGTTCCTGCCTGAAACTACAGAGTTTCATTCAGCATATCTGATGGGCACACAAAATGGCATTCATAAAAATGTTATTATGACTATTATTGTAATTATTATCATCTGGAGTGAGTTGTATGTATTTTGTCAGGCTCCAAAAGGCTCCTTTCATCAGCATAACTAAAGGAACACAGTAATATAACAATTCATTTGTCATTTTCAAAGGTTGGAAAAAAGTAACAGCCTTTATTTATATGTGACTAAAGAAGGGGTGTGTTCAAATTACGTTATTGGACTGGCACTGATCTCGGGTGTGTTATAACCTCAATTTCTGTGTGAGGGGAAATTTCCTGTAACATTATCCTGAGCTGTACGCTTGATGTCTGGGAAATGTTTTCAGAATGTCACTGTGTGGGCTTTCTACAGACACAGATTCAACATCTGAAAATAAAATTGTCAGCTGATCAAAATGACAGAGCTGAAAATATGAATGAGAGGTCATGTTTATCTTTGCCTGTCTGCCTCACCCTTTTCTCTCTCTTTCTATAGGGGAACACAGTCCTCTCATTCTCAACATGGTAATTTCCTTTCTATTGAGCGATGCATCCCATTAAACTTATGACAAAAGAGTCAGTTATCACACATTAAACTGGGTGGATAGAGTGACACACACACACACACACACAAAGGTCAGCACAGATGTTTAGGATAAATTTTTGTTGAGATGTTTATGTTAGAAAGAATCGAGAAGAATAAATTGTATTAGAGGGAAAGGATGCCATTTCACTGTCTTGCTTACAGCTAATATAATGCAATATTTAAACTGGTTATTTATCACTGCCAAGTTTCAAACTCTGAGGATGAGAAATGTCATCAATGTGGAAGTGTTAATACCTGCAGTTCCTCGATTGGCCACTTGAGGTTGACTCCAAAATGGAGTCAATCCTAACAGAGTCCCATATTAAAATGCCCAACTTCACAGCAGAAATAAACATGTTCACAGCCTGTACAAAAAAAAAGGTTTTCGTTTCCATAGCTAATTTCACCTTCTATGACACCCATTTGGGGGTGAAGTTTTTATGTAAACTCACCCATTTAAATTATATTTAGACTAAAGGTATGTTCACATTACAGCGTTGAGCATCCGGTGCTGGTTGGCACCAAAACTCATGTAAGAATTCCCAGGGTAACTGTACAAAATAATGCAGCTATAATGCTATTGTTTCTAGAAGTAGATCACCAATGTTACATTTTAAAGGAACAGACTTTTTTTTAAACATTCTATACATAAACTCCGCATAGAAAGGGTCCAGGTTGACCGGGGGAAAAACCTGGAACTTTCTTGTTATGAGGCGACAGCGCTAACCCTTGTGCCCCTCTGCCACCCTAATGCATCAGTAATTATCAAATAAAATGATGTACATTATTGTTACGTGTTATTCTGCATAATGTAGTACTCAAAGTATGTTGTGATGCTTATTGATGCCACTTTTGCTTAAGTAACATTAAGGACTTTTACTTGTAACAGTATTACACTATTGTCGGTCATGCAAACATGAGCATGTTTTCCCTCCATTTAATTAGGCTACAAACTGTTTCTTAACTTTTCTGTGCATTTAAACAAAGGGCCGCCTCATCTGGTGAACCTATTCTCTCAGCGGTGAACCGGGCAAATGACCAAACTCTCTACTTTGATATTGTTGTCTTTGCTGTCACTGCCGCTGTATCTCACATTTCTACTCAAAGACAGTATTTACTTTTAGATCTACATGGGAACATAAAAATGTTTCACAGACACTTCAGTCTGATTATCTTATCTCTTGCAGCCAACGACCCACAGAGAAGAAGGAATTTGTGCACATAAAACACCCGACAACTTGATTTGAACATGTAATTACAGTTGTTTCTGTCCAACCTGTGGATGTTATGGATGTAACAGGAGACAGCACCCTGAAGGTTTCTTATCATGGCCATCAGCAGGTGGGCTTTTGCTTTATAGACACACACACACACACCGCATGTGCATGCAAATGTACACGTATACATACTGAAACTTGTGTGCAAATTCCCCCAGGTTAAATACCTGAGAGCAAAGGAACTGCAGCTCCAGCCCACACCCCCAGCTGAGGCACACACATTCAGTGTGTCTCTTATGTATTCGCTCTCTCACACACAGACACACACATTCACTCTCACATACCTCAGAGTTAAGCGAGCATAGCAAGTACTTGCGGCTCAACCTTCTCACTCTTCTCCTTGAGTTTAATCTGATTTTACATTCAGAAATACACCAGGAACACACACATGCATATTACATACACACACAGAAAGAGGAGGCGGGGTGTGTGTAGAGTTTCTGTGTTGAAGCCTTGTGTAAACAGCTGCCACTAATCTACCAGTTGAGATGATTCCAAATGAAACAGAACCTGTTCTTGCAGTTCCTCTTGCAGTGTACTTCACATCGCAGCAGTGTGAACTCTGTGAGGCCACAGTACGCTGATACATGACAGGCAGTGTGGTTGTGATTCTGCATAAGAATGTGAGCCATTATTGTTCCACATGATTGCTGCACTTCTTGTGTCCCGTTATCCAAACCTCCAAAGAGCTTGTGTGGAGGATCCAGCAGCAGTACCGCACAGGATGCAGGGTGGGGATTTTCTGCACTGGCTACCACAGAAGACCGAAGGCCACGATTATGATAAAAGCTTATTTTATGCTCATCGTGGCCTGTTTCCAAGCATCTGGTTTGCCAAAAGCATCTTAGAGATCATTGTTGCAATGGGCAGCTTATGGGTCAACAGACCAAGGTGGATGCTTTTAAGAGCTTGAGCTACAGTATGTGGTCTGATTTGTCCCCCCCCCCCTTTCCTTTCCTGCTGCGATGAATCACTAAAAGTTGTTTGTACTCAAATACTGGGGCCTTTTCCCATGATAATCCAAAGACATTAGTGACTTTAATGCCTGTACCTTGTTAAAAAAGTATATTGTTGGTGTTTTGCTTCCAGTGAGAGGATTCAAGAAAATCAAGTTTAAGTAGTAAATCCAGTGATTGTGAGGCCTACTAACAAAACAATGAACAGTGGTTTATAATACTATAAGGATGGTATAATTCTAGAAAGATAATTATTGTATTGTCCCCAGGTATCGGTAGAACTGTGGTGCTTGCTTCACAGTGTTTATAAGGAATGTGCTTTTATAGTTGTTTTGGTAATTGCAGTTTCCTGCTGCATGATGTTGCTTTTAATTTCAGCAAAGGTTTTGTCAAATTTAGCCTTTTTATTTTTTATTTTTGTTGGAGCGCTCTGTGTCAGATCCCTGCCGTTCCAAGCAATATTCTTCTCAAAATAAAGGAGTTGTCAGGTTGTTAACACAGATCTAATGTCAGTCTGAACATGAACATGGGCTTAGTCTGGACCTACACCTGCGATTGACATTAATACTGACAGCAAATTTTCTTATTAACAATAAAGCAGAGAGGGAGATGCAAGAAAAACAGCTGGAGGGTTCTGACCACCAGTTTATGTGTAAACCATTCAACTACTGGATCCACATAATATGTTTAAGTCAGTTTAGTTTTCTTTTTTTGGGAGTGGTTCAGAATTTCAAACCCTTATCGAGCACCTGGCTGTAGTAGGCGTGTAACTTAAACTCACAACTTGCCAACGCAGCACCCCCACTGGAATGGAGGAGGCTGCACTTTTCGACAGATTGCTGATGTTAATCTGAGCCTGACCTTGGTCTGGTCGTACAACCATGAGTACATTACTGTGAGTAATGCTGATAGCAGAGTGAGATTTGATAGATCTCCTATCAAATGCATGTTAAAAGCAATCATCTGTGAGAAGAACAGTCCCTAAACAAAGATCTCCTCAGTGGCAATGGGAAGTCTAATTTTCCACTGATTCTTTACACTCTGAACAAGATTACACTTCATGATAACCATGGCCATGGTCAGAACACAGCATTCAGCAGTGGTTAGCGAAGCTACTGTGTTCCAGCTCTACACTCAAATCCTGTTTTCTTTTCTCCTCTGAATGGAAAGTGATTTTACATTCTTTCCTCTGGCAAGAGGATAGAAGGGGAAGCCACAGAGAGGAACAGATACTCTACTGGTAGTATCAGAGCGCAATAATGATAGATGCAGTTTTCAAGCCTAATCCACAGGGATCCATATGCGAGGCAGGATTGATAGAACCATCAAGGTTTGTTTTGCTGCTATCGCTCCTGTGCTGCTGCTGCTGCTGATGAGGCTGCTGATTGACGGCCCGGCATGGACCAGCCTGGTGAGGTCAAGTTTCTGGGATGAGATTCATTTACCTTCATTTACATATCAATCTTCCGTGCTGGAGACTGGGATTATGTAGGAATTGTCATTTCATTGCTATTCAGTGTTGTGTGAGTGTATTGCTGGTTATATGTCCTCTACATGAAGGATGTTAATTTTTGCTGTCAGTAAGAGACTGTATGAGTGTGTATGTGGTTGAGACAGAAAGAGAGAACATCTTCCTTCTAACTGATATGATGTTTGACATTTCATTTACTGCTCCTAACTGGCAAGGTTAATAATGCTACCCAAAGCAATCAGGGCTAACCACACACAAACGCCCACACATATATTCACTTTAATGGATTCCAATCAACCTAGTTATGTGATCATAAATAAGATGTCACTTTAAATCGCAAATTTAAAACCATCTCCA
>NW_018127934.1:2516390-2522547 GCF_001952655.1 Monopterus albus
CTTTCCCTTCTTTGGAAAGAACACACACAAACACACACACACACACACAGAGGCACAAACAAACCTCTTTTACACTGGAGATATATAGCAGATATTGTATCTCTTCACTGTGGTTATTTGCCATACATTATATTTCTAGAACAATAGCACAGCTAACATGAACAGGATGAACAGGCTTCAGTTACAGTCCTCTCTCTCTCTCTCTCTCTCGGTTCAGTGTTTGTGCTAGGTGTGACCTTATGTGAGCAGCATGCGGGGCCAGTATAAATGGGAGGGTTTTATGTTGTTATAGTTTAATAAGGGTAACATTCAACATGTCGAGATATTGGAGCCAAGGTAATAACACACACACAAACACAAAGAAGCCTAAAACCTTTGAACACATGCATCAATAAATGACATCAGTCGTATACATTACCATTACAAATTCTTTCCTCTTTATCAAACACTGTATGTTTGCCACTTGTGAATTCATGTCTGTTTTTAGCAGCATCCAAAAAAAAAAAAAAAAATACAGTTTGGCTTTAAACTGAAGTGAAAGATAGTTGGAACTTAAAGAACAAGAGGTTTTGGGAGGGTTGGGGACCCTCATGGTTTGGGAGAGGAATGGGAGAACAGTGGGAGGTTTAGACTGAAGAGGTTGCAGGTGGGGTGTGTAGCCTCTGTATGTGTGTGTGTGTGTGTGTGTGTGTGTGTGTGTGTGTGTATGCTTAATCCTGCTTGCACACTAAAGAAGAGTGTACTGGTTTAAATGGATATTTATTTACAGCATGTACAGTGGCAAGAAAAAGTAAGTGAACCATTGGGAATTACCAGAGTTTTTTCCTTTTTTACATGATTTGACCTTGAAATGTGATCTGATCATCATCAAAATTACATATAGACAAACATAATGTGCTTGAGCTAATAACACACAAACAATTGTACTGTAATTCTTTGCCTTTATTAAACATACCGTTAAACATTCAAAGTGCTGCTGGAAAAAATAAGTGAACCCTTGGATTTAATAACTGGTTGAACCACATTTGGCAGCAGTAACATCAAACAAGTACTCAGTGTAGCTGTAGATTAGACCTACATAATGTTCAGGAGGAATTTTGGACCATTCTTCCTTCCTTCCTTGCTCAGCCATATTCCCAGGATGCCTGGTGTGAAAGGCTCTCTGAGCTCATTCCGCAGCATCTCTGTTGGGTCGAGCTCTGGGCTCTGACCGGGCCACTCCAAATGGCAGCCATTCTGTAGTAGATTCCTGTAGGATTCCTTAATAAACTTGGAAATTAATTTTCCCCTCCATGTCAGGCTGTCCAGGCCAAGAGGCAGCCCCAAATCATGTTTCTGCCTTCACCATGCTTTGCCATTGGGATGATGTTTTCATGGATGTACAATGCTGCGCTGGTCAGGACTGTTACCTTGTAGCAAGAGGGTTCAGGGTTCAAGCCCCAGCTGGGGACTTTCTGTGTGGAGTTTGCATGTTCTCTCTATACCTTTTACCCATAGCCTACCAGTACTTAAACTGATGTGTAACTTTAGGAATTGAAGATTTGTAATAAAATATTTTGCCTTTACTTCTGTGGTCTGTATGAGTTTGGGGATTTGTTCAGTATGCACCAGTCCTATTTGGGTGACACTAACACATGATGTTTTCTTTGAAATGTTGGAGAGCACATTAACTTCTTCTATTGATGGAGGCCTGTTTTACCCGCTGAGGCAGAGTAACACGTACCCGTGTAATCAAATCTGTTTCGCTAGGGGCACATTCAAGAGCCAAACCTTCTACAAGCTAAATGTATACAAATGGGCCTCTTTTGTTCACAGGATACAATACAACTGCTAAATTTACTGCTGCTCTCTGAATGGATGTAGCAGCACAAATGCACCAAGGTGTAAAGTGACTGAGTACACACACAAAGTTGGTGTTTTTCTATATGTTATTTTTATTTTTATCCTCTCCTTTGTTTTTCATTACACACACAGCCAGGGCAAATTTTATGTAACTTGTGCTCATCAAACCTTTGGGTGATAGGAGAGATAGCGAGGGCAGAGAAGGTAATCAGTGGCTGTGTAGCAAGGCTGTGTTCTCTTTTAAAGAAAAGGCTGATGCATGCACTGGTCTTCATCTGTTAACTGACAGCTGTAAAGATGAACAATGAGAATATCCTGCTTCAAACCTGCAAATGAAGAGCTTTTCTGTAGCCTGAAACGTGGTGTATATGGTACCCCAGTCATTCATAGTATCACCAAACTGTGTGTGGCCATTAAGGTGAATACAACCCAGCGCTCTTTATTAGGACACATCAGTGGATTGTGTTTTACAGAACTTCAGTGAGGAGATGCAAGAGACAGATGGATTTGCCTGTTTACAACATCAGGTCACAAGTGCTCATATGCACGTAAATGCAGCCTAAAATTGAGACACCTGCACATTAAACTGGACCAAAGGTTAAATGAATCCATATTTTCTGCCTCTGAATCACAGTCTTTGCTCAAAAGTAGAGTGACATTGAATTTTGAACCATGCAAAGAGCAGATTAAAGTCTTATGGAGTTTCTCTTTTCTTTGCAATATCATTGTCAGAGGGTCTTGCTCAAATCTCTTTGTGAAGCCATGAAGTCAAGCCTACAGCTGCTATGTACAAGTGTCCTGCCCTTTCCTTCCCTTCTCCGCTGGCTCTCCTTGTCACTAGTTATCACCGTCAAGTTCCAGCTGCAGTGTTTGCATTGGGAGCTGTCAGAGAGATGTGTCACCGCAATGTGATGCTTCACAAGCTTGGTGACAAACCGCCACCCGTTATTAACACATGTGGCACCGATAAGTCACATACAGATGCACACACACATAGCTACATGCACTTATCATCTATCTGTAGACATTCTTTTTCTCCCTCCAGGTCTATTTTTATTTAACTAGACACTACAGAAATGAATTCAAGCTTACTTTTTCCTGCTTTCCAGGAACCATTCTGGCAGGGTAAAGGAAAAAGAAATGCATTTTTATAGCTGCATTAGATTGCTTCTGTCTGTTCATACATAGTGAAAACTTTGGTGTTTGCTAATGACTCTCTGGCAAGTTTGCTAATAGCCTCTTGTAGTCTCAGCTTTGTTATATGCTGTCGCCTGTGGCATTTCCACAAACTTACTTTAAGTGCTAGTTCTAGCAGCAATATAAAGAAACAGAGAGGATGAATGTGAGCAAAAAGGACAGCGCAGGTAGCATATAATGAGACTCCACTGATGCCATTGTTGTAGTCGAGTCACTAAACCTCGAGCCTGAGTCGAGTCTCCAGTCCCCAGTGTTGAAGACCGAGTCTGAATCGAGTCCCTGGTAAATGAGTCAGCGTTATACAACCTTCACCATTTCAGATTCCAAAATTTCTAACAGTGTATTTTATCATCATATTGCTTGGTGAGTTGTCACAGAAGTTACAAGGTGCTAACATCAGCCTGTTGGATACTTATGAGATCTTTTTCTGATCACAGATAAGAAAAATAGATCTTTCCTGTGACCATTTTGTGATAAACTGAGTTGTTTTTTTTAAGCAAGGGAAATATTTGACAACAGAAAAAGAAACTGGGACGTAAATTTGTTTTACTTTAACACTTCACTGGAGCTCTGTGATGACAGACTGCGATGGAGATGATGGAAGGCGTGCTTCTTAATATTCTCTTCCCTTCAACTTGCTGCCAGGTTCAGTCTGTGTTCATCCTCCAGATGTTGCATCGTTCAAAGAAAAGCTAAACACCTCATGACACTGTAATGCCACTACTTAGATTAAATTCACTGTTGCATCTGCATTATATTTAAACAAATCAATTTGGGAGTGTGTGTTTAATCTAAAAAAAAAAAAAATCTGATTAAAATAATAAATAAAAGAAAAAATCTGTAAACGTCAACTGTCATTTGCATTGAAAGCATACTGCAGTTAAACAATTTGTTACTTTAATTTGGTTCAGGAAAACTTAATGCACTTTCTTTAATCATAAGAATCTTGTTAACTGAAAATTACAATCCTAATTCTTTTTTTCTAGCTTCTTATGGGTGTGAGGTGAGTTTAAACTGATCTGTTCTGTTTTAAAAACAGTTGGTTTTTACTGTTTTGGAAAAAACAATTAGCCTTGTCATTTGTGTATTTATACAACCAACCTAAACTGTCCCTCCTGTGTAAGTTGCCCAAGTTAGAAAAATGTGCCTTTATCTTTATAAATGCCCCTGGGTGAAGAGAGACACATATTCACTCACTATAGCTGCATAGAAACAAGAACAAGCCAGCAGCAACAGTAACACACACTGTGCCTACGTCCTTTCAAACATGCACATAAACAAAGCTGAAAATGAACCAAATGAAATGAGATAATACTTGAAATGACATGGTTGAGCCTGATGGGAGTTCCATATGTGTGTGTGGATAAAGTCAGATAATGAGCCAGTTGTTAAACTGTTACAGTGACCAGATTCATACACACATGCACACACTCTAGAAAACAAGCACACACAGTAAGCCAAAAGTTAAGCTACAGTATAATAGAGTCAATATGTGCAGTAAGACTCAAATAAATAGTGCAGCTTTAAAAGAACATTAAAGGAATACCTCATCTGTTGTATTTCAGCCTCATCATGTCATCTGTCAGACTGACGTGTGCCTGTGTATTTGTGTGTAATGCATGAATAGTTGTTGGGTGTATGAACTTTGACACTGTGTTTCTTCTCTGATTACGTCAGATGCTCTTTAAAGCAGGCACAATAATATCATTTCAAAACTGTGTCTGTGTTTGGCCAGCGCTTTCAGTTCATTCCAGCCTGATGCTTCTGAACTTGTTGGGTGTTCTTAATGTGTGCGTGCACATATTTTCAACTGTTTCAGTGTGTGCATGCCCTTGCTTTTACTTTAGCAGGCTGATGTGTATCTGTGTATTTACAGTACTTGTACATTTTAGTATGTGGCTCACAGCAGCGCAACGCTGGAAATCAGGTTATTTCTCTGCTTGCAGGTCTGCATCTAGTTAGTCAAGTGCAAAGCATGGAATTGGACATCAGCCTCAAACCAGTAAGAACAACACAGACCTCTGTCTCCAGCAACACACACTTCACACGCCCCTTTAAAATGTCAACTTCATCAAAGGCAGAAAAAACAAAATGAGTTTTGGAGTGTCACTGGCAGGATGCACATGCACTCGTGTCATAGAAAGTGTGTTTAAATAAGCTTACTAATACTTTGCAAACACATTCTGAGAGAAACATAAGTTCCTTAAAAAAAATGATATAATGAAGAAATGTTGTTGATAAGCATATGTTCCAGCTGATACCGAATGCATCTGCTAAATGTTTACTGACAATCTGATTTTTTTATACTACATGTATATCTGCTCATGCAATACTCTCTACTTGTAGCATCTAAAGGATGACTGTGTTTTAAATGGGCAGCACTTGGTTAAGTTTTAAAAAAGGTTGTGATCTTTGAGGTGGTCAACAGTTGCTTAAAGCATGAGACAAGATATTTTTATTTCATTAAAGATGCATTAACTGAGATTTTACACATTGTCTGATAAATCAAATGACAATGGGACAGGACAAGTGTCCCTCAGCTACTTGTTTGTCTCCATGACAGTCTTCTGCCTATAACCCTACTGCTGTTATTCCAGCTTTTCTAAACTGTTTTCAAAATTGGTCCCAAATGGAAATTTGACTCAGTGTGGCGGTCTTCCTTCTGTATGTGTTGGCATTTAAGGCTAATGTGTTTGATTTAGTAATGTTATTGACCTAGTGGGGTCAAGATTTTACCTTTGTAGTGAATTAATATGATTGTATTATTAGAGCTTTGTGTATTGGTAGTGTCACAGTAACAGTAACCAGAGCATTTTACTGGATTATTCATTAGTCAGTTATCACAGTTTGTCACAAGCAGGCACCTGTAGTTTACATCATGGCTAGGAAACAGGATGTGATTGGGGGGGGGGGTCTCTTTAGACCATCTAGTGGCTGAAAATTAATGCCCAAAACATTTCTTTACCTTCAAGTGACAAAGCCCTCTAGTGGCTGTAGCAATTAGGACTCGTCTGTTGGGACCAAAGGAGGAAGTTGGGCATCGTAATTACAGGTCAGAGTTGTTTCTTACTGACTGTCAAAGTTGATATTTTAACCATGACTATGATGTTCTCCTTAC
>NW_018127934.1:2522617-2523038 GCF_001952655.1 Monopterus albus
ACCTTGGCCATAGTGTTAACACATCATAACACTGATTTGTAATGGTTTTAAAAGGCACAGACCAATTATGCCATGCTGTGGATTGGTTTGTTTGTATAAAGTATTTGTCTGTTGAGTTAGTTTGTTGTGTATATGCAGGATATAGGAAACAGGGATGTACAGTATAAGGGTGTCTCCTCCTTGTTTGCACACACCATCCTGAAAAGAAGATCCTGTGAGCCATCAAATAAGTATTCTTCTTTCACATCCTTACCTAAATAAAGTTGGTTTATTTTATTGTGCGTCAGTTGACGCCAAGTTGCAATTATCACTATGTGGTGCAACTCTGGAATACCCCTGCTCTTATTTTCCAAGTTGTTGGCGAGTGACTCGTTCAAAGCTGAGTGAGTCATGAACAAGGGAAGACTCCCGTCACCCCGGC
>NW_018127934.1:2523056-2524840 GCF_001952655.1 Monopterus albus
GAAAGAGAGATTCAGGCCTTTGTCTGAATCTTTTTATCTGTGAACTGTGAATGCAATGTTTTGGAGTCTTTAATGGTTGCTGTAATAGTACATGAAGCCATGCAATTATCTCACACAAACACACACTCTCTGTCCTTGCAGGAGAAGTTGTATGAAGTATCTCACTGGGTGTTGTCAGCCTTATTCCCTGATCTCTGCCATGACCAAGCTGACTGCTGTGTGGGTGCCAGGTGGTCTGTTGTCATCCAGGATAATACTGGCTGTAGGTCAGTACCCAATGGTCAGTACGTTGGCTGCAGGTCAGTATTGTATGTTTGTGAGGTTTGAGTCATGTTCATTTTTCCCAAGGTAGTTTCCAGTGTCTCCAGCTCCTCCTCATCCTTGTGTCCCTCAAAGCACCCTCACCTCTCCTCCCTCCTGCCTACAGTGACTCACTGCAGTCTGTTAGCACTCACACACATAGACCAAAGTGATTGGGAAGGGTGGGGTGTGGTATGGGGGTCAGTGGGTGGGGAGTGGGTGTTTCCTCTTATATTCTGGATGGCTACACATGGAGCATGTGTGTTTAGCGACCTCTGGAAGGCTTTTCCTAGGTGTGGACATTATGACTGGATTCAGCTTAAATGACATTCTTAGTCTACATCGCGGGCATGCACATTCATATACACAATCATATATACATATAGACAAACAGCTGCTGGAACACTTAGTGATGAAGCCCTATTTGCAGAAATCACAGTGACAACCCATATTAACCCTAAATGTCAGTATCAATTTAACTAAGAGAAGTGCAGCATGCTATTTGTCCCCGGCCAGAATTTAGTTTGGCTGGAATCCACAGGAAAGGAAATACTAATCTACTTTTACATTTTTGGAAGCTTTGTTCCATAGTGTTTTACCGCTAATGCTCATGATCTGCCAAGATTATGATGGCTGTACTTTATGTGCTTGTGGATATAACTCACCTTTATGAACCATGTCCTGTGACACAGCATGTGACTATGCCAGCTATTGGTTCTCATATCATGTCAGCGAAGGAATGATCATGGTCACACACAAAAAAACAACAAGCAATTAATCTGACTTTATTTGTATACCCACTTTCATACAGGTTAATGCAATTCAAAGTACATCACAGATAACTGACAAGCTGATAACAGGACAGTGCAAACTACAAGTACGAGACTAATGCATACATGAAAAAAGATAACTATAGATTTAAACATCTGGTAAGATTGGCAAAAGGATTCATATAAATAAGAGCAAATGTAAATAAAACCCAAAATAAAAAGTTGTTATCTTATTGCTTTGGTATTTCTTTATGGATAATAAAACAAAAATGACCTGGCACATGCAAATGGTATTTTTAGATATTAATGTGGATGTGGCTTCAGGTTGGTATCACAGTGCACCATTTAACACTTACAAAATAGCACTTAGCACTACCACACACACAGGGAAACAGTCATACACACGACCAGCCATAATTAACAGCAGAGTATTTTCAGCCCACACTGCTGAGGCAATTCTAGTAAACTTTGATAGTTGACACTGTAATGTGTGTGTGTATGCCTGTGTGTGTCTGTCTGTGTGTGTGTGAATATGGAGGGGGATGGGAACTGTCAAAATGACTTTGGTGAACAAACAGCTAGAAGGGACACACATGTGCACTGACCTGGGGGTGAAACTGTTGCCACCAGCAGTGCACACAGACTTTCCACAGAAGTATTGCAAATAAAATGTCATTGCCAAACTAGAATTAGTCATAAAACAAAAATGCAGCA
>NW_018127934.1:2524854-2562651 GCF_001952655.1 Monopterus albus
AACCGCTTGTATTATAGTTAATTTTCATAGAAACATGAACTTTCAGGTAAACATCAATCCATACAGGCATTTTCCCACCCACACTTGTCAAGTTACACAAGGTTCTTTGTGTGTATGTGTGTGTGTCTTAGCTATAGCTGGTGTAATTTTACACTGAATAAAATGATCAATTAAGCCTTTATTTTTACAGAAATGAAAGTGATTTGCAACAAAATAGACAAATTAAGCTTAAGTGAAGCTTAAAGAGGGAGTAACTAGAGTCATAAAGCAGAGAAATTAAAAGCAGGTTAAATTCACATCTCATTTGTAACTCAAAAAGCAAAAGTTATCACAGCTGTCTTACTCACACGGTAAGACAGCTGACCAAATTTCTGACATGCCAGAAATTCATTTGATTGGGTTTGATTGATCGGATGTTAGATTGTTAAAATCAGGCCAAATCCGTGTCTGCTCAGCTTAACTGGGGTAGCTGATGCACTAAAGCAGAGCAAAGAAAAATTATCTTTCATATTTGTACTGTAAACCAGCTTAAGTGCGACACCCAGCCACAGTGAAATGACAACTTGCAGCACACTTTCTGTATGACGTGTTCTCTGGCACCCAAGGTAAAAAAAATAAGTGTGTATGCTGTGTATATGTGCTCACTGTTTTTGTGTCAGACAAGCTCTTAGTGGCAAAGACGCTACAGTAGGAAACCTGGTACACTAATGACATGTGACAAGGGTATACAGAGTTGACCCAGTATCAAACTTTCTCCCCCTTTTTTCCCTTTTTCTCAACATTTTTTTTGACTCTCTAAGCTTAGTTGACAGCAGATGTGTGGAATGAAAACCCTCTGGTGTTGTTTTTCCATGTCACTGTGAAGCACTGTCATACAGCCCTGGTCGCTCTGGCCAATAGTCATCAGCTGTGATTCCTGTAACATGCTTTTGGTTAGCAGGGCTTCTGCACATTGCTCCAGCAAAGTGACTCTCATGATCTACTACTAAGTGAGCTTCAGAATGCAGCTCTGGCATTGATTTGAAATAAGCTAATTAGCTCTATTCCTAAGCAGAGGAATGTAAGTAAGGATTAGGAAAGAAGGGCAGTAAGGGTACTATGTGTAGAAGAGCTGGGTGAAAAGCAGGAGAAGGTAAGAGGATGTGAACCAACCAGAGAGGAGGAAGAGGGTTAAGCAGAGGGTGATAGAAAGTGTCTGTGTCGGCTCGTGTCTAAGTGGGGAGAAAGGGCATGATAATTAGCCTGTTAATCATATGGTTGAAATCACTGATAGAGCCTCAAAAGCCTTCAGTTTAGAAACATCTGTGTGTCTGTGTGTGCGTGCACATATCCAACAATATGCTGAGTATACCACTGCACAGTTGGTGACCCCATAAAGTTCAGCCTGCAGGAGAGCAGTTTCCACAGCCATAACTCAGCATCTCAACCACCCTTCACAAAGATCCTGACAGAGTACTAATCTGCACTGCAACAGCAGACAGGAGATTAATGCCCTTCCATATTCTACAATGCCACGACCATACACTCCATAAAACATCGCACAGAGCGCTGCGAGAGAAGCCCATTGACTGTCACTGGAGAGTTCTGTGTTCACTGCCATTTCCACAGTAGTTGAAGTCTCGCCTTACAGCATGTACTGTACTTGAAGTGTGATTTTGAATTGCAGCCACTTAGTCACAGAAACATCTTCAGAGTCTGAACTACTATGTTTCTTTTTGGTTACACATCTCCTCGCCTGCCATGATGATTTTTTAAAAATCATTTTTATTTTGGGTCGATGATTCTTTCTTTTTTATGTAGTAAAACCTGGTTACTCTGTAATCACCAGTGATTTTACAGATGTTCCACAACATTTACAAGGTGGAGCTCAAACTATGAATAGAGAATATGAAGGTACATTACATTGCCCATGTTGGATGTTGGGAAGGGGGCACCATTTTTGGAGGTATGCGCTGTATTTACCTGCATATATTATTGTTTTGTTTGGCTAAAATGTTGCTTAAATTGTTTAGCTTTCACTTTACTGTGGTAATTCAAGACCTTGATGAGAATATGTGTCCATCATTCACCCTCACACAGTCCTTCACAGGCCCGTTTCTCAGTAACAGTAGCTCTGTTATTAGCAGCTTAGTGTCCTGACCAACATACATTCCTATCTTTCACATCTGGACCTACCTCAGGATGTCCACTGAGGTTGGCAGCCCTCTTTGACTAATCACTGGCATGCGTATGGGTGTTTGAGTCAGGATGTGTGATGATCACTGCAATCTGTTTGTGTGTGTGTGTACTCCATCCCTATACCGAGTGTGAGACATTACAGGGGGAACTGAAAGAGCCTGCTGTGAAGTCACATGCCCACACAATCACACAGCTCCTCCTCGAGGCTTCCTGGGGTCAGCAGCAGTGCTTTCCTGTTTTGTCGGCTTTGAGGAAGTAGGAGGATAAGTCTTGATGAAACACTGTAAGGACTTGACGTAGTTCTTTGAGGGGAGGCAGGTGGATAGGGGAATGAGGGGGTAGATGCAGGCAAGCTGGAGAGCACTGACACAGGTATGAAGGGAGGTAGTGTTTAGCAGAGGAGGTGCTGAGCCAAACACAGTTTTAGTTAAGATTTGGAGAGTTTGTTTAAGATGGATGGTTTGCTGCTTGTTTGATCCCAGTGAGAACACCTGTGGCTCCAGCAAGAAACACAAGATGATAATAAACTGTGCTGGGTTGCTAATCTCTCGGCTGTCTCCATGCTATTTCTAACTAAATACCTTTTGTTTATATATAACGGGTGAAATTTCTTCATATAAAGATATTAAATGCCAGGTTTATTCAGCTGGAGAGATCAGTGTGCTGCAAACAAAGTACTTGTCAAAACTCCAAACCCAAAAGCAAAATGACATTTTAGCTTAGTTTGCCGTAACTTCAAAGCAGCTAATATCAATATTTTTATGATGTATTAATGTATCACTCTCAAAAATGAAACATTTTCCATATAGTACAAAGGGAAGAGGGGAAGGTGGCAAAATTCATTTAGAGTGGTGACTGTAAGAGAAGACATGACAGATGTTATAATTATTTTAACAAAAGGTGTATATGATGCAATTTATGTCACTTGTTGCATGCACAACCAAGTGCAAGTGCTTTTAGAGATGGTCAGACAAAGCTTTTCACAATTTGGTAGGCAAGTATGAGATAACAGCAAGTCTTTGCTTAGTTTGTTCAGTTCAGATCCTTTCAAATCATCTCGATCTGTTCCACCTCCCTCTCCTCTCTGGATCTGTTTTCTCCATCTTCCCATGTCTTGTAGGAATCTGATGGTGATATTAATATGATAAAGACTAATTGCTTGCTTCCTCCTCCTCTGGGCTGTCATAAAAAACCCTGTGTAAACACAGCACAGTCCAGATCAGACGCTATGCAGATACCTGTCTTGTTCCCTGATTAACATCTCTGGCTTGTACTGTGTGGTGGAAACATTAGACCCAGCACTGTTTTGTTCATCCCAAAGAAATGCATGGGAGAGTGATGAGCACAAAGGCTCTTTAAAGTGAATTGCTGAAACATACATCACTGCAGTCATGCACGCACATACACACACACATACAGTACATGCACCTGAGGAAATCGCATGAATGCCAGATACACAAAAAATATGAACCACACATGCCATCAAATACAGACCCAATCACCTTTTGTGGGTCTGAAGTCCATCTGTGACAACAGCAGTGCTCTGTGTGATGACCATCCAGTAAGTCATACCTTCACAGTCTGGATCAAAGCTGGTCTGTTTTCTCTGTTAGGTTACAGAAAGTCAGTGAAACTAGTAATAATGTTTAAAATTATATTGGTTTATTTTCTATTTTTCTATTAAATATTCTTTGTTTTGCCAGGACTGTCTTCCTGCACATGGAAAAATTGTCTTCAAAGCTCAGTTCTCAAAGATGTGACTGTTGATATTTTTGCGCCTGGGCTGACCATTGCCTTTCTATACGGAGTTTGCATGTTCTTCCTGTGTCTGCGTGGGTTCCCTCTGGGTACCGGCCAGCCCTGTGATAGACTGGCAACCTGTCCAGGGTGTACCCCGCCTCTCGCCCCCTCCAGGATAAGCAGTATAAGTAATGGATGGATGGACATATTGGCCTGCTTTGCCAATCATTGAAAGGGAAACACCACTCAAGGGAGGAATTATTCTTCATGTCCCTGGACAAAGCATTGCTTAACATAAAAAGCTTTCCCAAAGCAGTTTAAACAAGGACTGATCTATGATGTCAATTAATGTATTTATAGCAATGTCCTTAAGGAAAGTTTTGCTTATTAGAATGTATTACAAAAGGCACAGGAGTTAAAAGTAATACACTGAAACTCTGAATGCGTGCCATTATCACCATATTTAATCAGCATCATGTTTCTGTGATGACGCTTGTGATTTCTAATGCGGTCTTGTCGTACAAACAATGTCTTTTCTTACTTGTTTTTTATAGTGTGGTGCTGCTACTTTACTTACGGAAACAATTTGACATGTTGGGAAATGTGCATGTTCACTTTCTGGTGAAGAGCTACTTGAGAAGATTGATGCCATCTGCATGTGTGTTAATTCACTATAAGGCTACAGCCAGCTGCTGGCTTAGCACAAAGACTGGAAACAGGGGGAACAGCTAGTCTGGCTTGGTCTAAAGTAACAAAATCTGCAGTTGCTAGGTGTGTGCGTGTGTGTTTGTGTGTGTGTGTGTGTGCGCGTGTGTTACAGTGGCAGCAGTGATAGCTTTGTATAACGATACCCCTGTGCACCTCAATACATGTGCACACACACACACACACCCCTTCTCTGTCACATATTTTTTCCACCCTATATAGCTATCCAAGTGGTAGAAGGTGCCAATAGCCTTAAAACCACAGGAAAATTGCATTTCAGATTCATAAATTCAATAGTAATATCAATACCAGCAGATTGGAGGCAGGGAGTGGGCTATTCTCCCAAAGATGGAGGAACCAAACTAAATGTAAAGATAATGAGTTTTCCACCTCAAATTGCATCTCGACTTACTAGACAAATATGCAGCTAAAATAAAGTTGCACTTGAACTTTACTTGGTCATTTCATTTTCAACGGGTTACTCCCGAGGGTGTCATTCAAATTACGCAGTGGTCAGTAAATAGGAGTGGTGAGGAAATGTACACAGAGCAGGCAGTTTGTGGCCAGATTAGTACTCTCACTTCTGAGGCTGAACGGTGACTTTGCTTTTGCAGCATCTATTTGTTTTTGTCTGAGATAGTGTGCATGGCTGCACATTCCCTGGCGCGCGCGCGCACACACACGCACACATGCAACACGTGAAACAAGCAGTAAGTTGGTTGGTGTTAGTGGTTGTCCTCATAACACAGTTTCATTGGTGGCATTTTTCTGAGGTTCTAAATCTGGTTCCATGTTTGTTGATGCAGAGGGTGGAATGGAATAGTGTGTGTGTGTGTGTGTGTGTGTGTAAGTGTGAGAGAGAGATCAATGGGGCTTATATGTCGCAGCTAGTATATATTTGAACATGTTATTGTTTTGATTTATGGGAACTTTTATGGATATTATTCCTTTTGTATGTCTTTCTCTTTCTTCCTGTTCATTGCGTCTCCATTTGTCTGTGTGTCTCTCTCAGCTCACTGCTTCAATCAGATGTGTGTGTTTTCAGCTCTTAAACAGGAGGGATAGCAAGAGAGGAATGACAAAGAAATCGACACACAGCTCTAGCCTTCTCCAGTTCAATACTGCGTGCCATTATATTTACCTGTGTTCCCGTTTACACTATAAATAAAAATTAACACTTTCACAGGTAACAAAGACCTTAAATCCCAGTACTAAAGTTCACACAACTAAATGATCTGTTTAACTCGCATACCTTGACATGAAGATGAAATATCTTTGGACTTTTTTTAAGAAATTGTCTGACATTTGGGGAAACCTGCATTTTTGCTTTCTTGCTAAGAGTTGCATGAGAAGATCAATACTACCCTCAAGAGGGACATCTCACTTCCCTTATTGCTGTTTGGAGGAGCAAGTATCGAGGAACAAGTTAGCTGCCTGGAGGAGACATGAGCGAGGGCACAAGAGAGCATCCTTGGTGGAAGTCTTCTATGGCCCATCCCACCCCTTCATTGGAAATCAATTAGTAACTTGATGGATCAAAAGAAAGGGAATCTAAAAATGTATTTCCTCGGTTTCTCTCTCTCACATTTTTTTCCATTCATGATCTATATCACTTACCCTGAAGAGGGTGACAGGGGGTCGAAGCCAATCCCAGTTGACACTAAGCGAGAGGTAGGATACACCCAGGACAGGTCGCCAGCCTATCACAGGGCTGACACTTAGAGACAGACAGCCACACACACGTACACTCGCTCCTATGGACATCTAGAGTCACCAGTCAACCTAAGATACATGCCTCTGGACTGTGGGAAGAAGCCAGAGTACCCAGGGAGAACCCACACAGGCACAGGGAGAACATGTACACTCCACACAGAAAGGCTCTGGGTCAGCTGGGACTCGAACCCGGAGCGTTCTTGCTGTGAGGGGACAGTGCTAATCACTGCTTCATATTAAGCATATAGATATGAGAGTGGCATTGATCTTCTTATCTGACTTTGAACAAGAACCTGAATTTCCTTTAAGTCAACTACTTGACATGTGAACTGACTTCTTACACACTCATTTTTAACCCACATCAACAGTTTTCTCTAACCTGAACTTCTCTTTTTGTGTCTGCACCAAACCAAACTTTAACTAGGACTGTGTCAGATTATAAAAGTGATTTGTAATGACTGTGAAGGACACTTACGAATCATGTTGACATCACGTGAGAGCATGCTTATTATAAGCAATGTTTTTTGTGCATGTTTAATTTTTAGGTCTTATATATTAATCTACACAAAGAAAGATTCACATTACAAGTTTGCATCAAAGGCTACATATTCTATGTATTCTTTACACTGACCAGCATGATAAAATAGTAATGAAATTACTTTTTCTAAAAATGAAAGATGTGTGTAGAATTCTGGCCCCAGCCCCTTGATATATACACACACACACACACACACAAACACACCAATTTTTCCTAAGTTCATAGGCCAGTACCCATATCTAATCCCAGGCCTTTAGTGAGACAAAGGGCTCTGTTCTGTCTATGGCCACCATGCTAATCTGCCCTCCAAACTATAAAGGCACTCCAGCCGACTGCTCCCTCCTTCTACAGGGATTATCATTCACTTATTGAACCGGCTCTTATGGGTTTGGAACAGTCAGAGAAAGCGTGAGAGAAGTGCAATTGCATACAGTTTATGGGAGCAAAAGGCACAGACCCACTTGAACTTATTTTCATTCACTGAAATAAAAGCGTGATTGAAATGTTAATATAGCAGAACAGCAGCCCCATATTCTCCTCTCAGATAATTTATAGAGAGAGAGAGAAACAGGGATTGTTAAAGAAAGACTGAGACAAGGTTGGAATGTGGGAACAGCCAGTAAAAGCACCCCATGTAATCGCCAGCATAATCCTTGTAAAATAACCCAGCTAAGGTGGTGTGTGTGTGTGTGTGTGTGTGTGTGTGTGTGCATGAATGTGTGTGTCCTTTCCCCATATTTATTTATCACACCAGTTTGGCTGTTAATTTTTCCATTGAAGTTTGTAATTTGAATTTGGAGTTGATTAACAGTCTATTCTGGTGTATACTAGCTACCTGTAATGCTTTTCCCATGATATTTTGCAGTGTCCCTCGCCGCACCCCTATCTCTCCCCCACATCTCATTCTTCAACTGTTTGAGTTAATTCCAGTCATGCCTTCATTCGTGTACAAAGCATACCAAAGCTGGTCATTTACATGGTGATACTTCTCTGCTGCAGCACGAGGACAGTCAAGGGTAAAATCACAAATCAACATTAGAAGCATGAGGCTAATCTCCATAAACTTAGGTAAATTAGTACTCAAGTCTTGCTCAAGGAACTGGCCTTAAATGAGATTTACAGCATTGCATAAACAAAAATATTTAATTTTGATCTTTGTTCCTCTTGCTTCCTGTTTGTATCACTGACCTTTGTACAGAGTAGGGCCAGTAAAAACAGCAGCATTACAATGTATTCACTCCTAAATGCACACACACACTAATACATCACACAGACCACACTAATACAGATCTTCCACTCTCAATTGTGAACATAAATAAATATCCCGATTGGAGCATTAATCATGCATGAATGCCCGCATGCACCACACCCCAGCGTTGTTTAGCAAATTAATTAGGCCAGTGTTCAATAGGCTCTTAGCTTTAATGAATAGAGCTATAGAAAAGAAGGAGGGACAGCAGGAGCGATCAGAGAAGCAATAGCAGCCCGAGAGAAATGAGCAGACTGGTTATCGCTCACTCTGGTTCTGCCGCAGAGGTTAGTGACCTTTCTGGGCAGACCAACACACATCGTGGCTAGAATATTTTTCTGATAATTCAGCAAATATCACTCTTTTGCATGGGAAAAAATAAAAACTCCTCAGTAAGCTGGAGAAATCTGTATGTATTTGTTTACAGATACACAACTCTGACCCATTTTCTATGGTTCTGTGGTTGTTGTGGGGTTAGCACAGTGAAATATGGCATGTTTACCACAAAAAAAATCTGAATATGAATGATAAAAGAGAATCTCACTCTTCCACAGATGTTTAATATTGTGGGACAGGGTTTTAGGGCTATGTAGAAAAAAAAAACATTATAAGCCCTTTTCAGACATGGGATATGTAACATTGCTGGCTTTATCAATATTTGCCCTAAGTGCAAGATTGTCATAAACTTGTTAACAAACAACCGCACTGTAGCCACACTGTTTTGTCTGTACTTCCATTTGGTGGTGTTCAGAAATGTACAGATTCACTGCAATGAAGCACTCATGATGACATTATTTTGTTTATATAGCTACATGTGTGTGTAATGTAACAGGACCATGTTCCACTCTGCTGTTGAATTCTGAATTGCCAAAGTTGGTTTATGTTTTCTCATGTTCATGGCAGCGTCACAGCCTTTCTCTGTACTGTCGGCTAATTTGTTTGTGTGAGCACCATTTTCTGATAGATTGTAGGGAGGCTGTACCGAGGAAGATGATTGATTGCAAGTTACAATGTAGCAACACAGCTTTGTGTGTTTACATTAGGCAGTGTTCAGAAATACACATGCTCTCTATTTTGAATCACCCTCTGATAGTTGTTGGACTGCATTTGTTTTGTGTTAATTACATTGCTTATACATCTACAGGTGTAATATACCATGACCTTGTTACTTTTTGCTGTTGACTGTTTAATTAGTGAATCATGTGCATGTTGCATCTGCCACAGTGACTAAAGACTTTTCTTTGATTGATTCCTTTTTAATGGTATATGTGCTATTTTCTCATTTATTATAGTGAGGCTAAATGTAGGAAGATGGTTGGTAGTCTGTTCTTTTTTTTTATTGAAACAAAGAAACATTAACAAAACAGTACCGAACATGGGAGACAAGACAACAGTTACATGACATTACAAAAGGATATAGAGTGTTTAACGAGGTTGTAGTGTGTGAAGTGTGGGTATTTCCAACTTATGCAGTCTATGAAATGCAAGAAAGGGAAAAGGAGGGGAAGTAAATTTAAAAAAAAAAAGTAACAATAATGATGACAACAGTACTATTAAAAAATCAGCTTGTTACATTTCTAGCGGTTGGTGGGAATGTGCGTGGCCTCAGCCCCAGGTATTTGGTAGTCTGTTCTTTGCCCAAGCAACTGTTTGCCCTTTTATAGTAATTGAATTATGGGATGAGGGCCCAGTAGTATGGTCTGCACCCTGGCCCAGTGCTATGTTGTTCCAGATTGGCTATGTGTCTGGTTTTCCTGAATAAAATCATGATTATCTTATCTCGGCTCGCTCTGTGACAGCAGACTTTTCACTTTGTGTGGTAACTTTTAGCTCATGCCAGTTTGTTTCAAGCATATCCTCAGCCGTAAAATGTCTTAGTATTATTAGTATTAGTCTGCCAACACTGTCCAAATGTGTATTGCTATGAGGGGAAAAAACATTAATTTTGTCACTCGAGTTCTTTTTCTTTCATTTCCATTTAGGATAGATATGCTTAGAGTTTTTGGCACTGTAAATGTGGTACAGATGGTATAATGTACATTGTGGTTTGATGGAGTTATTACACTGAGAAGAAGCAAAAGCAAAAGATGTCACTCCAATGATTGGGAAGTTTCTTCTTTGGATGCAGTATGTCAGAAGTAATGGAAAAAGCTGTTGAAAATTTCTCAGAAATGGATTCCGTGTCAAAACTCTGCTGGCTGACTGTCTCTCTCTGCTTAAATTTGACTTTTTGTTTCTGCAGCTGGCCTGTTCTAGCCGTCACTGTCCTGTTTGGAACCTTTATGTCTCCATCTCATTTTCTCTTTCATTGTGAGGAGCATTGATTACTGTGCTGCGGATTCACTGTGGATGTCCTACACCACAGTGACGTAAGAAGCTATAATATGACACACACTCCCGCTCACATTGAGACACTCAACAACAGTTACGATCCAAGTGGTGATTGGTGATTGGTGATCCTTCATCACATTTCTGTCATCCATCTGACACCACAGGTCAGTGCCTGTGTCTCGCATGCAGAGAGAAATCGTGCAAAGACTACTCCACTAATGTTCAGGGACTTTACATCTCTTTCCAGCACTATGCATCACCTACGTGTAATTCATCCCTGATGAGAACAAACCCCTGATCAAATATCCCCTCAACATTCAATTGGTTTTACTTTGTGTTTTGGCTTCATCCCTTGCTGATAAATTGTGGCTCTTGCTCCATAATTCTAATTTTCTGGAAAGAAAAATTCCCAATATTCAGTCTTTTAAAAGCATTTGCTGAGTACTTGGCTCATGATGCCTGTGAGTGACGGGGAGTGGGCCTACTTATATACAAGGCACTTTATGTGCTGATCCATGTATTAAATTTGTCTGAAAAAGCATTTGACAGGACCTGTGTGTGTGCGAGGGAGTGCTCCAATGTCCATTTTACATGTGGGCATACTTTCATGATCTATGTGTGTATCTGTAGTGCATTATTGTCTGTGTGTGTGTGTAATGTCAGGCTGATATGAGGTTTACATTGGTTTTGTTTGATGACTCCATCAGAGGCCTCTCTCTTCCTACTTCAACACTGCTGTTTGATCTGCACCAATGTGGTCCTGATCACTCCGCCTTTGTTTACTTTCAAAGACACTTTTCATTTTTCCTTGTTTCTCTAACCCTCGCTCACCCACTCTCTTTCACTTTTGCTCTGCCTCTCTCTCTTTCTCTGTGTATTTGACGGTGTGTGTCTGTGTGTGTGTGTGCAGGTTCTTTTGTTCTCTGAGCAGACATGTCAGAATAAAATACAGAAAATCAGAGATGTTTTACATCTGTACAGTGATTCCATGTTCTGGATTTTATTCTTTTTTTGAGGAATTTCCCTTTTACTGAAATTGAGCAAAAGCTCACTTCTGCTCTTGACATTTTTGTGAGACCCTGGTTGCAGGTTATGATTATGATTTGAAAGCAAACACTCCACATGCTTCAATCCCTTGTTGAGTCTCACTGCCTGTGATTAGTCCACAGAGGATGGACAATGTCCAAGGTTTGTAGTCATCTCTGTCCAGTTTTGAGTTCAATTGTGTTTACACATACATTACAGTATTTACCCCCCTTCATCTCTCTTCTTGGCTTATGCATCGTGTTTTTAATTGCATGCGCTTTCTTTTTAATTGGCTCTGAGAGCTCGATGCACTGCAACTTAAGAAAACACAACCAAAACACAAGCAAATTATAGAAATAAGTTCACTGATTTGACAACACAAGACCAGCATTTAGAGGAAACACTGCAAAGTGAGAAAACATGGCTGCAAACTCAGAAAACACATCTGAATATGCAGTAGTAAACACGGTCAGGTTGGCAGCAGGTATTTGGATTTACAGTATACCTCAATCATGTGAAAAGAAACTTGGTTGTAGGTAATGTAGTTAATTTTCCAGCACTGCTGATGCACAGTCAATTTCAGCTATATGAGTCACCATGGCAACAGCATGTCCCTGTGTCTCATCTATGTTCATTGCTTTTTTGTGTCCTCTTGTTGTCTGTGCTACTTACAGTGTGTCTGTGTTCCTGTAATTACAAACGATTCTGTATTTGGTTGTGTTTTTACAGTTTATGTCTGCAATCTGGTGTGGTTCTTGCTGCAGTTTTTTTTGTAAATGCTACACAGTTTGTCAGATTGGTGAAAATGTTTTCTTTAAAGTTGATGTGAGTCAAAATCTTACGACCACCAAGGAAGGACGTATACTATACTTCTGACTCCTGAAACTGTCAGCCTGTGTCCTGTGGAGGCTTTGGCCACTAGAAGCACTATAGAGCAGTGTTTTAACAACAAGAAGAAAATGCATTAAACATGTTTGTCAGACCTTAAGGACTGACACGTTTTGTTTTGGCAAGAAAGGAAAATTTAAACCTAACTTTAGTTTGTTTGCAAGGCAAGCTCACAGGGCAGTTTTAAATCCTTAGTCATAGTAGAAAGTGACATAATGTAGCAGAATTCCTTTTTGCATTCTTGTGAAAGAGTCAGTGGCACACTGGGTGTGGCTACTCAGAGGCAAAATAATACAAAGTAGAAAGCTCTGTTGGTGTCATTCTGCATTAAATAGCATAATGGTTATATAAAATATGGATGTGATGTTGCAATAAAGCAACAATAGTAATATATTAGATTCCTCCATTTCTTATTTCTTTCTGTTACCTCAACACTGTCAAGAGGATTTGATATTTTGTTAAAGGCTGCAGTCAATGTATACAAATGAATTGATTTTGACATAAAATGTTGTTATAAATTATCTAGAACATCCCAGAGCAGCTCTCTGTAGGCCACCTGCAGATCCCCCACAGGGACCCGGTGTTGGATGGATATGTGACTCACTTACCTGATTCACATTGCTCTCTCAAGCACATCTGTATGTTCACCGAACCTCAGTGTTCATCGCTCCATCTACCCCTCCTTTTTAGAGAATTGCATGTGAGACTTACATAGCTAAGATCCATTAATACTGAGAGCTGCAGCCACATATTAACATTCCTCTTACCAACACAGATTAATGTGGCACTGCTAATCATTTATCTTCCAGTAATGCCTTTCTTACTCCACCCAACTCTGCGGGATGCTCCATGTTCCAATTGCAAAAAACCCATGAAAAACAGTGTGAGAATTAACAATGCATAACAGGGAGAGGATATAAAACGGATGAGAGAATGAAGACCACCTACAGACAAAACCCAGTGGAAGGTTTGAATGAGAAAACAGTGTGAGAGTGTTTATAGTGTTATAATCACGCAGGCATTTTCAGCCGCTCATACATGAACTAATGTTACTGAGTCTTCTCTCTTTGCTCCTGATTACATGTCTCGGCACCATGTCAACCATGGTTGTTTATGTGGGTGGACGACTTCAGTCCTGACTTCAGGTTGGGTTCAGTTCTGAATCTCTTGCCACAGTTGTACATGTTTGATTGCACAGGTTTTAATTTCATTTCATTTCCCCCACTGTTAAAACTGTTGAAATTCTTGTTTAAGCTTTAAAAATACTTTCCATCTGTGATAGAATCTATGTGGTCCAAAATTAAGAAGTCACTGCGTAATTAAGTAATTTTACTGAGTCAGAGTTTACACTCTCCAATGTTTAAATCATCACTGTCGATCATCTTACCACATTTCTGTAATGAAAACCACACAGTGGAGGACTGAGCGCTGATCAGATGGGATATAATTAGGTCATTGGAGTTTCAGATAATTAAAGTAGGCATTGCTGCTGTCGCCCCATGTTTCAGGGTCCTGTGGGACAGAAACAGACCTGTTAAACTTTATTAGACTGAGCAGGCTTCTTGAGACCACAGCACACCGAGTGTGGAAGAAAGTCCCACAAACAGACCATAAACACAACAACAACAGCTTATTGCCTCTGTGTGTGCAGGAATGAATGGATGACAGGATGGATGGATGAATGAATGAATGAATGGTCTGTTTTCTGCTCCTGTCATGGATGGAGATAACAGTTTGCGTGGTGATGTTGATAACATATAAAGTTTAATCTTTGCAGTTTTCAGCTGCAGATGTTTCAGACTCCAGGTCTGCTCTGGTTGTTGCTAAGTAACTTGATGTGATTAAATTCCTGCAGGCTTGTAACATGTTGGTTATGACAGTACTGTGTAGAACATACTTTAACACTGAACCTCTGATGTTAAGGAAGTACTTATTTTAACCCAAACTATAATCTTTTCCTAAACCTAACCAAAGCGTGACTGCTCCACAACCTAGTTGTGTGTTTCTTATTGTTACCATGACTACAAAGTTGTGGTATGACTGCCTCTGGTAGACTGGGTTGTATCTGGGGGTAGGGACAAACCATGTATATTGTTTAGGACTATTTTACAGCAGATCTAAAGCAGTGTAGCTCTGCTACATGTCTCAACTATCTTTAGCAAAGAACACACTAAAGGGAGCATCTTTTACCTTTATTTACTGAGAATGGCCTATATCGTGGGTTTGGCTCTAAGTCACTATAAACGTTGCACTGTAAAATAGGACATGTTGGTGGACAGCAAATTCTGTGTCTGTGAATATTTTTCCAGTACATTCAATATCAACATATTTGCGACTTGACAAACAATATAAAACATTTCCTCATCATCTTGATAGAAAACATCTGTTTTGCTCAATTTATGAAAAAATGCATTTGCTGTTGAAAATGAGTTCAATATAAATGTCCTCTCAACAAGACAGGGTTGTATGAGGCAACAAAGGGCGCTGTGGGGTATTGTTAAGAGGAGATTATTCGACACTTGTCAGGACTGATTGTCTGGAGTTGCCTCACTTTGTAATCATCGTTATTTTAAAAAAGCATCTTTGTTTTCATGATGGCACAATTCGGTCTTCACAAACCCCATTATTAAAAAAATCCATTTCCACCACGGATCTTTAACAGAATAGAAGGATCAAATTATCCTTCACAGTCAGCTGTTGTGAGGAAATTTGAAGTACATTCACAGTGACATACAGAACAGCAACTAAAAGGGATTCATCAGAAACAGTTCTTGTGGTGAGCCATCTGTCAGGATCTGGCTCGTCGTCGGTACTGATGTGGGCTGTAACAACATCGCTGTGTGATCACTGTCCTGATTAACTGCTGCATCTATCACTGAGTGTTTAGATGGAACGAACAGCCCTGCTGAAGGATGTGAGGTCACTCCCCTGTACAGGCGCTGAGAAGATCGGAACATACAACGCACACAAGTTTGTTTTCATTCGTCGTGGTGACTTTACATTGACCTGCATTCATTTCCTGGAGACTTACCCAAACCTTAAACCAAGTCCATTTCCCAAAATTCACTGTGGTGGGGACCAACATGTCCCCACAATGCGAGTGTGTAAACAGGTTTTGGACCCCATGAGCAATGTGAGCAATGCCAGGCACACACACACCTCTTACTAATACTACATATTACTATTGCATGGATACTATTACAGTGTTGTAATTAGAGAAATGTTCTTTGACAACATGACAAATGATACTATTTGCTTGTTTTTCTGCTACTAGATGAAAAAAAAATCACAGTTTACAAAATCTTTCCCGACAAAGAACAAACAGATTGCAAGTGTTGTAAAAGAGTTAATGTAAACTTTTAGATGTTGATATCAGATATAAAGTGTATTGTTAATGAAGATGTTGCAGTTTGGGAGACTGGCACTCTGTCTGTGTGTATCTGTTTAGGACAGTAAGCTGTGTGGAATCAGCAGCAGCAGGTGGAGACCTGAAGGTCTGCAGCCTTTTGGAGCGGACAAGTCACCAGAGGTCCAGATTGATGGCTCCACTCACTTCCTCTGATCTGGGAGTAATCATTCCCGTTGATTTGGAAACATTGTGTCATAGACATTTCACTCTGTCTTTGTTAATTCTTTGTAGAGTACTTGTGTTCGTATTTTCTGTGTGATTATGTCTTTGCTGTTGAGTCTGAGAAACATGACAATCATTTGCTCTTGATACATTGTTTTCTGTCAAACCTGCAAGTGAAGTTTGTTTTCGTCTTTCTTCGCCATGTCTGTCTCTGTCTCTCTTTATTTCTCCTTCTTGTCCTTTCTGTCTTTCGGTCTCTGTGTTTCTATCTCTTAATTGTTTCCAGAGTGTTTGTTTGGAAATTTGTTGAGTCTTCCATCACACACAACCAGGATTGCAGCCAAGGCATTACCCTCCATATAAACACACACACACACACACACACACACACAGACAGAGAGAAAATACCATGTTAGATCCTTTGATTCCACCCTGGTGATTTATTCACCGTGTCAGTGTATGGTGTGTGTGTGTGTGTGTGTGTGTGTGTGTATTCTGCTGAACACACCAGTCTGTTTAGGCATGTACAGTATATAAAAGGAGAATAACGAGGATCCTAATCTGGAATGTATATAATTAATTTTTTCTGCAGACACACACATAGACACAAACTCCAGATCCTGATGTTTTTGTTTGTGTTGTCATGGTGATGCCACTTGCTCTTTGTGTCTCAGCAACAGCAGCGAGAAAGGTAAGAGCACCACCCTTCCCTTTCCTCCCCCACCCAAAATCTCCTCCTATTTTTTTACAACCAGACTTTCTTACTTTCTTACCTTTAGGGCTTTTTATTATCTCTTTCCAACTGTGAACTTCCTTCCCTCCTCCTGTTGTGTTTCACCGAGGCAGTAGGTCAACAGGTCACGTCATACTCTGTTAGTGGGAACTCAGTTTCCCATCATCCACTTCACATTGAGCTGAACCTGTCCTCATGTTGTGGTGAGATTAAAAACTGCTGCGAGAGATGAGACCTGACAGATGAGAAAGGAGACATAAGAAGTAGGGAATGGTGGTGGAGAAAGAGAGGGAGGGCAGAAGGGGAGGGGTGTGAGAGAAGGGACGGATAACAAGGTGCTTTCCCAAATAGGCTTGAATTCATTGTTTGAAAAACATGTGAGCAAAGTCGGTTTTGGGGAGAAAAGACAAGCTCATACAGTAGTACTTTACAAACACACACATACACACAGAGTCCACTTATAGCCATCTATGAAGTCAGACAACATGTAGCAGAAAATCCAAACCAGTGATGTAAATGAAAATGGCAAGGTTTTATTGCCTTTGCATGTTTGTGTGGGTTTGTGTGTATATGTATGGACACAGCTGACTGCGTATGTGTTTTAAAAATAGCTTTATAAGCACACACATATTTCAACAAAAAATTTTTTGATCAGTGACAAAAAAGTGAAGCTTAAGTGAGTGTTTCCTTTAATGAGGCTGACAGATAACGCCCTCTGATAGGTGAGGACATGGCTGCTTGGGAAAGCTAATTGGTTAATGGTGTTTTTCTCCTGACCTTTCATCAGCCCCCCCTTTCCTCACATGCTTTCAGTTGAGAAATGATCCACAACCTCAAATTTTTGGACCCTTTCTTCCTCACCCCCGATCAGCCACCACTTTTCCTGACTTGTATTTTTATTTTGCTTTTTTTTTTTTGTCTGTAAAGGGGAATACCAAATTTTGTCGCAGCCGTGAAGAGAAAATTGTCTGTCCATTGAGGTTTCATTAAAAAACAAGAACTGGCTTTTGTACCCTAGTATAGATTAATTAATTATGTGAGAAATCAAATCAAATCAAATTTATTTACATAGCACTTTAAAAACATCCAGACCAAAGTACTTTACATGGCAAAATAAAACAACAGTAAATGAGTAAAATATAATAAATAAAATCAGTGCAAAAAATAAAACTGCACAATAACTCAGACACATACATTCAATAATTCAAAATTAAAAGGAATGCATCAAGCCCTACTGTGTATTAAGGGTAAAATAAATATGTTTTAAGCAATGATTTAAAAGTAATGAGGTCAGTAGCTGATCTAACATTAAAAGGTAGACTATTCCACAATTTAGGGGCTGCAACAGTAAAAGCATGGTCACCCCAGCGTTTATATCTGGCCCTAGGAACCTGACTTGAAGACCTGAGGGACCTTGTAGGTTTGTGCCAATGCACTAATTCAGTGATGTAAGATGGAGCCAAACCATTAAGAGCCTTAAAAAATGAAAATCAGCAGCTTAAAATCAATTCTAAAATGGGCTGGAAGCCAGTACCAGGGTTATATGCTCTTTTCTGGCACAGTGCAAGGAGGAGGAGTGGTGTCTCACACAAGGAGTATAGATGGTAGGTAGTAGCAGCAGAGTACCTAGTTTCAGGTTTAGGGCAGAGCCAGTGGAAAGAAGCCAGTACCGAGGTTATATGCTCGAATTTCCTAGTACTTGTCAAAAGATGAGCAGCAGCATTTTGCACCATTTGGAGACAAGTAAGGGAGGATTGGTTAACACCATAGTATAAAGCATTGCAATAATCAAGTCAAAAAGTGATAAAGGCATGGACTGCAATCTCAAAATCATTAAAAGAAAGGAATAAGTTGACCTTGCTTAACAGCCTCAGGTGGAAGAAGCTAGATTTCACAACTGAGTGTCAGGATTGGCGTGTATAGATGCCAAACAGAGGTTGTGGTGAACTCAATTATAAAACCAGACGAACTGAGGTAGAGAAAAGTTCTTTACTAAAGTCCAGGATCACAATCAGGTCAATAAGACAGTCCAGGGTCAGCGCCGGTAAACAGGTATAGCCAGGAGATCCAAACTCGAGAGGTCAAGGGGGACTAAATCAGAAGGTTGGTACACTGCAGGCAATCAGAATCTGGGAGGGCATAGGCAAAACACGGTGGTCAAAAACAGTAATGCAAGGTCAGAAACAGAGAGTCAGGCAAGGTATAAATGCTGGAGAGTCAGAGCTGGAGCGGCATCCCTAGTCAACAGGATATCGTTACTGATTTTTAATAATGCAGACTCAGTACTATGTGTTGATTTAAAACCAGACTGAAATTGCTCCTCAGTGCCATTATCTGTCAAAAAAGACTGGAGTTGGATACAGTTGACTTCAGTTGTCGAACTAGACATAAAAGATAATTTAGACACTGGTCTAAAATTAGAGAACACTAAAGGGTCAAGATTTGGCTTTTTGAGAAGAGGCTGGGCAATTGCTTTTAAAAGCATCTGTAACTGAGCCTGTTCTTAAACATAAATTAATTAGAGCCATAAAGCTAGGCCCAACAGAGTCAAAAACATCCTTAAACAATCTAGTTGGCAAACAATCCAAAGAACAGTGAGAAGCTTTCATGTGGTGAACCAGTTCAGATAGCATAGTCAGAGAGACAATCCCAGAAATGGCGGAGAGAAACGTGAAGTTTATCTTTCTTCCATTTGCGTTCAGCTTGCCGACTTCTTTGTCTAAGTGCTCAAGTAGAGTCGTTTAGCCAGGGCACTGCTTGCAACTTTGCTGGTCTGCGTCGAAGGGGGCAATAGAATCCAATATGTCCTGGCAAGTTGCAGTTAATGAGTTTTAACAATTCCTCAGGATTCATAAAGGAGGAGACATCATTCATCAAATACAGACCAGAGTTTTTAAAATGAATAGAAAACTCTCCTGCTGTAGAGGAAGTGACAGTACGTCTAAAAGCAGCAGGAAAAAAAGGTTTGTCTACCAGTGACAGAGCAGCAACATTGAATAAAGCAGGCAAGTGATCAGGAAACTGAGAGTCACATATTTCGGTAATGAAAACAGGCAGTCCATGAAAGATCACAAGGTCCAGTGTGTGTCCGAGCTCATGTGTAGGGCCATGCACCGACTGAGTTAGTTAAGAGTCAATAATATTTAAAAAGTCTTTGGCCAAAGGGTCATCAGGATAACGGATGTGAATATTAAAATCACTGAGTATTAAAAGCTTGTCAAGCTTTGGCAGGTTAATACCCAAGAGGTCAGAAAACTCCTGAATAAAACCCTTGTTGAATTTAGGCGGACGATAAACCACTGCATACAGCAGCGGATAAGAGAGCTCCACCACAAACAGCTGTAGCTCGAAGGTGGAGTAGGAGTCCACTGTGAGCTGCCGACATTTAAAACTGTTTTTAAAAACTGACGCCAGGCCACCGCCCCTGCCTGATGAGCACAGGGAGCTAAAGAAGGAGTAATCCAGTGGGAGACGTTCAGAAAATGCATAATACTCACCTTCCTTTAGCCAGGTCTCGGTCAGCAACATAAAATCCAGTTCCCGCAATTTAAAAAAGTCACTGTTAGGTAATTTCTTACTCAGGTAGATATTGATTAGATACTTGTTGTATAGGAATGTTTAGTGTAGCCAGGATGTCTAGCTCAGGCTGCTAAATGCTCAGTTCATTGTCAGGAGTTCTGCAGGCTGCATCTAGGCCAAGGTCAACTAGATTGAAGAGTCTGCAGGCAGGATGAATATTGCTAGTAGCATGATATGTTCAGCTGTAATCTTAATCATAATATCTTCCGAGGCTTAATGTCCGGACATGTCCCTGAACGTCCTGTATGTTTTTAGATTCACACCACATGATCAACACTCACACACACATTGATTTTCTCCATGTTTTGACTACTGCTACGGCCAGCTGTGAAGCTGGCATATCAGGTGAGGTCACGGTTGACGTTCCTGTGTAGCATGGGCTAGCCCAACCAAGGGATAAAATTGGATAGGCATGAGGGTTCAGGGTCTTTTATCCTCCATGCTACCTGCGCGCAGGTTTGGGGGTGGAAGATGCCTGGACGTGTAATGTTAATTTTACCTGTGATCCTTTGAATAAACCAGCACGGTTATTTTTTATATATCCAAGTGGTCCGCCTCGTCTCTCTGAGTTCCTGGTTAGAAGAACTGGGTAATATTTTACATCACTTAGAATAAACGTCTTGTTAGCCAGAGATCTGGCGTTAATCAAACCCATCCGGATTGATGAAGCAGAGTTCGGCGGCTGGGAAGACCATCTCAGTGATCGGAGGTTGAACCAGTTTACACCTCTTCTCGGGCGTCATGGAATTGGCGCTGAGGAGTTCAGACCAATGGGCCGAAGGTAAGCATAAGTGAAGCCAGTGGGAGCGGAATGCCAAAGGGCCTTGAGCCTGGCTGCCACTCCTCCCCTCTTCCCTCGTCTTTTAGGCCGCTTTCTTCATGTGCAAATGGGAGTAGGGATGGTGAAGGTACATGCTGGTACCTTTGCCAGTGGCAGTGGGAGATGAACCCAGCCGAATTCACTGGGTCACTTTTCCCTGGACAATCGAATGTTAAGAAGGGCTGTGAGATCATAGATTAGTACAGCCAATACATTCCGGTATAACAATCAGCAAAAACAGGGTTAAAAGTAACACAACGGTGCCATCTTGGTCGTAAACATTCCAAATATGAAGAAGAACCTAATGTTCTTAAAGTTTTATTTGGATCAGTTGTTTTTGGATCAGCTAGCCCACATGTGTGAAGCTTTCAAACTCAGTTGTATGTGATAATTGACAGCTGTTGTTTTATCCTTTAACTTCTATAAATACCAAACACCTTTCTCTCTCTCTCAGCTAAATTAAAACATTGTCTTTGTTCACTTTCATATCCAGTATTTCACTGTTGTGTCATTGCTGCCTTTGTGTCATAGAGCCTAAATGGATCTCAGTTAACTTCTGGTAACTATAGTAACAATGCACTTGTTTTGTCATCCGACACTGTAACTTCAAACATAATTACTGTAACAAGAAAGGAACAGTATACAATTTTCAATTTTCTTCTAGAATGAATGGACATAATTTCAAAATATAATTAAATGAAATACAAAACCAAAACCACGATGACCCAATGGGTGTCCTACCTTATAGCCAGACCAGAACACTGAAATGGGACTCTTGTGCAAAACCTGAATTATGTGCAATGCTCTTCTTTGTATTGTTCACTGTCTGCTTTTTTGAAATGCCCTTCTTTCCACAGTATCCGCGAATGGTTGAAGGTGTCCAATAGAGTTTTCTTGTAAAGAAACAAAAGTTATGTTTACCTACTAACTGACTGATTCACCTACCTACTGAACAACCAAGCGAATGAGCAACCTGCCTACCTATCTGACTGACTCTCGATCATGTCAGTCTTTCAAAAAGTGTTAAACTGTCCAGAAAAGACCGTAATATTATCAGTGAAACTGCAATGGAATTCTACATTTTATTCAATCAAGACAGTGTCAGATCTGCAGCTGCCATGGGACTAAAGGTAGAGCTCAAAGACCCTCCCGTAATTCTGCGGATGATATTTGAAAATTGCCTCAAACTTAAGGCTAAAGATGACTCACTGTAAGAGCACGACTCTCAAGAGGAGCCGAGATGAAAACTTGGAAAGTGTTTTACAGTAACATTATTGAAGACCAGAGATGCTGAGAGATGGGGATTTCTCAAAGGTCCTTTGAGGATACTGTGCTTTTACTTTAACCTGTAATCAAAGGTACTTATATCAGAACATAGGCTCACCCTGGAAAGCAATCATGGATTATGAAGGGAGATTCTGTAAAGGGAGATTCTGAAAAAAAAAAATCTATTTGCATATCTTAATTTGCTTGTAATCTGTCAGGTTACTAAAGAAATACCACATTCAAATTGTAGAAATTTTAGAGGTATAAAACATCTCAAGCTGAAGAGATTTAGTTGGTGTGTTAGCGCATGTGTGTTTGTATATATCCATGCATGAATCCCATTAAGGGCGTGTGTGGCGGAGCCTTTGAGCTATGCATATTCACAGGCAGCTATAAGAGCTTATGAATGTGTTGAAAGTGATTTTCAATGGCCACATTCTGAATCATGCCCAGTAAATGAGCTCATTCAGAAGCATCTGTTGCCTGACGCTGTTGCTGCCAAAAGTGTGCATGTGTGTGTGTGTGTGTGTGTGTGTGTGTGTGTGTGTGGGAGAGTTTGTGTGTTCTACTATATATTGTTTTCATTTTGCCAAAACATGGGGAGCGTTCTGTGTAAGTAGATGTGTACCAAGAGGAGCCTGAAACCCTGTAGGATCCTCTTATCTGTGCTGTGTGTGTGTGTGTGTAGGAGACTTCCTGCATTGCAGAGGTTCGAAGCAAATGTCACTTTATGATTTAGTGAAACTGCCAGTTCTCTATTCACATAAAGTGTGTGAGTGTGTGTGTTTGCATGCATCAAAAGAAGAGGATATGAAAGGTGAATGTCATTCTTTGATGTAAAGCTTCCCGCTGTTACACTTCAGCTTCAATCAACATCTTGACTGCAACACTCTCTAATACACACGCGCACACACAAACACAGCAGCATAGCCACTGTTTCACATTAAAGGCTTCACAATGAGAATTTAAATCGAAGAGACAAAGAGGAGTCTGAAAAAAAAACACAACTTTAGATCGATGGTGGTGCAGCGATGATCATCCTGCTCACCTGTTTATCTCGCTACAGGTGACTATATTTGTGTTTGTGTGTGTATGTACAGTATGTGTGTGTATATTGAAATGTTAGCTTATGTCTTGGTGTAGCTGCGGCAGGAACGTTACTTGAGTGCAAGCGTGCATGTGATCATTTACATGATCACACAGTGAATTTGGCAACAGACCACCAGTCTACCATCTGCTACTAACTGTGCATTCAGAAGTCCATGCACCCACACACACACACACACACACTCAGACCTGTCAGTCTGTTCTGTTTTGTGTGTGTGCAGGGCTTCAATACACCATGCTGACTTGTTGGATTAATTGTGTGATTTGAGTTGGTTCCTGATTTGCGGTGAGGCAGCTTTTTCCAAAGGGTGGAAACCATCATTAAATCTGACATCAGCCCCCAGACACACACTTAGACTTGCTCTCAAACACACACTCTCTCTCTCCCTCTCTTAACAATGCAGCCACTGCATAGCATAACATTAAAAATGAGGAGCCTTGTACATTTCCACTATTTTGAAATTAGCAGAAAGTTATATATGAATACGATATATATAAGTGTGTTTGTGTGTGTGTCTTCTTAGCAAGGGTGTCATAATAGCCCCCTGCTGTTCAGACCTCAATTAACCCCATGCACAGCAGAGAGACGGAGCAGGAAGGAATGCAGAGGGAGGGAAAGATAAAGGAAGTGATTGCATGGTGGTGGCAGAGGAGTGATAGACTAGGAAACATGGGTTTTATGATTGGTGACTTTCTCTCTCTCGTCGTATTCTTCCTGTGTGCTCTTTCATCCGTCCATCTACACTCTCGCCCGAGACCCCCCCCACCCCCACCCCCCGTCAGTCCCAGAGGCGCCTGGGGGCAGATGGCGAAACTGAATTCAGGAGTGGGACTTGGACAATGGCAGGTTGAACGAGCTTTACAAAGCCTTAGCATTGAGTGGACGGCCTATGAAAGCCGCTAGCCTCAAGGCTTGCTAAAATACTTACAATTCAGACACACATACATATACAAACTGAGGAGGAGAGGGAGCAAAGGAGCACTTTCTTCTTTATATTAGTAATAATAGCTTTAAAATTGAGGGCATCTCACAAAAAGTAGCTCAAGACAATCTGAGTAAATCTGGCCCACAGCCTGTGGCTTGTGTGTTAATGTGACCCTATAGATGTCAGTGACATAGATGGAGTTAGAGAGGAAAGTGACTGTGAGTGACCACAAGCAAGAGTCCACACATTTCTGTGCCAGTTAAAACCCGCTAGTGTCCGTTTATGGATGCGACAGCCTCATTCTGTTTCAACTTTGCTCGGAGCCTTTGTTTGATCTGTCCTTTCTCATAAAGTTGATAGAGAGAAAGTAATGAACTTTTATACTATTAGCTACCCTGGCATCCTTCTCCTGCCCTCAGCAGTCATGCCAATAAAACATATTTGAGCTGAGGACAGCAAACACAAGAAGAGACAGACAGGAACAAACACACACACACACACACACACATGTGAATCTACTCAGTGGCAACTTCAGTGTACAGGCATGTTACTTGCAAACACATACAGGCATTTGTGAATTAAATACATGCACAAATACACACACACACACACACACACACACACACACACACACACACTGACACCAAGGGGAGACAAGGGTCAGACAGGACTGATTGTCTCTTCCAGTTACTGCAGAAAGTGTATTGATTTTTCCCACACTCTTCTTTCTACACACCTCCCTTTCACTCTCTCACCTCCTCTGTTTCTCTCTCTCTCTCTCCAAAAGACCTTTCATATTTTTCTTTCCCTCCTTTCTCTCCTCTCTTTGTCTCCTCTCTTTTTCTTTCTAAACTCTTCTGTTGTTCCTTTCTCCCTCCATCCATCCCACTCTCCCTCTGTTTTCTGTCTTATTCCAGGCTCTTGTTCTGGACTCTCCTTAGTATTGAACGGGACTTACCCTCACACTCAGGGTAACTCGGAAATTTTGATTTCTCTACAACGCAGTGAAATACATCTCCAAACGTGCTTTGGATACACACATTTAGAATGAAACCATTTTGTTATTGCATGATTTACTCGTACTCCTTATATACTCGACTCTAACAGGATGCAGGGCTTCTCGCTTCATCCCTCACATCGGACAGAAAACAGCCTTCACATATAAAACTCCATCTGTAACAAAACTCCTGCCCTTGTCAGGGGATCATACACTGTGTCAGTATTTAAGACCCATTTCTTCAGCACGGCTTACAACCTACTATAACTCACTCACTCACCTCCCCTGCTGTAGCACCGCTTGGTGCTTGCTTATCAAGCTGCTGTCCTGTTTCACTGCGCTCTCTTTCTCCAGCTTTTGTTGATTTTGTTTTTGTTCTTTGGTGCTTTAGCATGAACAAATCCTCTGACAAAGTTCTATGTTATGAGTGTGATCAGAGCAGAATAGATGGTGTATCTCCAGCATGGACACTGTCACTAAAGTATTGTGTGTGTGTGTGTGTGTGTGTGCGTGTGTGTGTGTGTGTGTGTGTGTGCGTGCCTGGTAATACATTGTGTCACACTCACATTGTGGGAACTTGGCCTGGTAAATCATTGAATTTTAAAGTGACAGTTTGGTTTAACTTTTGGACTAGAGTCAGACAAGTAGTGGTTATGGTTAAGGATAGGGTACATATCCAGGGAATGAATGTAAATCACGGTAAAGTCACCACCAAAGAATGAAAACATACGTGTATGTGAATATGAGAGCATGTCAGAAAGCAGTGTTTATGGCAATAGTTATTAATACCATGTGGCTTTTCTATGATTCATCATGCAAGAAAAACAGTGGAGGAAGGGAGATAAGAGACACAAAGACAATAAAATTTGATTTTTTTTTCTTTGTTTTCTCTTATTCAGCTTACTGGAAAAACAGTGGAAAAAAACAGCAAGCAAAAGAAGAGAAGAGTACTGTAGGAATATCCATTGGTCTTTAGCTGTAATCTTTTTTGTCTGCTTGTACTTGCTCACGCTCACCCAGAATGCATCTTCCCCAATTTGGCGAGACAAGGGATATATTCTATTTCCATCCTAATCTCATTTTGGGTTCAGCAATGTGTTCAGACAGATGTTTAATCTGTTGTCACAACAATGCACCTCGACAAGCCAGTTCCACACAATGCACAATTAGTTTCACACACATGTTTATCTTATACTTACAGGCTATTTTAGGATAATGGTGCTTGAGTTGTTTTGGTTTGCATCCATGGAAAAGCCGCAGTCAGAGTTACTTAAACACACAAACATGGGGGGATAATTGTGTAAAAGGATTAGAATGGCTGAGACTCTATTGCGCCACAAGGGGAAATATGTAAGACTATCATGTCTGGTTGGACACATTCTTCTGTGATTGCTAAACACACATTCAACTTAACTAACCTACCTGCTGCAGCGTAGACACACAGGTAACAATGCTCCCACCCAGACAGTTTATTTTCACTGTGTGGTAGAAATACAGCCATGAAGTGTGAGGGGAGAGAAATCTGAAAGACAGGTTGCAACCGCTTGACTACCAAACACCCAGCAGCACTTTTTTTTATAGAAGAAGATTAAACAAATGTTCAGTGTCCCCAGATGTTGCTGCATGTGCATTTTGTTACAAAACACACAATAGTTTGTAATATATTACATCTTGTTGTGACAAGCATAGGTGAAAAAGGGGGGGTTGAGGTATAGTTATAGCTGGTAAAGCAGGTTGGCTGTTCATTGTTTGGAGATGTTAGAAATTTGATCAGCTGTTTTCAACTTGTTAAAGTTTCCTTGAGTGAGACACTGAAGCCACAACTTGTACTATACAGTATGTAAAAGGGAAGGAAATACTGTATATACAAATTTGCCTATTAGGGTGTTTATGACTCCACTAAAGTGGTTGTTGGATGGTCAATCTGTGTCCCTCCCCCAGCACCTTTCAGGCAATCATACTCACTTTACATAATGACTGAAGATGTGGCCCACCAGAGATTGTGGTCTTTCATGAGATTCAGAAACACTCTTGCCTTCCAAAACTTTGTTTGAAGTGTATGCACGTTTAAGCACCTGCCAGATGACTACTGTAATGACTATGCACCAGCATCTCTTAAAAATAACAAGAACAACAACAAAAATGTTTGAAATGACAGGAATTGCACTACAAACCTTATTACTTCAGTCACTGTCGGATCAGTTGGTAATTGAATTAAGTTGTCAACCCTGATGCACTTTTGGAATGCTTCTATCTCATGGAATGTAATGAATAATTATTTTCCTTTACACACACATACACACCTTGCATGAAACCAGACACACCTTTCTTCAACGACAGAGAGTGGTGAGTTTCCAAAATAGCAGTCAGTTCATGAAATCTTATTCACCTCCTCAGCATCTCCCAGGGCCTCAGCGGAAGGGTGTGTGAGACAGACAACAGTGTCTCTGTCCCGTCAAAACAAAGGTAACTAGCCACTTACACACCTCAGGGCTTCTATTCGGTTTCAATACACTTAACGGATGGATCATATCAGCACGGAACTAGCAGCTAGGAGTGAATGGAGGAGGAAGAGGAGTTTTTTTTTTAATGTTTTTGTTTGTGTGTTTTGTTGTGGCACTGGGTTCATCTCTCTCTCTCCCTCTCTCTCTCTCTGTGTGTGTGTGTGTGTGTGTCTCTGTGCAGCTGTATAACCAGTCCCTCTGTTGACAGTGCCAGTCCAAACACAAACATCATTGGTCTTTAATGATGTGATTATCAGGCAACACACACACAAACAAACAACATAAATCTAATGAAGATAATCTCACATGAGATTTGATTAATATGGTTAATTAAAACATAAATATAATAAACAGTTTGAAATTCTGTCTGTGTGTCTGTCTACCACTTGGTTTGAGCTGGTATCTGACCATAAATGAATATTTATAAGATGGATAGCAACGTGTGAGTGTGTGTATATATATATATATATATGCCCTTTTTTCTATACTTGTGGGGACCCAAAACTGGGATTCCACTTACTTTGTGGGGACTTGTTTGCCTTATGGGGACCCACTCCTGGTCCTCACAGAATAAATCACTGAATTTTATGGAGACAGCTTGGTTTATGATTAGTGTAAGGTTGGGGTTGGGTTAAGGAGATGAGGTTAGGGTAGGTCTCCAGGAAATGAATGTAAGTCAGCATAAAGACCTGCTAAGTGACAAAAACAAGGATATATGTGTATGTGTGGGTGCGGTCAATTCAGACACCTGGCCTCTGGACAGCTGCTACCGAGACACATGCTGCTCAGTGTTTGTCCTCCAGCACACACACACACACACACACAAACAAACAAACACACATACTGGCACCTTCAACTTTACTGCGTGGCCATAAACCAAAGACAACACAAACAGCTTCTAAATCAACAGGTTGTGGCAGAAATGGCATCGCAGCCATCAGAAAGATTCATTTCTCATTAGCAGCTTTGCAAACCTCCTGCCAAATTCACCATCACTGCACATTTTATGCTGTTCCTTGTGATAGAATTTTAAAAATAAAAGCTTGTAGATGTGGTTTATAGTTTGACTGCATGCATCCAGTTTTTCTAGTTGAGGAACTTGCATAGTTTGTGGTCTGTGGCAATGATTTTTCTTCTTTTTTGAATGAGAATGTCAGTTGGTGAATGTTTTGATGCATGTGGGATGGGCCATTTAAATAACATTAGACCTCAGTTAATTCATCATTTGTACAATTAAAGACTACTCAGTCTAAAATGAAAAGGGATTCCGTTTATTGCTGCTCAGCTGTTTACTGGTCCATATGACTGTTATCATTTCTGATCTCTACAGGCTTTTGTTTTTGTTATTGTTGTTTGTTTGTGTGTTTTATGCCCTTGTCACAGAAGATAGATTTAACATAAATTGTGAGCTAAAGTTAGTCAGAGCCTTGGCTCATACTTTCAAAAATCACTACAGTTAGGTATTTGTTGCCTTGATGCTCAAATGTATTTTATATCTATTTCACACAGTGGACTGCGGTAAAACACTAAAAATGGTTACGAAGGCGCTCCACCTCTGAAGAACTGAATCAGGTCTGCCAAGTTTCAATCTTCACTGACAGTTATCTAATGTCTTGTACTTTGAAAAAAAAATCTCTGATTATGAAAGATTAATGACATTTTCACTTTTTTAACAACAGTAAAGGTTGAGAAGGTTTGGAGGGTTTGTTTTTTTAACTGGGTCGACTGCTTTGTCATTTAAAATATTGAAATGTTCAAGACAAACTGGAAAAAGGATGAACGACAAAACTGACTTTTTTCATCTTTGTCCAATCCCTTACAGACGTATAAACAGCTGGCACACCACATGCTGAGTCTACACCACCTTTGTTGGGTAAGATTTGAACAACCTTGTAGCTTTGTCTTAGGTGTGTGTGTGTGTTTGTAAGGGAAGGTCAGGTTAGGCTGTGTCTAAACAGGCCGTGTGCCCTGAAGCTGCTTGTACTGCAGGAGATACGGGGTTACCCTTCATCTCCTTCCCTCTGCGTCCTTTCTTGTTTTTTCTCTTCCCTCCTCTCACTTCCACTGTGCTACACCACCATCAATGACCAGTCTCTGCCCTACCCCTCCTTCAACTCCACATCCCATAAACATGACTGCTGACGTGCTTCTGCCCACTTCCCTTTGTTAAGACAAATTGTAATTCTTTCCTTTTTCTACCCTTCCTCATGAAAACATGTGTGTTTGTGTGTGTGGTAGGATTGGGGATGCAGGGGAAAGAGAGCACATCAGCATACCAGTCACACACAGCTGTTTGTATTCAGTCTTGGGCGTCAGAGAGGGATTGAGAGAGAATGACAGAAAGTAGAGGACAGCCTCACCACAGATTTGTCATCTCCTTGAAATACATGCATATCACTGACTTCAAATGAAGAACATTTCTGTAATGTTTATGTAATTCAACAGTGTATTTCCATGAAGAACTGTCAAGTCACTTTATTCATTCTAAAACAAGAGTTTTCAAATCAAAGGTAAAAATCAAATGTTATGGACAAGCAGCAAAGACTGGGACATACAGTAACATACATTATAATAAATAAACTGGCCTTTGAGAAGAAACCCCTAATATTAGCAGTCAGTCAGTCAGTACAGGTCAAAACCTCAGAGATCCAAAGGATTTCTCTTATATCTCCAACTGATATAAATATTCTGCATTTTGTACCAGATACCATATATTTCAAAAGATTCAATAAAGGAAATTATTTGCGACATTGGTTGCCACAGGCTTCAGTCACTGGGGCAAGCAGCTGCACATGTTAAGTGGCACTGACAAATCAATTTTTTATTTAGTCAGTAATTATGTATTTATATAAAATGTCAATTTTAGGAAATTGTGGCAAGTAAAAACCACAATGAAACAACAAACAGATACAGTCCATAAATGAATGTATTCTACATATTATGGTAACTGATTAGTACTGAGCACAGACTATATATGTTTGTGGTCATAACTGAGTATATCAGTAACCATCTGCACAGGTCATGATGACCTGTGTGCCTGTCCATTCAGCGTTTATTGATTATCATATAACAAGTGCCTCAAAGTTTAATGTGAATTTTGGGAAGTCTGCAGTATGCTATAAAGTCTCCTCAATTTAATCAGTGCCTTAATCTATCATTCTGAATTTATGACAGTGTAAGCTACTGCACCATTTTGTAAATTGAAACCAAAGGCACGTCCTATATTGCTATTAAAGATAACTGAATTTTGAGTTGCCATTGCTGTGCATGTGGAGACTATAGAGGGGTCATCCTGTGATCCCAGTAACAGTAAGTGTGTGTCCATCATGGGACAGGTGTCCTGTAAATGTGTCCTTAAACACCCAAGCCTCCCCTGCAGAAGAGCCACAAGGTGTCTTAAATAGAGCTCCTCATTCTTTATTCAAAGATCAGATGGGTTTTCCAAATTTTGTCCACATCAGATTTCACCAAGAGGCTCTGTCGCCTTCCTGAGGCCAGATAAATAAGGATCAGGTGACCGGGACACTGCAGTGAAAACGAGAGTCCCCTTCCGAGGTCAAACTGTTGCTGTTTGACTGACGGCCAGCTGGAAACCTGCTGCTAACACACACAGTCCGTGTGTGTGTGTGTGTGTGTGTGTGTGTGTGTGTGTGTGTGTGTGTGAGAGAGAGAGAGAGAGAGAGAGAGAGAGAGTGGAAGAGGGAGAGAGAGAAGAGCTGGCACGTCTGCTACTGCGTCTGTCCAGACAACTCTCTCTCTTTCTCTCTCTCTCGCCCTATCACACACTCTCGGGAGCAGCGCTTTGACGCACCAAGCAGAGTTGGATTGTAGTATTGCGCGCTGGTCTTTCACGGGGCTTTTCCCTTCCTCACATCGCCTACACCTTTGCCACTCACGGGCAGCTGATATATGATCGGATTCAATATTTCTCCATCACGTTGACCTCAACAGAGCTTTTGGGGAAACCGAACGCCGCCACTGCTTCCTCGCCGGACGCGTGTTGTGAATTAATAACCCAGACAGCCTCACCTGGAGTGTGTGTGCATGCAGTGAAGTGTGTGTAAGAGAGTGTGTTTTTCTGGAGCAGGTCAAGGATCGAGGTGTTCCACTGGCTTCGGTCCACACACGCATATTTACATACACAAACACAACAGACCCCGGAGAGATTTCGGCACTGCATGCCGGGGACATGTGGAAGTTTGCGCCGCTGTAGCGCAGCCAGAGAGCCGGTTCACCGTTTATACGACCTCCCCTCTCTCTGCCAAGGGGGACCAAACTCCCGGTTCACAGCCTCTACACACTGAACCCCCTCTAAGAAGACCCAGATGTAAATCTAGAACGGAAAATCTCCGAAACTCGCGCCTGCAAAGGGAGGACAGTGAAAAGGACGGCATCCCATTGCGTACAGAGTTTGGTGAGCTCTTTCAGGGATTTCAGGGCTTGTATTTTTTTTAACGCCCTTGTATTTTCTCTGTATTTTGTGGGTCTCATATTGGCCCGCACTTGCCGCCGTGATGGTGGGACCTCCGAGCCCCTTTGTTTCTGGCCGCTCCCCGGCGACTGCACTGGGACTGCTGGTAGCTGTTCTGATCCTGGTCCTGTCCAGCGGAGCAGACGGCCAACCCTGCCCGACCCAGTGCTCCTGCACCGGGACTACAGTGGACTGTCACGGCCAAGGGCTCCGCAGTGTGCCCAGGAACATACCCCGCAACACGGAGAGACTGTAAGTACTGAGACAAATCTTAACTGGTATCACCAACAGAGTGTTTTTTTTTAAATCATAGTCTACACAGTCCTAAAAAACGGATTAATATTTTGTTATATTTGCATATATATCCCTGTTAAACCTAATGCTGATAAGGACATTACACATTTGTAGAAGAAAAGAGCTTAACATTTTATCAAAAACTACATCTAAGGATTACGTTTCATTACCCTAAATGCTGCTGAATCCTACTGATGTGAAATTTAGTTAGTCCTGTAAATCAGAAGAACACATCTTAACCTACTGCTTGTGTTTTACACGAGGACACGTTAGGCCTGCTGCCGAAGTTCGGGGCACTGCTGTGGTTGTGTTGGTGGTTTCGCACTGTTGCATTAGCACAGCCTCCGTATACCACATCGGTTTGTCTGGAGACCAGCAAGTTAATCAAAAACGGATTTGGACAAGTGGGCTTTGAGTTAAACAGGCTGTATTTTCTTAGACAAAGACCCCTTGATGAAATTAAAAATTGCCCTGTAAAGTGCAGCAGCCACAGCTCCTCTAATTTCTCTGACGCTCAAATAACAATTTTTTACATAGGTTGCACCAGGGCACACAAAGTAAAAAAAAAACTTCAATAGACAGCTTTGTCCTTGTTTTATTAGCATATATACCATGCACTGACAGTCCCTTCTTTACCCATTTCTTTGTCTAGGGATCTGAATGCAAACAACCTCACTAAAATCACCAAGGCGGATTTTGCAGGACTGAGGCACCTGCGAGTGTTGTAAGTGGCTTTTATCTTTTTTTATTTCGTCCTTTCTTTTCATTAGTTTTTTTGTCTTTGCATATGCAAAAGAAAACAAAAGTACTCTCATGCAGAGCTCTGAAAAGCAGCACCTTGCATATGGAAACAACTTTTCCAAAAAAAAAACACCCCAGCGCATGGATGTAACTGTTCCGATCCTGTCAGACTCGTCCAGCCTCGGAGCTGCCGCATGCAGCACTGCATTGCCTTGGGAATCAGGGGTTTCATAAAACTCAGTCCTCATGTGTGTCTAAACAGTATAGCAGTGACACCTGTTAATGCTGTCGTGTTAATCTTCCAGTGGAAGTGTCAGGAGGGTCTTATTTTAACCACCCGGGCCCGAGGCCCATGTGCTGGAATGATTAACGCGCTGGCGAGGACGTGATGGAGGGCAAAGAGGGAAGGAGATAGCGGTCATTACGCGTAACTGCGGAGGAAGGAATGCAGCTAGAAGGGGGCGAAGGGTGGAAGGGAAGTGGAGAAAGGGTAGGGAAAGGAATGGGGAGAATCAAGTAAGAACAGGTTTCTTACCTGGGATGAATCCAGGTTAAGATTCCCCTACGCCAACAGCGGAACTGAGACAGGGATATCCTGCTGTTATTGTGTGTGTGTGTGTGTGCTATTCAGCTATTGAAAGTGAATGACAGGGAATACACATAGCTGGAATTCCTCCAGAGATTATGTCCCTAATTGGGTGCGTGTGCTTATGCGTGTGCGCGCGCACCCCAGTCTAACATGCTCACTGTTTCCTGTATGTTCTACCCGAGGGCACACACACACACACACACACACACACACACCTTCCGCCCTCTGAATCTCACTTAGCGCTAGAACATTTAGTCTATTAGTGCATCAACAACACATTCACTGACAAGCATGGATTCATCGTTTTCTGTCATTTTTCAACCAAAAATACCCAAAACATTCTGCTTGTAACTACTCAGATGTGACATCTGCTGTTTTTTTTATGCTAAGATACAGAGTGGGTTGACACAGTTGATCAAAACAAGCATTTTGAAATCACTGGGAAACTGTAAGATCCCCCTTTCAGCATTTCTAACATTTTATAAATTAAACGATGATTTAAAACTTCAACAAATTAATCAAGAATGAAAAAATCATAGCAGCCCTGATTTCAGTGTATAAGCCAGTTATATCTGCTTGTATATGTGCATCTTCTTGATTATCACGAGCTGACAGTGTACAGCCTATAAAATGTGTGTGTTTGTGTGTGGCAGCTTGGCTTGGTCAGCACACTAGTGTAAGTGAATGAGTAGTCACAGCCATGTGATTAGATAGAGAGTAAATTGGATGATAGATGAGTCCCTGTCCAACTGATGGGCCAGTTTTAGAGTCAATTCTGGGGCTCTATTGACCTGCTGCTGATTGGCTTCTTTCTCTCTCTCTTGCTGTTTCAACATTCTTTCACTTTCAATCTACAGCAATCTGGTTTTCTTCTGTATCTTCTCCATCTCTCTCCCCCCAACTCCTCTCCAGTGTCCGTCTCTTCACCCCTCTTGTGCCCTATCTCACTTACCTTCTTTCCCTTTTCTCTCTCTTATCTGTGGCCTCATCCAGCCATCTTTCCCTTTTTCTTTGGCTTCTCATGGTTTCACCACACTTACTGTATCTTTCCGTCAGCTCTCATGCACTATGTTTCTTCCTGTCACTGTTTCTCCCTCTCCTCTTTTGTTCTGTCATGTTCTTATTGTCTCACTCTCTCCTGGTGTTTCTCTCTCAGGCAGCTGATGGAGAACAAAATCACCACGATTGAGAGAGGAGCCTTTCAGGACCTGAAGGAGCTGGAGAGGCTGTGAGTAAAGTTGTTGTGCTTCCGTTTTGCTATTAATGCAAACAAATGCATGCATACACAAAAATATGCCACAAAGACACATATGTTCATTTTCACATAGGTGCATGACCTTAAAAATATACAGATGGGTAACAAATGAAAGACAAGAACTAACGTGAAGTGTGGTATGAAGTCAGCCACCACAAGCTCCTTCAGTACTCCTTGGCAAAGAGTCTCCAAGTTTGTGGATCTCTACTGGAAGAATGAAGACCATTCTTCAAAATGATGTTCCCTTATTTGGTGTTAGAGAGCTGTTTAAAGGCCCAGACACACTGTACAAAAATGGCAAACTTGAAGGTTCACTGCGTGTTACATGGTATGGGGTGGGGTAAATAAAATCTTTCCTTGTGGCAGCCTATGTGAGACAGCACAATATCAATTCTGAGCATGTCAGGTTGTGCCACAAATTCCTGGTGTATCATAGCAGCAATGCTCCTGTATGCAGCAGTGAAAAGTTGGAAAGCATGCTACTAGAGACATATCATCAACTAACATCATCCATTCAGAAATGAAGCTACCGTTTTGTATCAGCTGGTGACTTCTGCATCATTTTGTGCCTTTTAAATTAGTTCTTCGGCTGTGTTGACGTCAGTTGTTGCAGTAGACACACACTGAGAATTTTATTATAAATTTCTGAACTTTGATGCAGACCGTCTTTAGTTTCAAGGACTAAAATCAGCCATCGGTGGGGATATCTTAAGTGCAATCTAGGACAAATGTTTTCACCACATTTGACTCTTGGCTGTCCATCATTTGTCAGGAAGAGCCCTGAAGTCATACAAAAAAACATGCCTAAACATATCGGTCCAAAGTCTGCTATAGATACTCAGTCACTGTCATAACTTGTCAATACATGCACTAAACCCCTGCGACTTGTGCGAGAGCATTTGTTATGTATCTACGCTCATTCGGACCTGCCCTTTAATCTGTCACCTCTTTAGCCCTTTTCAGACGTGCACTGGAATCCTGAAATTATCTAGACGTTACCCGGAGGAACTGTATGTGAGAACGCAAATGAACCTGGACATTAAGTGGACTTTACCCTGCCAGCTCCCTAGCACAAAGTCCACATAATGTCCGAGTGAGCCGGAGTAAGCCCATCTAAGAAAACAACAGTGTATATTCTGGAGCATTTACAGTGAGCTAGTGGGTATGTCGACGACATTCTATCATGTGACTGGCGCGAAATTGGAAAAACACAAACACCAGAATAAAAATGGTCATGTACAATGAAGACACCAATGAAATTTGCCTAATTGGAGACAATTTGTGACTCGGGAACTTCCGGCACCAGAATTGTCAGACAAATTTAAGGAACGGAAAGAGACTTGGTTGTTTATGACCAAATAACAAACTGTCTACATGACTGTGTCATGTTCCGCCTCCGCCACCATCCGAGCGTAAACTAAATGAAGTATTTCCAGTAGGTGAGATTATGTCTGACATGGACTATATGTGTGAAAGGGCAACTCTGGACAAACTGTGAGCCTGATTCTGTGAACATTGTCTGGATTTCATATGTGAACAATGCTATTAGTCATTTAACATGAATATCATGATGTGAGGCTGCCAACATTTCAGTCCAAGACATTTTTGAGATTGAGTCACAGGACAGCAAGCGAGGAGGTCCAAAGGTTGTTATGGCATTGGCCTAGAATCACTGGTATTCAGCACCCGACCTAAAGCAGTTATGGTATAATTAAGTCTTGGTAGCCTGAGAAAGTGAAGGACAGAAGGGAGATGTGGAGTCGGAACCCTGACTGGTGATATTGTCCATTGTGTCGACTGTCAACTTTGCTTGATGTGTGAGCTGTTCATCTATATATGTGTGTGTGTGTGTGTGTGTGTGTGTTATGTGGACTGACTGCCAGTCAGTGACACAGGAATGCACCAGACTGTGACTGAGTCTTAGAGACAATCTTTAAATTAAACATACATAAAAATCCTCACTTCTTTCACAGGCCTTTAACAAAATACAGGCATACCTGTAAACACACCGAGATATCCACCTGTACACATACATGGACGTACTCAAATGAGAGTATGTAATCTTCTTGATAGCTGCTTTAGGTAAACTCTTCAGGGGTTATTGGGATGAAAAGGATGACATATCATGATTCCTTAGCTGTTGTGCCTGGTTTCTCTCTGCTCTTTGCTGTACTGTAGCTGCTCTGTGTTGGCAGAGAGAGATGCTCTGTGGACCACTACAGGGAATCTGCTAGTGTTTCTCATGCAGCCAGTCCTGGGTTCTGTCCAGCTAAGCAGCTGTGGGAATTCCTGTCTGGAGAGCAATATTTAACTGCGTATGTCCAGTTCTAATGGCAACGTCTGATAGTGATTTCCCTTTTGTAGCGTACATGCTGGCAAATGCACTCTAATGCAGTACAAGCAAAACATGCATGCAGATAAAGTCTGCATTCTTGTTTTGTCATCTCTTTCACTCTGTCTCGTCTGCGATTCCAAAGAACACCTTTGACAGTCTCTAACTTCCTGACACAACATGGCCATTTTCAGTTATCCTCACAAGCGTTTTCAACTGTAATTCAGCGTCTCTAGCGTGGCAT